>NC_050198.1:96078032-96409368 GCF_004126475.2 Phyllostomus discolor
ATGGTGAAGCTGATGATAAGGAGGAGGAGGAGGAGAAGCAGAAAAGGATGTTTTCAGAGTGGGATCACCCTAAAGATCCCACCACAAAGGAAAAGAAAAAGAAAAGTATGCATACAAAAGGAGCTGCTTTAACTGTAGTGACATGCAAAGTCTTATCTGGTGAGGTTAAATAGCAATGCTCTGGAATGTCACGTTAGCACAATAGGAATTAGCCAGATAACTTAGCCTGCAGTTACCTTCACACTAATTTGTTTTCTGAAGAACCACATTCCAAAGTTCACACACATCATGAAGCCTACAAAGATTTATTTTTTGTGTCTTTTTATTCTTCAGATAATGCTCCAATTGAACTTTTGGAGATATGAAGTGCAATTTGAAAGTTCCTTCTTGGAGATTCCACACATAAATACTATGCCTTCTGATTTGTTTACAATTCCAAGCAGCATCCAAGATTTTCTGGGCTCCCAATGTGGTCCCTAGTTTTGAAGCTTTACAACTGATCCATGAGGAAGGGCTCTTCTACGGCCACTCTAGGAATTAAATTTTGAGAGCCTCACCAACACCACTAAAGGCAAAAGTATGTAGACTTATGTACTGGGCTGGACTTGAATGATGCCAGAATAATGTAAAGCGTGAGACTGTTGGAGGGGGGGGTGGGGGTGCAAGGGCGTCAGATGATTATTTCATACCAAGTTCTTGTTAATCTGGATGGGACTAGGGTTATAAGTGTCTGTGATTGTCTCCTTGAGAAACAAGTTGGCGGTCTCTGGTTCTGAATTTCCCTGAAATATTTATTCTGTTATTCCTTTGGGTAATTATAGCTTATTAGCCCTACTTATATTCTCATGTTGCATAGTAAATTGTTCTCCTCTTCCCTCGGTGTTTATGCCCTTCAGACAGTTGTATCCCCACCCCTTCCCCCCTTAGTCATCACTTAGCTAAATTGTATAGACAAAATTCTTTTAATCTTTGCTCATAAATCAATCCCTCTGGCCCCTTAATCATTTTTGTTACTCTTCTCTGAACTCTCTCCAATTAATCTATATCTTTTCAGTTAATGAGTTTGGAGAAGCTGAGTAACCCAGGTGTGATCCTAGTTGTGTTTCGTGTCTATGTGTTTAATAAATGCACCCAAGGGTTTTTTGTAATGGGGACCAAAAAAAGTAATACGTGAACCGTGGCTTTTCTGCCATGCATTTTATAGTACTCCAAGTGGTTAATTAACTTGGAGCTACGGGGTTCATCATCAATGGCCATTTCTCAAGTTTCCAGTCCTGCTAGACCACAAAATCCATTACAGTTCCTGCTGTTAATCAACTAGTCACAAATACTTCAAGTAGCTGTCAAAAATAAATCTATTTCGGTTGATCCCACCAGTTACTTTGAAAAGAACCCTCTGCTTAATTCTTCCAGGGGATTCCACCCCACCATAGCCCGGCCCCGCCCCAAGCCAGTCTGTGCGTATTGAGTTGAGTGCACTCTCTGGAGAAACTGAAATGAAGAAATGGTTTTGAAAAAACAAAGGAAATGAACTCACTTGACTGTTAAAGGCATAAAGGTTCTTTTCGGAGGAAAAGGTAATACATTTTCAGAGAACTGTCACTTTACAGTAAGGCAGGTTATTTCAGAATAATGATTTCTTTCCAGAGAGTGCAACTTACCTTTCACCTTCAATAGGGATTCAGCTTCCTTTAGCAGCAGTGATGGGTAAGTCTACCCTCGATTTGGGGAAATAATTCAGTTTGGGGGTAATTCATCCCCACCAGTACTTTACCATCATCAATTCCCTTCTACATCCTTCCTTGGTGATATTACTGCGCTCTGCCCAGTGTGGTTACACCCAAGAGAATGCATCTAACATTATCCAACATTTGTAAATTACTGGACATTACAGAATAGGCTGCATACTAAAAGAGAACCTTCAAGTACATTTCATACTTCCATAGGGGTTGGTGATGTTTTTGCGGTAGTGAAACACAAGGCATATGAAAATCTGAGACAGACTGAAAACATACTGCATTTAAAATGCTATTTAAAAAAATAGAATATCCAAATGACAAGGAAATTAGGAGTAAAGGGGTGATTAGCATAAAATAGAGTTAAGCCATGATGACTTGCTAGAGAAAATAAGAGTAAAATTAGGCAATTTTCCTCCTCTGGCATGTAGTTTTTGATGAGAAAATGTCTTCAAACAATAGCTAAAGGAAGGTTTGAGGCTTACCTGCAGATAACATTTATCCACGTAATAATATTCCTTTGCCTGTTAGGACAAATACCATGAGGTGGGCTTCACAAACTAACTATGGTTCTAAGACTGAAATAGTCTTTTAGTTTTGAGTTCAAACACCTTAACCTATGAGATCAAATATGCAAATAGAAATATAACCCATTGTGGGAAGAAAACATATTTTTCTGCAAGTAGAAATCATCTTTTTTTAAACACTTTTAAAACATTTTATTTATTCGTTTTTAGATAGAGGGGAAGGGAGGGAGAAAGAGAGGGAGAGGAAACATCAATATGCAAGAGAAATATCGATTGGTTGCCTATTGCCAGCCTCCAATGAGGGACCTGACCTGCAACGAAAGTCTACTTAAAAATAAAAATGAGCCCTGGCTGATGTGGCTCAGGGGATTGAGTGCACGACTGCAGAGCAAAGGGTCACTGGTTGGATTCCCAGTCAGGGCACATGCCTGGGTTGTGGGCCATGTCCCGTGGGAGGGGTATGCAAGAGGCAGCCACACATTGATGTTTCTCTCTCTCTCTTTCTCTCTCTCTTACCCTCTCTCTAAAATAAATAAATTAATTAATTTAAAAAAATAAAAATGATTTAATACAGAAGTTGCAGGACCTGGAGAACAATTTCAAGTATAGTAAACAAAGGGTAGTGCTCTGGATGAAAACAATGTAAATGATGGGCATTCCCCAGATCTGTGCAGATATTAATACTCTCCTTTATGGACTTCCTATTATGCACTAGGTAGGTGCCATACCAAGTATTTTCATACGGTGCTTCTCAATGTTTTCTATGCAAGTAGCCTTAAGAATAGAAGACACTACTGCTACTAATGTCTTGGAGCATGTACCAAAATAGAGAATTCCTTTGGTTTACCTTAGAAATTCCCACAAACTTTGTATTTTACTTCATAATAAATAATTTTTACTGTAGAAGCAATGCTTTAAATCCCTTACCACTGATTAAACAGTCATAGGAATACAGTGGTGCAGGTCTATCCTACAACAGTGCAGCAACCCCAGCCTTGCACATCTGACCTCCTTTAATACTCACACTAGCCCTGAAGTAGTTATTCTTCCCATTTTTGTAGATGTGGAACTTGGGGCTCAGAAAGCATTTCATACTCATGTGCATGGGCATTCAAAGTCTGCACTGGTGATATGCACATACCTCAACTGAGACTGAAGAATTAACTAGTTAGAAAAAGTGATGAAGACTATCTTACCCAACCACTTCATTTTCCTCATAGGAAAGCTGTAGCCAAAAGGAGATCTATGACAAAGAAGTCACACAAGGTGGCGGGAAAACTGGGATCACAGTCTCAGTCTTCATTGGGAGGAGCTTCTCTACCCTCACCCCTCCCAGACAGGTAAGGTGTTACTATTATGAGCTCCCACAGACCCTGTGCACATTTCCCCTCATGTCCACATGTAGTTTTCTTTCCATTATTGCTTATTTCACTGTCTAACTTTTCTACTAGAGTACAGAAGCCCGAGGAGGGCAAAGACTATGTCTGTTTTCCTCATTATTGTATCACCAGCACTCAGCAAAATGCCAGGTGCAGAGTAAGTACACAAAAAATAGTTTGGGCATGCATGGACACCTGTTGTGATGCTCTTTTCCTTCAGCATACCACATGGTCCATTTCAACATGTTTGCTAGTGGTCTGCCAGAGTGTGGGTTGAAGACAGTAGATGACACCAAATTCTCTACATATGAGATGCTGTAAGAACAGTTAGAACATTGCAAAAACAAGTCCTAATAAGACTCATGTGGGGGTAGAAAAGGTAACATTTCTCTATGAGGGTGAGTAGGATAACATTCAGGAGAAAGGAGACTGTCTGAATTTCACTCTCTGACCATCTATTTTCACACAGAAATGGTAGTCTATAAGAGCCCCATAAACTACTCCACAAAGGCATTGCTGGGGCATCATTCAGAAAAGTCTTTAGAAAAAAAATGCAACAGTCAGTACCTTCCCTCCTCTTTCACAATAAATCCCATTGCAGGACTATTGTAAGAACCTAAAGAAGATTAGCACAGAGTTGGGAAAGGTTTAATGGACATCTACAGGAAAAACTAATTAAGGGGATTGGGAGCAATAAGGATTATATGAGGGGAGACAAGAGAGTCAGGACTCACTCATCTGGGAAAATACAGGTTGAGGAATAGTGTTATTGATATTTAAAGTAACATATACAGCCCTGGCTGGTGTGTCTCAGTGGATTGAGCACTGGCCTGTGAACCAAAGGATCACTGGTTTGATTCCCAGTCAGGACACATGCCTGGGTTGCAGGCCAGGTCCCCAGAAGGGGGCCTGGGACAGGCAACCACACATTGTTGTTTCTTTTCCTCTCTAAAAACAAATGAACAAACAAACAAACAAACAACATCTTTTAAAAACCCAGTAACATATACAGATACTGTTTTTTAGCCAAGTTAAATACTTACTTAAAAATACTCTTTAGAGGAACACAATACAATTCAGAGCATGTATGATGTAATATTTGATAATACCCAGTATAACAATCTAAAAGTATTTAATATATAAAGAACTGGAAGATGTGATCTATTCTCAAGAGAAAAGATATAATCAAAAGAGGCCAACTCTGAAATGATATATACTTGTACATTTGAATTCAGGGAACAAGATTTTTAAAGCAGCTATTGTAAGTATACTGTGGGATAAAAAGGAAAATATACTTATGAATAAAAGATAGAAAATCTCAACAAAGTAATAGTAACTATAAAAAAGAACCAAATGAAAATTTCAAACCAAAAAAATCCAATCTGAAATACAAATTCACCCCCATAGACTTAACAGCAGTAGTCCATGGAGATGACAGAACAGTCAGTGAACTTGATGATAGATTCGTAGAAATTGTCCAATCTGAACAACACAGCAAAAAATAAAATAAAATAACCAGAAAAGAGAAGCAGAGAGTCAGACACCTGTGAGACAGGAAGCTGTCTAACATATATAATTGGAATCTTACAAAGGAGAGAGAAAATATGACAGAAAAATATTTGAAAAAATGGTGAAAATTTCCCCAAATTTGGTCAAAGATACATAATTCATAGAGGCAAACATTCAAGATGTACAGTAAACCCCTAGCAGAACCAGGATACACACACACATGCACAAAAACACACAGCACTGTACCTACTGAAATCAAAGACAAGCTACTGAAAACTCAAATCAAAACCTGTGAGGCCCTGACTGGTGTAACTTCGTGGATTGAGCGTGGGCCTGTGAACCAAAGGATTGTGGGTTCGATTCCCAGTCAGGGCACATGCCTAGATTGCAGGCAAGGTCCCCAATAGGGGGCACTCAAGAGGCAACCACATATTGTTGTTTCTCTCCCTCTCTTTTCACCCTCCCACCTCCCTTCCTGCTTTATAAAAATAAATAAATAAAATCCCTGAAAAAAAACAACCCTGTAAGTAATGTCATTTATTTCACAAGTACTTTTAAAAAGGAACAAATATAATAGGTATGAAATCAACTAGCACAAAGCTAAGTAACTTTTTAATTATCCACTTAAGAGATATGTAACAATACTAAATATTTGTGCCAATGATAATACACACTATTTTACCCAAGGTTTGTGAATTCATTACCATTATACTAAAAAATGACTGGATATAGGCATGCATTAAAAATATAAGAACAGTTACATACATTTGTAGACAAGAGAAAAATACATAGTGGTTTCATAGAAGATACTGGAATGTTTGGACTATATGCTTAATGTTTTTGGGTGACATGCTAAAAACTATGTACATAACAGTCCTTGATACATCTATAAGACAGAATAATATCTCAATGTGTGAATGGTATAGACAGAACAGTATAACCCCTTCTACAAAATAAATATTGACACATTTATTTTCTTTAAGACTTTTTTTTTTTCAGAGAGAGGGCAAGGCGGGGAGAAAGAGAGGGAGAGAAACATCAATGTGTGGTTGCCTCTTGAGCACTCCCTACTGGGGGACCCGCCCTGCAACCCAGGCATGGGCCCTGACTGGGAATCCAACTGGTGACCTTTTAGTTTACAGGACAACATCCAACCCACTGAAGCATACCAACAGCAATATATTTCTTTAAAAATGTGATTGTGAGGGTTTCCCCCCCCCTTCAAAAACATAGATACAAAAGAACACGTGCATTTACAGTTCATTCTCATGGCTAAAATGTCTTTTGTACGAAGTATACACAGGCTGGGCTCTGATTACCACTTATTTAGTATATCTTTAAATGGATATAAGGGTAAGAAAGGAGAAAAGGTATCAGAAAAGGGGAAAACACATTTGGGAACAAAAGCTTTACAGATATGTTTCCCCCCCTCTCTAGACTCAGTGATTTGCAGTGATTCTGGGAGTGTGGTATCTACCCACCCTCAGTTAGTGCCAGGCTGGCCAATGAAGACTACATGGCAACTGTGACTTTAATCTTGTTGCATATAATTCTTTCAGTCCTGATTTTGTCATGCACATATTAGCCATTGTTGCTAGCTTTGTGTGATCTGAAATTGACTGTGTATGCCTTCATTCTTTTCCCAGTTATTGCTAAAAATGTTGAAGAGGATAGAGCTCTATAGCCAGCCACTGAATAATTCTCAAGGCTAAAATAAATGCCCAGAGTTTAACTAATGACAAATCCCTCTAATGGCTATTAAACTTCCTTTATGTCTCCCCTTTTCCACAAGGATAACATAAGACATAGGGTTAATTCTCTTCCTGTATCCTTATTTCATGATGTCCTTCCCTTAAAGTCTAATTTAGTAATCTTATGACACAACTTCCAGATCTTGATGACTTTTATTTTCTTTAATGATGGTCTATAAACTATTTCATTGAAAATCCTGTTGAGAATTATGCTGGGGGTATAGTTACATTTACAGAACCATATTGAGCATACATCACTCCCATCCCCCTTCCTTCTCCTCTGAAGAAATCAGGACATTGGTCCATTTCTAGTTTTATAGAACCAGTCCTCCATGATGTTTCAAACACTGGTGATAGTAGTTTTGTGGTTACCTCTGTGGCTTTTGTCAGTTCCAGTCCTTCTATACCTAGAGACTTCAGCTACTCTGAAGTCACACACACACACACACACACACACACCCCTTCCAAATTTGTCTTACTTTCAGCTTCCAATTCCTTCTTATCCATGTTCCGGTCACCCTTTTCTGTTTGAACATCATTTCCATTCATAAAGAAGTCCAACTGAATAATAGTTCTGTCAGCGTTTATTTTTAATAACATACGAAGCAGGGCTAGCTCTTCCTTCTTCTTGCTTGAAGCAGAACTAAATATATACACACATTCAGTGGTTCTTAGCATTTTTTTTTAACAAGGATCTGGTCTTCCTGACACTTCTTTAGAAAGATTTTATTTATTTATTTTTAGACAGAGGGGAATTGAAGGAGAAACAAAAGGAGAGAAACATTGATTGGTTGCCTTTACATGCCCCTAACCTGGGACCTGGCCCACAACCCAGACATGTGCCCTGAAAGGGAATCAAGTGCATAATCTACTGAGTCATGTCAGCTAGGGCTATGCTTATCATTATTATGTCCTTCTCAGCAATGTGTACTCAGTTCTATGGTTTTCCAATTACTGAATCACAAATGAACTCACCAAAAAACTTCCTAGGAAGTCACACTGACCAATGATGTTTTGGGGTACAGGGAAGGGAAAAATGATGCTTTGGGTGGGATTTCAAACTACACATTCTCTACAAACTGTGATATGTGTTCTTATAGCTTCTTGAGTGAGCACTATTACTAGGTATGTGTCATGTCTGTTCTGGCATGTGTCCCTTCTGTGTGTGGGCACAAAAGAAAGGTTGAGTATGACAGTTTGGGATACTCACTTCCCTTCTCTATCACCCCAAAATTAGGAGTATTTGATTTTGAAAATGCCTCATCATTTAAGCAAAAAATGTAGTAAGTGATAGGACAAGGGGGACATACCTTTCATTCCACTGATTTTTGGAATACATTTTTCTGAAGCCTACGATAGAGATGGGACTATAAACCACAGCACTTCCTTCATTACCACAGACTATTAAGGTGACCCACGCACTTGTTCCCTGGGCTCCTATCACCACTAGTTCCCCAAACAGCTCTGCCTTCCGGTTCAGAAGAATGACTAGACTAGAAATCCTGAGAAGTGAAAGCATCACCAAGGCAACAATTTTAACTTTACCATATACCTATTGACTATCTTCTGTTTCCCAGCTAAGTGTGGCAATAAAAAAAAGACATTATCTTTAGATAAAAGTATTTCTTTTTCTTGTGCATAAATACTGTAAAACTCATTCAGTAGCAATGTGTGGGCTTTTTTTTTTGCCAATAAACCTGACTTTATGGTGCTCTGTCAATCTGCACAGATGAGTGGAAATATGAGCAGCACCACGGTAATGCACCCCATCATCCGGGCTCTCAGGCAGGAGCAATGGAAAGACATTCCAAAAGCCACAGCATTCCATGTCCCAGCTCCCAATTCATAAGACCCACAGAGTCCAATTCAAATGGCAGATGTGCCAGTGTGATGTCCAGAGGACAGAAGAGGGAGGCAGACGGTTGCAAATTTAACTTTGGGCAAGTACTATCACCAACTGCTTTAAAAAAAATGGAATTAGCCCTGGCTGGTGTAGCTCAGTGGAGTGACTGCTGATCTGCCAACCAAAGAGTCGCCGGTTCAATTCCCAGTCAGGGCACATGCCTGGGTTGTAGGCCAGGTGCCCAGTTAGGGGTGCTCCAGAGGCAATCACACATAGATATTTCTCTCCCTCCCTTTCCCTCCCTTCCCCTGTCTAAAAATAAATAAATAAAATATTTAAGAAAATGGAATTATGCTGCTTTTTTATATTCTTATGCTCAAAAGATTCTCCCAACTGTTTATGACTCTGAGCAGCCCTTCTGGAGGGTGGAAAGGAGCTATTCCTTGTTGTGCAAATGAAGGTATGAATGCAGGAGACTGGCTGCAAGATGGGCCCACTGCATGAAAGGTTTTGAACTCAGGCAATTCAGAAAAAAAACACAAACAGTGCATAGTGAATAAAGGAAAGAATGAGTCAGAAATGAAGGGCGATGGACAGTTAGGAGAGAGATTTAGTGTGAGAAGAGGGCACTTGAAGAGTTGTGAGAGTTGGTGATCACAGAAACATTGCCATTAGAAATAAGAAGGTCATTGAAGGTTGCTGAGGTGTAGTCTATACACAAATATACACAGATGGCCATGGAGGACCGGGTTTAATCAATAACCAGGCAGAGTTCAGCCAGGAGACTCTATCTAGACTGGTGTTAGAAGCAAATATGGAAAATAGGGTAAGACTATTGACTGCTTAATTCAGTCAATAAATATTTACTGAATACCTTTTCTGTGCCAGGTATTGCGTTAGGCGTAGGAGATACACAGATTTGTAGCGGCGAATAAAACAAACAGGGTTGCCTCTTTCCTCATGGAGTTTATAGTCTAGTGAACTCATGGGGAAAAGGAAATAACACACTGAGTCAACATTGACACAGAGGGGCAGACTCAGTGAAATGGTCCAGGCAAGAACAGCTTCTAACAAACTGTGTACACCTCATTTTATAATGACTATAGTTGATATCCTGAAATGCCTCACACAGTAGCAATCTCTCAAATTTCCCACAGCTCAGTGCTATCTTTGGGAAAGAAGAAAACAGTTCAGAGTTACAATAATAAAGTCACAGCCCAGAGAAGGCACTGACCTTAAGCCTAGTGAAGTGGCACAAAAAATGACTAGCAGAAAAAGTCAGGAGATTCATTTTGAAATTTCTAGGTTGGAAGCACTTTCCCATTTTATTTCAGCAGAGAAACTGGAAAGCTGAACCAGTAATTGGTTCCACTTCCAAAAAAATATTGTTGAGAGACTTGCTGAAGTATAAAGTACATAAACATAAAGTCTTAAGTTTCGAGACTTCTGCTGCTAGTGTTGGAAGAGAGACAGGGTGAAGGCAAGAAAAGATAAAGGGCCTTGGAAATAATATAATTGGTGCTTCAGTCTACTTCTCCCTCAGCTGGCTGGTCTTCTCAGTTTAACCCTTGTTTATCCCAGACAAGGATAAAGCATGTCCTGCAAAAGGAAGTGTCTTCTGGTAGTGCTACTTCAAAGCTGAAAAAATAAATGTTTTGGAGATGTGTTTTCATTTCCACGAACTGTATGCATGTGCAGGTGGTAGGGGTGGTGAGGGAGTGAAGAACAACTTCAGAAGAGAAAATGTGCAAGACAACATGTAGTGTGTCAGTGCCCATGGTTTTAGCATGTAAGCTACTCAATTCTACGAACCATATCTTCTGAAGCAAATTGCTTCAGACTGGGTTCAGCATGTGAGCACTTAACATTTTTTTATGGAAATAATTCAAAGAATATAGCACACAAGAGCAAAGATATGAGTTCTACCAGCCTTCGTTCTTCTAATGAATACAAGTCAAAGCATATAGAGGGGGCTTCATGATATGATCTCAGAAGATCCTTTTAGGTCTGAAGAGCTTTGAATGTAAGTAGTTTTGTTCAGAGAATTCAAGTGCCTAGTTGCATACAGGTAAGTAGCATGCCCATAAAGTATTGTATTTGCTCCTGGGAGAATACACATATACAAATACTAATGAAGACAGCCCTAGCTGGTGTGGCCCAGTGTTTTGAGTGCCGGCCTAAGAAACAAATGGTCTAAGTTTGATTCCCAGTCAGGGCACATGCCTGCGTTGCAGGCCAGGTCCCCAGTAGGGATTGTGTGCGAGAGGCAACCACACATTGATGTTTCTCTCCTTCTCTTTCTCCGTCCCTTCTACTCTCTGAATATAAATGATAAAATTTGAAGAAGAAAAAAACCAACCAAATATGAGTGAAGACAAACCTGAAGAGATTATAGGATCAGTAAGTTTCTCTTGCTAGCACATCTTACACTCATACATTTGTCTGAGTTAACAGTGACTTCAAGTTCCTTTGTGACCCAGAATAGAATGACCTCAATCTCTTCCAAAGGAACAGAGAAAGCTCAGCTCCAAAGTAAGTATGACACCCACGAAAAAACTGATTCAGAACAATAAATGATTGCTAGCTCTAAGGGAAGAGATACCTCCTGAGGAAAAAGGAAACCGCCAAGTTTCTCAACAAGGTCTTAAGTTACCAGCTCCAGTAATTACTGGATTTTACTCCAAGATCCTGCAATGGCAACTTACTGGGCAAAGTGATGGCTAATATTGACATTCCTTCAGAGTAAAATAAAAATAAACCTAGAAATGTAGATGAAATCCTTTAAAGAAGCAATTAAAACATCAACAGTTGTTAAACTGCCAGATCAAATAACTCTGAATATCAAACAGATTTTTTTTTTAACGTTATAGCTTTAGAGGAAAAGGAACTCTGCCTTTGCCCCAACATGCAATATTTAAAATTGGGAGCAGCTTGTTGTTTCATTGCATGCTGTTCGCCATGGTTTAGCATGTGGCTTTGTCTCCAGCAGGAATGAATCAGGGAAGGGGTCAAACTGAATGAAAGCAGAAGAGAAGACAAAGAATCAAGAGTCAAACTCCACATCACCTCTTCGGAACCAGCATGCTGCTATGTGTTCCTGAGGGAAGCTATAAAGTCCTGATCTCCAGTAAGCTTTGTCTATCAGGAAGCCTGAAAAGGTCCAAGTTGAGAGTGTTTACAAACTCCCTTTGACCAGACCCTGCTCCAAGGCAGGAAGATCAGGAAAGAAGGGCTGTGTAAAAGGTGTCACCCATGAAATGGGAAGAAGAGAATAAGTCTATAACCAGACAGACAATTCATGAATGGATTCTTAAATCTCTATTTGGGCGAGCACACTTCTGAATTCAACTCTGGTAGATACTAGAATTACTTAATGCCCTGACAATAAAAAATGAATGGATTCAGTTATGGGATCACATCTGATTTCATTTCAACAAGGAGTGGTGTTCTACACCAACTATGTGCTAGGTATTGTTGAATGCAGATGAATAAGAAATCACTTCTGCCTTCCAAGAGGTAGTCTAGCAGTGGAGAGAGGACACACACCAAGAACTCCAGTATAGGACTAATGTGTGGGTAGAAGTTAAAGATGCTGAGGTATCACAGACAACTTCTCACTTTCTATCCCCTGGGAGCCTGTGCAGAAGCTAAGCTCCCTTGTCTTTCATCACTCACTGTGACTTGTTAACTCCACATTAAGGAATCCTGAATTCTCACATGGCCCCTTTAAATCCTTTCTCCTTCCTTTCCTTGCCACATTACTTCAAAGATAACCCCGCTTCAGCCTCTTTGTTCTATTCGTGCACCCCAAATGACCGTCACCATGACTGATACTTCTAAGAGCACTCTAAGTGAGGTAGCTGTATCAATGACAAGGAAAGCCATCCTTTCAAAAGTGAAATGAGACACAACCTATGTCAAGTTCTAATGTCCACTGAAAGTACCAACAGGTGGTCCTCAGAAAAAAAAAAATCTCCCAGAACCTCCATCTATCTCCTGGACAAATAATTAACTCTGGTATTCTCATGCTTTAGTATTCAATGCATGAATACTAAATTCATGAAGAAGCATGGGCTACTTCTTATTCAATGATATATTGTTGCTTTAATCACTAGTACTGAGACATCATTTACAGTATTTTAGTCCCACCACAGGTTAAATCTAACTTTGTGGACTACTCTGGAATCTTCCCGATCATGGCAACATTGTTTCTATAAGACAACATGCAATTGCTGGACAACCAACCTAAAAAAAAAACAAACATCTTTTGGAATACAATCATCCCATAAACCGGGGGTTTGCCTGTAAAGCTCTGCATGGGATCCCCTTTGTGTGCTTAATGAATGGGCACCGACAAAGTTACTTCTAAAGAAACTGCTGAGTAAATCTCATTTTCCAGTTATCTTCTAATACAGTACTGGAGAAAAAGCTTCAAACTCCAAATGCTTTTTATGCCTCACGATAATAACCCACTGACTTCCCTGTGCAGGACTACTCCACTTCACATGCAAACCAGAGCTTCCTAGTATGAACAGGCAAGAGAAACAAGTATGACTAGGAAGTTGTTATTTCTTACTCTTGCTAAAATTTCTCTGGGATCCATTAATTCACTTGAAAGGCCACTCAGCAAGGGAACTAGGTCTCCATTGAATGCTCATTTTACCACACCACATTGATTGAGTGAAAATAACTTTTTATATGACAAATACATTCCTACCGAGGAGCTACCATGACAACCAAACCACTGGCTTGTGTGATTAGACGATAGAGGACTGATGAATTACATATGCCATATACATTACACAACTGTCAGCCAGACACTTCTTGGGTCTGAGTTTGCAGCCAAGATGTTGGGAATAAGACAAGAGGGGATTCTATGCATCGAGCATTAGGCGAAGTGTGTTACATGGATTCATTCAATTAACAGTCATGGTAGTCTTCTATGTGTGACTAGCACTTCAGATATGAGTAAACTGAGGCACAGAGTACTGAAGTAACTTGTCCAAAGACACGACTAGTCAGTAGTAGAGTCCAGATTTGAATCCATGCAATCAGCATGAAATTACTTTGACACCTTAACCACCATGCCATGCAATAATGCCACTGCTGATTATGAGAAGGATGATAATATAAGCAATAATGACAACAAATACAAATATGTTGACAACTTAATGCACTGTTCCAAGTACCCTCCTTACATGAACTCATTTAATCCTCACGAGAACCGTTTATAAGGTAGGTACTATAATTATTCTCATTTTTCAAATGGGAAAAGTTTAGCACAGAGCATTTTTAATAAACATTTTATAAAAGAGTATTTATTTATTTATTCTTAGATAGAAGGAAGGGAAGGAGAAAGAGAGGAGGGAAACATCAGTGTGTGGTTGCCTCTCATGTGCCCTGTACTGGGGACCTGGCCCGCAACCCACGCATGTGCCCTGACTGGAAATCGAACCAGTGACCTTTCAGTTCTCAGGCCAGTGCTCAATCCACTGAGAAAAACCAGCCAGGGCTAGCACAGAGCATTTTAATAACTTGGCTAAGGTACAGTACTAGAAACTAAAAGATACAGGCAGTCTGGGTCCATAATAATATGGGGCCTCTGTGACAAAAGGTAGCTGGGTTTAAGAAGTAAAAGTAGTGGGCTAGAAGCTTAGAACAATAATTCAGCCCAAACTATTTCCTAGCTCTGAAATCTTACCCTCTTAGGCTCAAGTTCTTTATCTATTAATAGAGAACAATTTTAAACTCACAGGGAATAGGGTAAGGATTAAACAAGAATGTATGTGAAAGTACTCTGCAGAATGTAAAGTGCTATATAATTGTATGGAATTAATGAATAGAGTGATTGAGTGGGTGGGAACCGTTGAGAAATTTTCTGTATACATGTAAGGTGTGATCATCACAACATCCTATACTCAGACAGGAATTATGACCTCCCTCCCATTTGCAACATGGTCTTTTAGAAGTTTGGGTGATGCTCTTAGGGACAGTGTATTTCTGACAATGTCTCAAATAAAGAGACCTGAGGCCTGTAGTTGGGCTAAGGACAGTTCATTATGAGATAATCGAAGGCCACTGCAAATGGCACCTGGAGCAATGATAAAGCAAATGCTGGTTGCTATAATTAACATGGACCATTCAAAAAATTCATTGCAGCAAATCTAGCCCACCAAGGTATTGTGTGTCTCTCCCACACCTGGTTTAATCCTTAAGATGAGCAGTTGTGCTGGAGAAGAATAGAAGTGGTTCTCAAATATCTCCCTTGAACAAGTCCCTCTGAGGCTGATTGGAGGCTATGATCTCACAAAGTGCCATCCACTAGAGCTCAATAGTTCTATCCCTGCCACACAATAGCACTTCTTTAGGACTGTATTTTAGAATAGAGGAAAACACTTAAAAATCACAGCAAGAGTCACAGCCACCAAATTACAGGGTGCAATTGCCTGCTCAAAACCTCAGTAATTGTGAAGAGAAAAAAGCAAGAGAACTGTCTTCACGAGAACCTGGCTGCAGACACATCAAACAATATCATGGCACTTGCTATTCTGACCCTTAATAACCAGGTTGGGGAAAAGCTAATGATGCCCGTGAATTGTCAATGTGTGAAGGGAAACTGATCAACAGGTATGGCAACCAGGGCAGTCCCGATGTTATTATTTTCAATAAAAAAATTTTTAAAACAAAGGAGGGCTTCTCTGAGGAAGTGAAATTTTATTTTTTATTTTTTAAGATTTTATTTATTTATTTTTAGAGAGGGGAAGGGAGGGAGAAAGAGAAGGGAGATACATCAATGTGCAGTTGCCTCTCACATGGCCCCCATTGGGGACCTGGCCCACAATCCAGGAATGTGCCCTGACTGGGAATCGAACTGGCGACCCTTTGGTTCGCAGCCCAATGCTCAATCCACTGAGCTATGACAGCCAGGGCTCAATAGAAAATTTTGAAGATATACTAATACTTAGATTTTTTTAATATAAATATATTCATGAACCAAGAGTAAGTTCTTTCTCATAGTACTTTAGAACATTTCTTTAGGTGAGGAACTTTTTCTTCAAATGAAGTATTAAATAAAAACTGAATTTTTAGAACATAAAAATGGAACTCTGTATTTTTAAAAAACATATATATAAATGGAACCTCCACTTGAAAGAACTTGGATAGGGGAAAGACTAGAGCCCTGTAGCCAACTCTGTCCCTCAATCAAAAATTTGTAGAATCTTGCCCTGGCCGGTGTGGCACAATAGATTGAGTGTCCATCTGTGAACCAAAGGGTTGCTGTTTGGATTCCCAGTCAGGGCACATGCCTGGGTTGCTAGCCAGGTCCCTGGTGAGGGTTGTGTGCCAGAGGCAACCACACATTGATGGTTCTCTCCCTCTTTTTCCTTCCCTTCCTGTCTCAAGAACCAAAAAAACTAAAATCTTTTTTTAAAATAATTTTTTAAAAGATTTTTATTAATTTGTTTTGTTTTTTTTTTTTTTTGAGAGGGAAAGCAGGGAGAAAGAGAGAGAGAGAGAAACATCAATGTGCGGTTGCTGGGGGCCGTGGCCTGCAACCCAGGCATGTACCCTGACTGGGAATCGAACCTGCGACACTTTAGTTCGCAGCCCGCGCTCAATCCACTGAGCTACGCCAGCCAGGGCTAATTAAAACTAAAATCTTAAAAAAAGAAATTTGTAGAATCTTGAAGAAATCACTGCTGTATCATCTTCTGTTGTCCAAATTTCTTATTAAATAATATGTTCCTGTACTTCTTTTCACCCCCACATCATGCCAATTAAATCTAATCTGTGTTCTTATCTCTTGGAGAGTCAAACTCATTAAGACTGTGCTACCACAGGTATCTGCTCGACAAATCTGTACTGAATACATGGGCAACTATGGGATGAATCTTTGCCCTTCTCCGGTCTCCACAGCTGATGACTTAACCAGATGGATCTCTTAGTAATCAGCAGGGTGAGAGCGGGGCAGCCAGGGGCTATGTTACTCATAGGGACTCATTTAAGGCAAGGCTTTTTGTCATTAAACACCTCTCTCAGCAGCAAACAACTGGAGATTTAGATAAAGGAAATAGTCCCAGTCTACTGAGGTAACTAACTGAGTGTTGAGAACAAATAGCTTATGCCAGTAGTTTAAGTAACAGTAAACCCTCAAGGATTAAATGGAAGAATACTCCTAATTTTAATGAATCTCTTCAATGTTTCGATTCTGTACTTTTACAACAAAATCTCTTCTATTTCTGCCTTGATAATTTACTCTATAAAAGCAGAGTGGAGAAGACTTACAAGTGAAGAAAAGGTACATTTGCATTTAGAATTTTCTATTCTCTCAGGTTCCAAGGTTTCAGCTCAAGTACCTCTGGCTAAAGAAGGAACATTCAGGCAGTTTTTATACCACCGGTTCAATACTGGTATTTACTGGCTTGGAGGGAGTAAGGGAGGGGATGGTGAGAGGGTGGGTGGGGAGGAGGGGTATATATCAAAGTTTCCAAAAGCCTTGCCTTCCTTCTGTAAGGATAAAGATCAGGCTTTTAAAAAGGGGGGAAAGCATAGGTTTGAGCGGATCTTCTGTTTCCACTTTGGATTCTGAGAAGGTGGAAAAAACGCCGAGGTTCCTTTGATTTCAGTCCTTTGTCTATTCAGCTAAGGACAAGTTCAATCATCTTAGTAAAAATCCTGTTATTTCAAAGCAAGAATAAAGAATGTATGTATAAAATAGAAAAATGATAAGAAATTCAATAGAAAATGGCTTAACTTTTTTCTTTTAAAAATGTGAGTTCTACAGAAGAGTATAGGTCAATATAAGTAAATATAGTTTTAAAATGGGTATTTTTACATTTTGCCAAATCCATCCCGAGAGAGAGAGAGAGAGAGAGAGAGAGAGAGAGAGAGAGAGAGAGAGAGAGAGAGATATCAACCTGGTGTCCTAGTTATTTATACATTCATTGGTTGTTTCTTGTATGTGATCCTACTGGTGCCTGAACCCCTAACCTTGCTGTACTGGGATCATGCTCTAACCAACTGAGCTACATGGCCAGGACTAATTTTAGTGTTTCAAACACTATGCGCCAAAACAACTAAACTTATAGGCTAAATATTAGATGATTGCTAATATTTTTATATATTTCAATTTGTTGATATTAGCATTATACTATGTTATTAGAACTGGAAGATTTTTGGGTTTGGTAGCATTAATAAAACAATAATACCTGGTGTCAGATAATAAGTATGACATTTCTTGTTAATTCATGTTTAAAGGAGAAGTCGTGGCAACCGTGGCTTTTCTAGGATTATTTAAAATTGAAAGGATAGAAATTTTTTCTATTAAAATAAACTTTAGGAAATGGAGTCTCCATCTGCATCATTTTCATTTACTTTACTTATTGAGTGTGCGAGAGAAATGAAAGATATAGTATTAGGTTACATCCAGCAAAACACTTACATGATGCTCAGCAGAAAAGGCATTTAAAAGCTCAGTTTCCATATAGTATTCATATATGCAAGTATTTATCCAAGAAGCATACATGTGGCTTCTATTTGAAAATGGTAAAGATAAGTGCTTTCTGAAAATGTGGTGTGTACCTTCCAATATGTTGTAGTGAAACCATACATTATTAAGTTCATGATCGTATTGTCTTAATGAGGAAAACTAACAACCTGCATACCTCGTTGACTCATTTTTTAAAAATTTTATTTCTCAATTACAAATGACATTCACTATTCTCTTATATTAGTTTCAGGTGTACAGCACAGTGGTTAGACAATTATATAATTTACAAAGTGCCTGCCCCCGGGATGATTCCAGTACCCATCTGGAACCATCGTATAGTTATTACAATATTACTGATTATATTCCCTATGCTGTACTATTTTGTGACTACCAATCTATACTTCTCATTCACTTCACATTTTTCACCTGGTCCCCCCAAGCACCCTCCCTTCTGGCAATCATCAGTCTGCTCTCTTTATCTTTGAGCCTTTCTTCTGTTTGTTTATTTTATTCTTTAGATTGCAAATATAAGGGAAATCATATGGTATTTGTCTTCCTCTGAGTTCTTTCACTTAGAATACTATCCTGTATATCCATCCCTGTTATCACAATGGTAATATTTCATGATTTTTATGACCAACTAATATTCCATTGTGTGTGTGTGTGTATACAACACATATTCTTTTTTAAAGATTTTATTTATTTATTTTTAGAGAGAGGGGAAGGGAGGGAGTAAGAGGGGGAGTGAAAAGGAGCATACCAATGTGTGGTTGCCCCTTGCATGCCCCAAACCGGGGACCTGGCCTGCAACCCAGACATGTGCCCTGACTGGGAACCAAACCAGTGACACTTCGGTTCACATGTCCATGCTCAATCCACTGAGCTACACCAGCCAGGGCCACACACACATTCTTTAACCAATTGTCTACTGATGGGCACTTAGGTTGCTTTCCAATATTGGCTATTGTAAATTATGCTGCACTGTACATAGGGGTGCATATATTCCTTCAAATTAGTCTTTTGGGTTGCTTTGGGTATATTCCCAGAAGTGAAATTGCTGGGTCATAATGCAATTCTATCTTACTTTTTCTCCTGCATACTGTTTTTCACAGTGGCTACTTCAATTTGCATCCCCAATAACAGTGCAGGAAGATTCCTTTTCTCCACCTCCCCCCAAACAGTTGTGATTTGTTGATGACAGCCATTCTAAAAGGTGTGAGGTGGTATCTCACTGTGGTGTTAATTTCGTACACTCATTTTGAATTACAGAAATGAAAAGAGGGTGCCAAGATAAGTAAATAAAAAACAGCTTTTTCAAAAAAAATGGTACTGGGGCTACTGAATGTGAAAGAATGAAGTTAGATCCCATTGTAATATTATAAACGAACATTAACTCAACATAGGTCATTGAGACCTAAATTAGAACGGAGAGACCTAAGTCAAAGTGCTACAATGATAAAACTGTGAGAAAAAAAAAAACAAATAAATCTTCATGACCTTGTGCTAGACAATGGATTTTTAGATATAACACTAAAATCACAAACATAAAAAACAAAATACAGATAAATTAGACTTCATCGGAAGTAAAATCTTTTGTGCATTAAGAATACCATATTAAGAACAAACTGGCAGTAACCAGAGGGGAGGTGGGAGGGGACAATGCAGGGGAAAAGGGGAAGGGTTTTCAGGAACATGTACAAAGGACACATGGGCAAAACCAAAGGGAGGTAGGATTAAGGGTGGGAAGTGGGGGTGGCTGGGGTGGGGGGGAATGGTGGGGAAAATGGAGACAACTGTACTTGAACAACAATAAAAAATGTGGGAAGAAAAAGTATACCATAAGAAGGTAAAATAAAAAAGCCAAAGATTGGGAGAAGTATTTACAATCATATATTTGATAGGGGACTTGTACCCAAATTATATAACAAATCCTCAAAATCAATAATAAAGAACAATTAAAAATTGGGCAAAGAACTTGAATAGATATTTCTCCAAAGAATATTCACAACAGGGCAATAAAAGCATATGAAAACAAGCTGAACATAACTAATCATTAGGGGAAAGCAAATTAAAACTGAAAGATACAACTATTTACAGTAGGTAAAAGGTAGAAACAATCCAAATACCTTTCAACCAATGAATGGATAAACAAATGTGGGATGTTCATATACTACTTTACTGTTTTTCCAATAAAATACAATGAAGTTTTCATTAATGTTATGACCTGGATAAACCTTGAAGACATTATGATAAGTCAAAGGGGCCAATTACAAAAGACAATATTTAATGATTCCATTTCTATGAAATGTCCAGAACAGGCAAATCTATAGTGATAGAAAGTAGATTAAATGTTGCTTAGGACTTGCAGGAGGGAGGTGAGAGAATATGGAATAACAGCTGATAGACATGGAGTTTTTTGTTGAGGAGATGAAAATGTTTTAAAATTACATTATGGTTGTGATGGTTGTAAAACTCAGTGAATATACTAAAAACCTATGAATTGTATACATTAAATGGGTGAATTATATGCTAAATGAATTATTTTCAGTTCTCAAAGAGCAAAAGAGGCAAAGTGAAATATTTCACATGTATCTTTCAATTTACTATTTTTCCCTTGTTCTGTTTTCAATTGTTAACTACTGTATTTGCAGTATATAATGCACACTATTTTGCCCAAATTTGAGAGGAAAATAAGGATGCACAGTATATATGGGTAATATGTGGAATATGTCACATTTGTTCTTATGTTTTGTAATTATTTGTTCCATAAAATTTCTTGTGCCATATGTTCAAAAAATGTTGAAACTCATTTGTAGTACCAAAAACAAGCATCTAAATATAAATAAGTAAAAAGATGAATTAAAAATTAAAACAAAAAATATTTTTCCTGAAAGTTTGGGCCAATAACGTGGGTATGCATTATACAAGGCAAAATACAGTATACCAGTGAAGGCCAAACTATGTCACCACAGATGGCACTTTGCATTTAGCTAGTCCTTGCTAGAGCTACTAATATCTTTAACACCATTATATAAAGTATTTATTTTGACACTGAAAATTCTGTGAATAACTTATATTGAAGTAAAATAAATGTGAAAAGGGAATTATTCTTTAAAGTTAGTAAACCACAGCACAGAAGTAATATTGTTCAATAGAAGTAGTTCTACATACTTTAACAGTACCTGCAGCAACAGTTTAAATCCTCTATTGCTATGTGCCAAAGTAAACATAGAGATGACTGTCTGCTTTTAAGATGATGATTATCCACATCTATTGTTCTGTACACAAGATATTCTTGTGTGTCAAATATTCTGACACACAAATGTGCATGTGTGGAGGTAAACAACCTGTTATAAAGAGACAAAACAATTAATAAACCAGGCTGTTTTGTGAAAATTTATAGGGAATTTCAAACAACCACAATTAATAAATCAAAGAGTGTACTAAAAAAGGTGGACAGCATGAAAGGATGGATGGGTAATTTCAGCAAAGATACTGAATGTATAAGAAAGAATGGGCATGCTATTACAAAAAATCAGTAACATGTCTTTTATTATGCTGAGGAAAATTCCTTCTATAATCCTCATTGGTTTTTATCATGAAAGGGTGTTGAAATTTGCCAAATACTTTTTCCTGCACCTATTGAGATGATCAAGTGATTTTTATCCTTCTTTCTATGAGTGTGTGGTGTATCACATTAATTGATTTGGATATGTTCAATCATCTTTTCATTCTAGAGATAAATCCTACTTGGTGATAGTGTATGATACATTTCAAGTGCTACTGAATTTGGTTTTCAAATATTTTCTTGAGTATTTTTGCATTTATATTCCTTGGGATACTGGCCTGTAGTTTGTTTTTCTTATAGTGTCTTTGTGTAGCATTGGTGTCAGCATAACCCTGGCCCAATGAGTGTGGAATTTTATCTTCTCCAATTTTCTGAAAGAGTTTAAGAAAAATTGGTGTTCATTCTTCAAATGTTCAGAAGAATTCACCACTGAGGCCATCTAGTCCTGGGCTTTTTTAATTGGAAGGTTTTTGATTACTGATTCAATCTCCTTACTCATTAGTGGATATTCTATTTATCCACTATTCAGTTTGGTACATTGTATGTTTGTAGAAAAATTTTAAAGGATTTTCTTTATTTACTTTTAAAGAGAGGGGAAGAGGGTGAGAAAGAGAGGGAGGGAAACATCAATGTACGAGAGAAACATAGATTTGTTGCTTCCAGCAAGTTGCTAGGCAGGACCTGGCCTGCAACCCAGGCATATGCTTTGACTGGGAATCAAACCAATGACATTTGGCTTTGCAGGACAATGCCCAACCCATAGAGCTATGCCAGTCAGGGCTAGATTTTATCATTTAAATTGCGAGTCAAGGAAGCATTTTAATGAGGAATAACATGACCCCCCTTCCCCCCTCATAATAGTTTAAAAGATATATTAGGCAAATGAGACTATAGGAAGGGGAAAGTTAATCTTGATGACATAGGAAACTCTGAAATCACAAAGCAGCAGTTAAGTCTGAGAGTAGAGCATGGACTCAAGAGATGCTATGGCTGGTGTGGCTCAGTGGATTGAGTGCTGGCCTGCAAACCAAAGGGTCACCGGTTTGATTCCTGGGCAGGGCACATGCCTGGGTTGCGGGCCAGGTCTTCAGTATGGGGCATGTAAGAGGGGGCCACACATTGATGTTTCTCTCTCCCTCTCTTCCTGTATAAAATCAATCTAAAAAAAAAAAGATGTATGAATAAAGCTAGCCTGCATAGAACTTGGTTCCTCATTGGATTCAATGAGTCAGACAATGGGAAGAACTAAGGGTGTCTCTTAGGTTTTGGGGTTGGTTGAGTAGCCTTGGGACTAAAACGATTTTCAGAAGGTAACAGGGTCTCAAGGCTTTTCTACTATTTTGGACCTTGTAAAAGGGTAAGAACTCCAATAGCCTCTGAAGCAAATCCACTCTATTAACAAGCCACAGCAGTGCTGTTCACTGTTCCCTTATCCTTCAGAATACAAGGCCACCTCCATACATGTGAAACCAACAGACCAAGGCCTTGACCATCTGTTTTTTAGGATTGTCCAAACAACAAACAGGACTCATCACATAATGGATTCAGCTTTGGCAATTAATACTGATTATAAAGGTGGTGAAAACAAGCAGTCTGGCTATGTCTGTCATGGATCAGTATGCAGGTCAAGCATAAACATGGCCTCTATCACACCTGCCCATCATTAGTCTTTATCTGCTGCAAATTATGAGAGCATTCCCAAGCAAAGAATGAAAAATACACGCTATTTAAACTTGGGCATCATATCCTACTAGATCTGCCTATATATTATATTTTCACACTGATTGCCTCTGTAAGAAACTGACTTTGAGGCATTCTCCACAAGTTCTCAACAGTTGTCTCCAAAAAGGTCAATGTGTAAAGCTACAACTACCCAATTCCTCATTCATTCATTTCTTCAGTGCTAGAAAAGTATTAGACAGGTCCCTAACATTAAGGAACCTGGGCTAGCCTGGAAAACAAGACACTCACCTGTGGAAAGCTAAACAATAAAGAGCTAAGCAACCAAACAACACTCTACTACCAGAAAATCTGTATGTTAGGTGTCAAATAAGAGCTATAGAAGGAAGTACTAACAGTTCACAGGAGGGAGAAATCTTCAAGGACAAAGGTGGTAAAAGGAAGTTTTGCAGAGGAGGTGTGCACTATTGCAGGACTTGAATAATGAGAAAGATTTAGGCAAGAAGGGAGGATAGTGTATGACATTTTGTTGGTACAAGTATAGCACTGGGGAGCAAGTGGAACAGACACAAGACGTTTCAGGGAAAATCCTGCTTGGCTATACAACACACTTACAAAAGCAATGAAACGCTCCCACTCCTTCATAGCACAATTCTGTAAATTATTTTAAAGTTTCAATAGGATGTTCAAAGGCTTAAATCAATTTAGCACTCCAAGTAGAAATATTTCAGATATTTCAAGGCAAGATTCTCAAAGCTGTACAGCATCACCGTTCACAGAGTATACCTTGGGAAACAACTAGAAACAATGGCGTCTTGAATCTCGGAATTCCACTACTAGGAAGGATGGAAATAATATGTCCAAGTTTAGACTTCTATAAGTGTAGGTTAGTGTGTCTTCGTATTTCACCAAGTTTCTCACATGTTTAATGTACACAGATGCAAAAGATGGTGAGTGGGCCCTTTTCCCAAAAGGATGTACTACTTTCATTTAACTGTACATAAAATGACCTTACTGGCTTCTGTGTGTATGTGTACATGTCACCTGTCTTTATTTCCCCAAAGAAACAGAAAGTCAGCAAAAAGAAACTCAGGGAATGACTAATGGAAGAGTGTTGAAGAAGCGCAGGCAGGATTTCATCATACAAGCAGTAAATGTGTTTCTGTGAATGTGTGGGCACATGCTCAAAATGCTCTCTTTCCCTGCCTCTTCTTTCTCTTTCATTCTCACATTCTTTTTCTGTTTTACTTCCTTTAGCTCAATTCTATCGACAGATGCATAGATAGATAGATAAACAGAGATTATAGATATATACCATATTTTGCCATGCATACTACACACCCCTGTTTCGTACACATTACACATAGGATTATTTATGTCCATGGTGTGTAATCATTATACCCATGCATAATGTGCATTCTTATTTTTCCCTCAAGAATTTGGGCAAAAAAAAAAAAGGTGTGCATTCTACATGGCAAAATATGGTACTTTCTGTGCATTGTATCATGCTATATTACACTATCTTATGTTAAAGAGGGTATAACCCTCTTATTCTTCAGTGGGTTATAAACTAAATCATACTTATCATTTAAACTACCATAAAACATAATATGTGACATACCCAAAGAAATGCTACTGACCATTTGAAATAGGAAGAGAATTCAACAGTTCTGTAGAGGAAGGTGGAATTACTATGGACTGGGAGCTACATATGATAGTTTCACCAACACATCTAGATTCTGAGGCTAGATTCTGGGGGTTTTATACTCAGTTGTGCGTGAAAATCATGCCCAGAGGTCTACATATTTAACAATTCCAGATTATTTCAAAGTAGATGTTCCTTAGAATACACTTTGTGAAACACCGAGTAATAGCTTGCAGAATGAATAGGATTTTGATGGGCTTTATGGGCATTCCAGAGACAAGATAAACCAGGGGTCCCATGAGGGACAGCAATGTGAGATTGCTGGAAGCAAAGGAGTCGATGGAATGCTAGAGTGGCAGAAGATGAAGCTCAAAAAGGTAGTGGGAAGAAAAATGATGACATTTCTTAACTGTCATGCTGGAAAGTTTACATGAGACTCCATACTGCTGTATAGCCAGTAAAGCTTGATCCAGCAGGACCCTTCAGGAAAAGGAGTCGAGTACACTGACCCACGTGATCTTACAATAGTGTTAATGCCAAACCCAGTGCTGGGCTGCAAGCCTTCAGAAAGCTTGCCTGTAGATCAATGCATAATCACAGTGCAATTTCAACTGGCCTGAGGTAAAATGAAAAATAATCAAAACAAAAGGGTGATCCTTTTATGAGGCTACAATTATTGACTTTTTTGATGATCAAATGTACTTTTATATTTAATTAAATATCCTCTGCAAAATAAAAAGCAGGAAGCTGAGCATATGAAAAGATGTTCAACATCATTAGCCATTAGGGACACAAAAAATTAAAATCACTATAAATATACAACTACACATTTATTAGAATGGTCAAAATAACAAAAAAGTTAGTGTACAAAACAGTGCTTTCCTACATTACTGGTGGGAACGCACATGCACATAGCCACTGAGGAAAAACAGTTTGGCAGTTTCTCATATGGCAAAGCATAAAGTTAGCATATAACCCAGCGATCGGACTCCCAGTTATTTATCCCAGAGAAATGAGAACTTATGTTCACAGGAACACTTGTACCTGAATATCCAGAGCAGCTCTATTCATATTCTATAAACCAGAACCAGGAAAACTCCTCAAATGCCTCTCAATATATAAGTGGATAAACAAATTGTAGTACATCTATATCAAGACATACTACTCACCAGATCTGGAATGAGCTATTGATATAGGCAAGTTAGATGAATCTCAAAGGCCTTATGGTGAACGAAGGAAGCCGGTCTCAAAAGGCTACATGCTGTCTTTATTTGTTTACATGTATTTCTATAATATACTTGAAAAAAAAAACCCCTATAGTGACAAACCAGATCAGTGCTAGGAATAAGTGCAGGGGTGAGGGTATGACTACAGATGGGTGCTGAGTGAGGTTTTTGAGTGAATCCTGACTGTGGTTGTGGTTAAATGAATCTATACATATATTAAAACTCATTGAATGGTATAACTCTTCTATTTCCAAACAAGTACATTGTACTGTATATTAACTTAAAAAAAATTCAATAGTAGGCATGCATTTATTCAGTTCTCCCAATATTTTGGAAAGCATGCTTGTCCAAATGTTTGGTATACGTAGCACAGGCCACTGAGGGGCAAATATCCCCGAGAACCTTGCTCATTGGTGATAAAAAGGTACTTGCATTACTTCTGTCTTAGATCTCTCAACAAGTATCAAAAATTCTTGTCACAATCTTGGGTTCTCCTTAATGTTTCCAAATGTAATTGCACATGGTGAGTCTTCTATGAATCAGTTGTTCAGAAGTACCCAGTGCACTACTCTCATTAACATCTAACAGGCTATTTAAGTCTCTGCCACTCTCACAGACTCAAAATGTTCTTCTCTCCTCCAATTTTGCAGTGACCATTATTAGGTAAGAGTAAGGGAGATTCAGGTTTGGGGCTGGTATCGATGGGTTCCAAAGCACAGTTTTTTTTTCTCGGAACCTGAAGAGAACAAGGCTTCCTGTCAGCACTTCTCAGGAAATAATTAGACAAATGTTTCTGAGGATTTCCCAGGTGCTCAGACTCTCCCACATATTTCTGGAGTTTTACATTTGGGAATGTAGGAATAAACCAATATTCCTTCTCAATACTAATGAGTCAAATGGACGGGGGCAGGAACTACAATTTTGTTGTTGTTTTCTAACATATGCAGTCCCTTCTCAACTTTTTGTCATATTTTTGGTGATGGATGGAATTACTAACAGACAATGACATGAAGAAAATGTCATGAGTTCTATTTCCCTTTAGCCCCATTGTTAAAAGTAACTGCTTATTTGAAAAATTCTGCCTTGAGCCTAACCATTAGTATCCAGACCATATCTGAATGTCACAAACACCAACTCCTGTATTGGTTATCTATTGGCTTCACCAATGACTCCAATCTGAAGTGTCCTAAACAATAAACAGGTATTATCTCACAAAGTTTATGGGATCAGAAATTCAAGAGCAGCTTTTAGCTAAGTATTGGGTTGGTTGAAAAGGTCGTTTGGTTTTTTCCCATAAGACGACTGTAGTAGCAGTTAGGTGTCTTCAACTTTATTTGAAACAATTTTGTTACATTGCATCATGACAGCTGTCATATCAGAGTGCATTAAAAAACTTAATCAAAATTGGTGAATTTTTGTGTAGCCATTTTAATATTGATGATGGAAGAAAATAATCAACATTTTCGGCATGCAATGCTTTATTGTTTCAAGAAAGGTAAAAACGTGACGACTGAAACGTAAAAGCTTTGTGCAGTGTGTGCAGAAGGTGCTGTGATTGCTTGAACGTGTCTAAAGTGGTTTGCAAAGTTTTGTGCTGCAGATTTCTTGCTAGAGGATGCCCCACAGTTGGGTAGACCAGTTGAAGTTGATAACAATCAAATCAAGACATTAATTGAGAAAATCAATGTTCTACCACAAAGGAGGTAGCTGGCATATCCAAACCAATGAAGTTATTGATGAAAATGAAAAATGTGTCTGCCTTTTGTTTACTAAAAAAAAAAAAAAAAAAAAAAAAAGCTATATGGACTTTCTGGCCAAGCCAATAGTTCTGTCCTTAAGGTTCTAAGCAAGATGTCAGGTGGAGCTGCAGTCATGTGAAGACTTAATTGGGGCCGGAGAATTATTCTCCAATGGTACACTCACCTGGCCATTGGCAGAAGAGCTCAGCTATTCTCTGGTTCCTCACAGGACACCTTAATTCTAGGCTCCCTAAGGAATGGTTGGTACCCGTATGACAGGGTATTGGTTTCCTCCAGAACAAGTGCCCAAGAGGCAGTAAGGTGTTGCAGAATTTTTAATAATCTAGCCTTGAAAGGCTTACTCCATCATTTCCACAATGTTCTACACAGATCAGCCCTATTCATTCTGGGAAGGAAAAACAACAGGGTCTTGAAATTACCAGGAAATTGGGATAATTAGGGGCCATATTGGAGGCTTGCTATCCCAACTTCAGACAAAGGAAAGAGTTTCATAACTTCTCCAGCTAATAGATTTGATCAAGGCCAAAGGTAGCCAATTAACCCTGGAAAAGAAGGCAAACTCAGAAACGACAGCTAAGGTTGCTAATTGTTCATTCTCATTAGGATGGCGAGTGTTTGACAGATAAAGCCCTAGACAGGTAAGGTTGAAGCTATAATTAGGCACCAGGAGACAAAGGCACATCAAAAAGAAAAATGAAGAGTAAGTATTCTGAAAATCCACAAAGGAATAGAGACCAATTTCACTGATTTCCCAATTAGCCAAATGTATGAAAAATGTGTCCAAGATTCAGACAGATCTGACATAAAAAGACCATCACTAAAACCAACTGTAACAGAAGTAGATGTGAAAGGTTATCCACAAAAATACCATATAAGTAGAGTCACTGTTTCTAATTAAGTATGAAAATGAAATGTTTTCTTCCTGTTCAACTGTGTTTGAGGTCCAGCTACAGTAATATATGAACATGCTGGAATACATCTAGAGTTTCTAGGAGAATAATTCCAATTGAATACACTCTGCATGCTATTTTCTGAGTCCTATGAAAAGCCAAGTTTATGGGGTTACCAACTGGTGATAATTACTTATTTTCCCTTCCCTCATTTCCTTCTTCAACACTCATCAAGACTTTAATTACACATTCCAAGAGAATCAAATTTAAGTCTCAAGAGAAGAAAAGTATTTATGCCGAGGTCATGCCTGGGAAACAATGAGTGGAACGAGGCTGTAGCTGATGTCAATTATGTCAGGTGGCAGTGGGAAAGGTCACCATTATGGCAGGTTTCATTATCTTCCTTTCATGATATGTTTTATAGGGTTGAATGAATTGTTCTTGTGGGACTTTGGAGACAAAAGCAGATGTGGAATGTTCGAAGCTAATGTCTGCAGGGGGAAAACATATGTAAGCCAAAGTTGTGGATATCCAACCTAAAACTATTGAGAAAAGGAGCACTGCATTACAAGATTTATTTTGCAAGGTCTAGGAGGACTGGACTTGTCACAATTTGGTAGGCTAATAAATTGTGTCCAATTCTGGCCCTGGTTGGTGTGGCTCAGTGGATTAAGTGCTGGCCTGCAAAGCCAAAGATTGCAGGTTCAATTCCCAGTCAGCGCGCATGCCTGGGTTGTGGGCTGGGTCCCCAGTGAGGGGGTGTGTGAGAGGCAACCACACATGGATGTTTCTCTCCCTCTCTTTCTCCCTCTCTTCCCCTCTCTCTAAAAATAAATAAATAAAATCTTTAAAAAAATTTGTGCTACTCTACTCAAGGCTGAGGTTTAAGGACTAGAGGTAGACACACCCTGTATAAAAGTGCTGGGGAACTCAGCCAAGGCAGGGAAAAATCACTCAGTACCAGCCATTCACACACCCTCATTTCTATGAGATCAACAGCACAGCAGCCTTAGACAAGATCCTTTATTTCCTACCATTTATATAAAAGGACTTAGTCAAAACTTCATTTGGATTTTTCAGAAGACAGAAAAGAGTGATCCTAATTAGTAAGGTTTTTCAGAGTCTATCTTTCAAAGACATGAAAATAGTTGAGGTTTTCACATCCTTTCTTTAAATTTTCCATCTTAATTGGGTGAAAATTCTACCTGAGCTCTTTTCTTGATGACTACAAACCATAAAAGGCTATGTTCCAAATACACTAAAAACTACATTTATTTCTCATCGTACAGTGTCCGGCAGAAGTAAGGCCTGCTTGAGTATTCTTGGTATGGTAATAATATGAGTGTAATAATTTATAGTTTTAATTTGAACATTTCACCTAAAATGTCATGGCGTGCTTGAGTGTGATAGTGTTCTGTAACAGAATTACATGCTTATGAGTTTGTAATAAAAGGCTTTATAATAAAAAGGGGCATCATTTGTGCTGTACCTTGTATTTCTCCTCTCTGTCCTACATTTTTAAGGGAGTTATCTCATTTATATTCAGCTTCATTTTATTGATGTCTGTATAATCTGATTCCTTGTGTGATACTTTACAGTTTCCAAAGTACATCTATGAGGTAAAAGCAGGGCAAGACTTATCATCCTCATTTCACAGATAAGGCACCTAACTTATCCATGTAATACAAATCAGAGTTGGGATATAAAAAACTGATCTCCTAACTCCAAATCCAGTGTGCTCTCCACTATACTGAAATAGTTTACATCACTAAATAAAAGGTATAATAAATGTCTCTCAAGAGGGAAGTGGTCAAATATAAGGGAATAAGGACAACCTGTTAAAATTCCAGTCTTAGTGAAAGAATAAAATGAGCTAATTTGGAGTATTCAGGGATTGCTGCGATGGTTTGCTGGGAGCTGTATCTTAATTTTTTACATTCCTTTGGTCCTTTACTTTTATTAAATGCAGCTAATTCATAAGAGCTTTTAATGTACATTCCTCATTATATGTAACTTTGTATACAACAGCATGCAATCTTTACTCTTGAACAAGATACATGCTTAGTAACCAAGTTGTTCAAAGATATGAATCCAATCCATATTGGAGATGGTAAACAAAATTTTCTGTCAATAAACCCACACTTTCACGGTCAATTAATATTTGACAAAGGAGGCAAGAAAGTACAATGGGACAAAGACAGTCTATTAAATGGCATTGGGAAACTTGGACAGATATGTACAAAAAAAAATGAGCCACCTTCTTACACCATACAAGAATAAACTACAAATGGATTAGAGACTTAAATGTTTAACTCGAAACCATAAAAATGCTCGAAGAAAACATAGGCAGTAAAATCTTGGACAGTTCTCATAGCAGTATTTTTCTGATATATCCCTGTGGGAAAGGGACACAAGTGGGATGACATCAAACTAAAAAGGTTTTACACAGCCAAGGAAATCATTAACAAAATGAAAGGACAATCCAATGAATTGCAGAACATATTTGCCAATGTTACATCTGATAAGGAGTTAAAATCCAAAATTTATAAAGAATGTATAAGGGGGTAAGGGGATGAAATGGTAATGGGAAAAATACAATAAAGATCAAAGTTTAAAAAAAGTTATGAAACTCCACATCAAAAAATCAAATAAACAAATTAAAAAATGGGAAAAGGGCCCTGGCTGCTGTGGCTCAGTGGATTGAGCACCAGACTGTGAACCAAAGGGTTGCTGGTTCGATTCCCAGTCAGGGCACATGCCTGGGTTGCGGGCCAGGTCCCCAGTAGGGGACACACCAGAGGCAACCACATGGTGTTTCTCTCCCTCTTTTTCTCTCTCACTTCTACTCTCTCTAAAAATAAATAAAATCTAAAAAAAAAAAAAAAAAAAAGAAATGGGAAAAGGAAGTGAATAGATGCTTCTTCAAAGAGGACATACCGCTGGTCAAGAGACATATGAAAAGATGCTCAGTGCTACTCACTATTCACAGAAATGCAAACTAAACCCACAAGGACATATCACCTTACACCTGTCAAAATGGCCATCATCAATCAATACACAAATGACAAGTGCTGGCAAGGATGTGGAGAAAAGGGAACCCTGGTGTACTGTTGGTGGGAATGCAGACTGGTGCAGCCACTGTGGAACGCAGTGTGAAGATACCTCAACAAATTAAAAATGCAACTGCCTTATGATCCAGCGATTCCACTTCTGAGAACATATTCAAAGAAACTGGAAACACGAATTTGAAAGAATGTATGCACCACTATGATCATTGCATTGTTATTTACAATTGCCAAGATTTGGAAGCAGCCCAAGTGCCCACCAGTAAATGAGTGGACAAAAAAGCTGTGGTGCATTTACTACGTGGCCATAAAAGAATTAAATCTTACTATTTTTCCCAGCATGGATGGACCTAGATGATATTATGCTAAGTGAAATAAACCAGTCAGAGAAAGAGAAATACCCTATCATTTCACTTATATTTGGAGTCTAATGAACAAAATAAACTAAAAAACAAAACAGAAACAGACTTATAGATACAGAAAAAAACCTGACAGCTGCCAGAGGGCAGGGGAGTAGGGTGTCTGGGTAAAAAGGTGTATGCATTAAGCAAAAACAAACAAATAAACAAGCAAAACACACCTTTTAAACAGACTACAGCATGGTGATGACCAGAGGGGAATGGAGGAGAGGGGAGGTACAGGAGGGTAAAGGGGGGATAAATGGTGATGGAAGGAAACTTACTTGGGGTGGTGAACACGTGATACAATATACAGATGACGTGTTATAGAATTTAACCCAGGAAACCTATTTAATTTTATTAACAGATGTCACTCCAATAAATTCAATCAAATATAAAAAATAAAAATGTTTTCTTGTCTTCTGAAAATCAGTGAAGCAGAATGACAAGACTAAAAGAGTCCTGTAGAAACCCTACCTTTCCCATAACCTTCAGGTGGGACTACTCAGTTTAGTCCAGACAAAAATACAAACATCCTCATCCCTTGTTACAAGACCTCTCACAGGTGGAAGATGCCACAAACCTCGTTTGTCACAAATTCATTGATTTTAAAACACTCATCTCCAAAAGTTTAATTCCACAATGCTATAATTTACTATAATTTATATCCCATACTCATTATTCAGCTTTCCATAGAGGCTATGAAGTAGGATTATTCTGCTTGCAGAAGAAAATGAATTGCTTTAGTGAGTCTTCAATAATCCTGTATCCCAAGTCTTATAAAGCTCGCCAAGTTCTCTTTATCTGAAGACAGAAGTTTGAGCACAAACCTTGGCATTCTAATAAAGATTTTCTAAATTTGTGTTGCTGTTCCCTACCTTAGCACTGTTTTCCATAGTCACAAGGCAAATCCAATTACATTTTACTTGGTCAGCTAGAATCCTAGACAGAGTGCTTCCTATTTTCTTTTTGACAACATTTTACTCATTTCATTCATTCACTTATGGAACAAATGTTTATTGGATTCCTACCATCTGCCCAGCACTATTCTATGTTCTGGAAACATAAAGGTAAACAAGAAAAGCAGGGACCCTGCTTTGATTCTACTAGGGGAATGGTTGATAATCGACAGAAAAAATTAATTAAAAAGAACAGTTTCTATGAAGCACATAAACAGAAAAAAGAATGGGTTTGGACATCTCTCTGAGGAGCTAGTGTATGCAGCAAGACCTGAAAGAGAAGTGATCTCTCTCACCAGCTATGCATAAGCTTGGCAAAGAGTTCTCCAGGCATCAGGAGAAGCACATGCAAAGCTCAATTCAGAACCACCTTGGTGAGTTTGAGTCAAAATCAGAAAGGCCAGTGTGACTGCAGCACAGTTGAATTCAGAGCATCATAGCACCACATGAGATTCTAGAGGTAGGCGGGAACATAGATTAGATGCCACAGAGTAGCTATTAACGTTTTAGGCAAGGGAGTGATAAGTAAAAACAGCAGGTTAAATGTCATCACATCTTTCTTTTTTATAACACTTTTTAACATATTGAAGCAGAGTTTGGAAAACATTGGTATAAGAGTCAGTCAGTTCCAACTCTTAGTTTTTGGCTCATAACCAATAAGACCACATATTGCTCCCCAATGCTAGGTGATAATGCTATTTTCTTTTTAATCCTAAAAATATTATTTATTTATATTTAGAGAGAAGGGAAGGGAGGGAGAAAGGGAGAGAAACATTGATGTGTGACAGAAACATTGATTGATTGCCTCTCACACGCCCCCTACCAAAGACCTGGCCCGCAACCCAGGCATGTGCCCTGACTGGGAATCCAACCAGCAACTTTTGGTTCATACGCCAGTGCTCAATCCACTGAGCCACACCAGCCAGGCCTGATAATGCTGTTCTTAAAGTAATTCACCATATGACTGATCCTATTCTCTTGATGACAAGAGTTGGTTTCCTCTCCCCACCCTCAGCATCCATCTCTTACAATTCTTCATCAGTAGCAAACATTTGTGGGATAATCTCTAAAAAGTAAGGGAAAAACTCACATGGATAGCCTCGAAGGGCATACATACAACTGAGTATTGAACAGAATATTTTCAAAAGAAAAAACAACATTACTCTTCTGATGAGGCAAAGGAGTAAGTAAAATAAATACTGAGTATTTACTCAGTAAGTAGATATTGAGATGTGATAAAGTTAAGGCCAAGTAACCCAATACTTATAGAATAGGTAAGCAAAGGGTGAACAATATTCCTCTCAATTACTTAGCTGCTAATACTATGTGATAAAATGACCATTTGGGTTTTCAAGAATTTCTGGATGAATGAAGGCAATGGGCCAGGGTATTTAAGGTAGGAAGTTCGAGGCCCAATTTACAGTCTTTGGAAAGATTCAGCTGTGAGTCTAGGTTAAAAAGATGAAGGGGATAAAAAAGACATTTCACTTAGAGGGGAGAATATATGATGAATAGAACCAGAAGGAAATACATATGTCTGAGGTGCCCAGGTGGATATTTCTATAAGCAAAAAGTCACTTTCAGCCTAGTTGTTACCATACTAATAAAAACAGCTGGAAAGCCCTGGCTGGTGTGGCTCAATGGATGGAGTGCTGCCTGCAAACCAAAGAATCACCAGTTTGATTCCCCGTCTAGGGCACATGTCTGGGTTGCGGGACAGGTCCCCGAATGGGGATGCATGCAAGGCAAGCGCACATTGATGTTTCTGTGTGTCTCTTTCTCCCTCCCTTCCCCTCTGTAAAAATAAATAAATAAAATCTTTTAAAAAACAGGTAAAGAGAAATTCAACAATTCAATACAAATGTTATATTCTGATTTAAAATATAGTATATATATATATATATATCTCATTAAAATGTATATCAGTTGGAAAAATAAATTTATATTTTCTCCATCTGTCATAATATGAGCCCAGCACGAGAGGCAGTGGGCCTCTGTTCACAATGTAGCCTCTCTCAGGAGCCTACAAGCCCAGCACAGGCATCTCCCAATTGCAGATGACTTTGTACCTCCTTCCCACCAGGTGGTCCAAGGGCAGACAAAAGCACTGAATGATCTAGGTCAAGACAGGAGCCTCTCCCCAAGAGGTCAAACACATCCAGTGGCCAGCTTCAGACCACACCAGAGCACTAGCTAATGAGATCCACAAACCACACACCCAAAGGGTAGATTCAATGAGAACCAGAATCCTGTTAATGCAAAGCATACCCCGCTCCATGGGTGTCAGCACCTGCAAACAGCTCAAATGCTGCAGCCATTCCAGACCTCACAGCCAGTCAGTCAGGCTCAATCTAAACCACTGACATTCCAGCAACAACATACAACAGGTGGCCACACACAACCTACACTAGGGACATCTGACTCAGATGACCAGGGAGACCAGGGTCAGCACAGGGCACCAAATACATAAGGCCACTGCCAAAACTGGGATACACAGCAGAAGTACCTAATTTATAGAAACAAACATAGGGAGAGAGCCAAAATGGGGAGATTAAGAAACATGTCACAAAGGAAAGAATGGAACAAAAGCCCAGAAAAAAGTCTAAAGGAAATGGAGGCAAACAATCTACCAGATACAGAATTGAAAACATTGATTATAAGGATGCTTAATGAATTCAGGGAAAGAATAAATGAACTGAATGAGAACTTACACAAATCGATAGAAAGCTGAAGAAGGGCCTATCAGAAATGAAGAATACAATTAACTGAAACCAAGGATACATTAGACAGAATTAACAGCACATTTGATGAGCAGAGGATCAAATCAGCAATGTGAACGATGTTAGCACAAAACATTCAATCAGAACAGTATGTTTTGTAAAAAAAAAAAAAAAAACAATGATTTTTCAAAATTAGGATAGTTTAAGGAACTTCTGGGGAAATATCAAGCATAACAACATTTGCATCATAGGGGTACTAGAAGGAGAATAGAGTGGGAAAGGAAGTGAGAACTTATTTGAAGGAATAATGACTGAAAACTTCCCTAATATGAAGGAAATAGAAATACAAGCCCAGAAAGCTCAGCCTAAAACAAAATGAACCCAAAGAGTCTCACACCAAGACACATCATAATTAAAATGCTAAAGGCTAAGGCAGAGAATCTTAAAAGCAAGAAGAGCTCCCATAAGACTGCCAGCTGAGCCCTGGCCTGTGTGGCTCAATTGGTTGAATGTCCTCCCACAAGGCTAGAAGTCGTTGGCAAGATTTCAGGTCAGGGCACATACCTGGGTTGTGGGGCTTGGTGCCGACTTGCGGCACATGTGAGAAGCAACTAATTGATGTTTCTCTTGCACATTGATGTTTCGTTTCCTCTAGTTCTCCATCCCTTCCCTTCTCTCTAAAATAAGTTAAAATATTTTCAAAAAATGATAAAATCTAGCATTTAGGATTACACTCAAAGCCTTCAGTTATCTGGTCCCTGCCTAAAATTCCAGATGCATCTGTGGAATATTCCACTCGTATTCTCTTGCCACATTGAATTAGAGCTTCCTGGGTGAACCATGCTGTTACAGGTATTCATGCCCTTGCACACACTGCTCTTTATAATTGGAATATCCTTCCCTACCCTGCAATTCCATCCAATAAAGACGCTGAGCAACTAATATTTCCTGACCTGGCTGGTGTAGCTCAGTAGATTGAGCGCTGGACTGTGAAGCAGGTGGTCACTTGTTCGATTGCCAGTTGGGGCATGTGCCTAGGTTGCAGGCCAGGTCCCCAGTAGGGGGTGTGTGAGAGGCAAGCACACACTGATGTTTCTCTCCCTTTCTTTCTCCCTCCCTTCCCCTCTCTAAAAAATAAATGAATAAATTATTTTTTAAAAAGTAATGTTTCCTACTTGAAGCTTTCCAGAGCACTTCTTTGCCATCTGTGCCATCACTACACCCTAAACAAAATTCCATCTTGGCATGTGTAAATGTTATTATTTTTTATATATATTTGACTTACCTAGTTAGACTACACATTTTGGGGGGTACTAAAGTCAGTATCTGCTTAGAATGAGAACAGAAATGACAAATTTTCATAAGCTGAAAACAAAACATCACAAACTCTGGAAAAATAATATATAGATATTATATAGCAGTAGGAGTGCACATACAAGGGGGACTCCCCAAAATGGAATGTATTTATTAAAAATTATGTTATTTATTCTTACATGTTTAAACTTCAATCACCTTCAAAATACCTTCAAAGAACTCTCCATTTTGATGCCTTTTAGTGCTTAGGCCATTTTTTGTTTCACCTCTTTCACATCAGCAAAACATTTCCCTTTGAGGACTTTTTTCATCTGGGGAAACAAAAACAAGTCGCTTGGGCAAGATCAGGTGAATAGGGAAGGCGGGGCATGTGGGGCACGCTGTTTCTCATCAAAAAACTGCTGAACTCTTATTGTGGGTATGGGACAGGTATGTTTGTAAATCACCCACCATGAAATGGGAAAAGGCTTTGAGAGTCCAAAAAAGTTCACTGAAGCAGAAGCAGCTGCTAACAACAATGCCAGCTGGTACAGTGATATGCTCCTATCATTTGCTCCAGCTGCAGTCAGCCATTATGGTAAGGGAAACACACATCTCCATACTCTGGAGAGTAAGACCATTGGAAACAGAAATAGAGTCTTAATTAGAAATATATCAAATACTGCCCCAAAGTAATTCAAAGTCCAAAAATATATATTCAGAGTGCCCAAAGCTCTAAGTCCTTAAGCTCAAAAGGAGTTTGTCATTAGACAAAATGACCCAAGTAGGGAGGGTATATACTTGTACTTTTGTTTTCTATCAAACACCTGCAAATACTTTAATATAGTTATTCTCCAGGTATTTCTCTCCTAATGAGGAAGATCATAAAAAATATTATCCATATACTTATTATTCCCAGCCCCATGAGCATGCTTCTCGCATGACAATGGCCATACCACATTGCAGATGTGTCCCTCCCCACCAGACTGCGAGCTTTCTGAAAGCAGAAATGATGTGTCACTGAGCTTTGCACCCTCATACCTTGTTCAATACCTATCTGATGGATGATACTTCAAAACCTTGTACTGGATGCATCAATTTACAGAAGAATATGAAGCACAGAATAAAAGGTTTTCCCAACATAGTACAATTAGTTTGCGATATAGAATGAAGTCCAGTGATTTAGACCAGAGGTCTCAGTTTCTTGCTTGCAACATTTGGCTGTAAACAGGAGAAGTGAGAAAGCTTTAGAAATAAAACCATATCATTTTCAAAATAAAACACAACATTAACTCTATAGAGGACTCCTAAAATATTAGAATGACATAGCAGAAGGGATGTAACTATCTCCACTACATTTTAATTTCCAATATAATGGGTCAAAAGAAGGCTGATGAACAAGAAGAAATCAGATGTTATTCATATCACTCACTACTTTAAAATGTTAGTCATTAAAAAAAAATGTTGAACACACTTCCTTTCATTCTAGCCTTCCTGTTTAGCTGGCAAGCTTCTACTTTGCCTTTCACTCATAGGAATGTAATTTGTTTTTAGAGATGAAATTATAATAATGATTCTGATTCCATGTTTCATGTACAACCAATGATAGCCTTCCAGCCCCACATCAGGGCAAGCTGAGAAGAGAGGCCTGGGCACTGCTTACTGTGCCAGCAGGGCAATTTCAATCATGCATGTCACAGCCAGGATGGTATAAACCTCACTGTGGGCCAATGCACGAGCCACCATAAAACCAAAGCCACTCACCCTTCCCTTCACTCAGGTCATTTTCAGACTTCCCTGGGAGCTGGCCCTACTCTCCCCAGAAAACCTTCTAGTGCCAATAATAAACCTTTTCGTAGTCTTTTTAGTGTGCATGTGACATCCTCAGTCTGGACATGCAAACTACATTTTGGGTGGGGTGGATGGATGCCACCCCTTGCAGGGTAATTGCCAAAATCTGGCACTGTGAGGAGGATGTTAAGACAGTAATAACCATCACCATCTTGGTGGTCTTTCTTTTCTTGTTTTTGGCTTGCTGTCTGTTGTCCAGGGTGCACTATGAGCTGCGCTGCTGCCTGCTGCCTGGCAGTGCTAGGAGTTGTGCCGCACTGAGCTACATTCACTATGTCCTACTGAACATCTGTTAGGGATTTTACCAACCCCCTTCAGAGATTGCACTACATGGCATTTAAGGATAGGAGTATGGGATTGAAGCCCTCCTTAAAGTTGCCCTGGGTTCTGTATATCAGCTGTGGCCTTTCTGTGTGTTTCATATTGATTGTGAGGGTTTTTTTAAAAGATTTTACTTATTTATTTTTAGAGAGGGGGAAGGGAGGGAGAAAGAGAAGGAGAGAAACATCAATGTGCAGTTGCCTCTAGCATGCCCCCTACTGGGGACCTGGCCCGCAACCCAGGCATGGGCCCTGAGTGGGAATCAAACTAGTGATTCTTGATTATGAGTTTTGATTCTAGCCTAAGGTGTAGCTAATGCTAGGCTCAAGCAAATGACTCTAAATCCATGACTGATGGTTATGTGTCTTAATGAGGTCTTGGCACTCATTTTATAAATTGTTCAGGGGAAAGACTATATCCTATACAACAGGGGTCCCCAACCCATGGGCCAAGGAGCAGTGGTGGTCCCAGGCCTGTTAGGATCTGGGCCGCACAGCAAGAGGTGAACTGCCTATAAGAGAGGGAAGCTTCATCCTCCTTGCCATCAACTCCATTACGGCCTGAGCTCTATTCCCGTCCCCCACTGCCTTAACCTAGGACAATTGTTTTCCACAAAACCAGTTCCTATTCCAAAAAGGTTGGGGACCACTGCTGTACAATAAATGGGTTTGTTGGGTTGTTGGATGCTAAAGTTCATACTCTGGAAAATCACATGGGTCATGAAGAGCCTATGAAATGCCTTTGCTACTGCTGCCGCCACCTAGGGCACCAGAAAGATCCTTATACTTGGGGTTATGGAATCAACCATGGCACTCAGGGCCACAGGACCTTACAAAAAGCAGACTAGATGCTTTACTCTCACCCCTTTTAAACATCCCAAGGACACCATGACCTTATTGGACAACTGTAAAAATGATCAACAAAGGCTCTGGGTTCAACTCAGTGCCACAGCTTCTCAACATGCCATGAGGTTAATTCAAACTCAACTTAAGCCCACACTCCTTAAAACCACTGAAGTAAAAATCAGCAATGGAGAACTCTGATGGTAGAGAATTGTGACTCTGGAGGAAGATACGTAAAAATACCAGCAGGGAAGAGGACCTCCTCCCCCCAACAGATGTCCAATAACCACAAAAATGAAAAAGCCCCTGATAAAAACAGGAAACAAAAAATGAAAGAGGTCCACTATTTCAGCCCAAGTAGAAACCCAAAATTTACGAAAGCAATTGATGAAAGCAACTGATACAATAGAAAAGTTACCAGGATGCCAATTGGCTTTTGCTAGACAAGGTAGGATCTAAATGAATTTTAACATCTACCCAGATGTGCCAATTGCTGAATCTTCATCGCTTTAATCAATACTGGGCTGCCAGTTAGGATTATAAGCAAGAATCTCATTAAATTTAAATTAGCTACCTCCTGTACTTTTAGAGCAGTTACCAAACATAAAATAGAGGACAAACAGGTATGCCTCACCTTAACAATTGAATCTATTACCTTGCCTAATTCCCCATGGTCTTAGTGCTCATTGACACAAAATAACCCATAATGGGCACTGATGCTGTGACTCAAGGAGTAACAGATTGAAGTAAAATTAAGTACTTGGCAAGTACAATAAGCTTGACAAATGGTACTCCAAGGACTTCCTTGCCTGACACAGTTAAAATAGTTAATACGGCCCAATATGATTCAAACAAGGTCTATACCAGGGGTATCCAACCCATGGCCTGTGAGCCACATGGGGCTCAGGATGGCTGTGAATGTGGCCCAACACAAAATTGAAAATTTACTTAAAACATGCCCTGCCTGCTGTAGCTCAGTGAATTGACTGCCAGCCTGAGAACTAAAGGGTCATTAGTTCTATTCTAGGTCAGGCCACGTGCCTGTGTTGTGGGCCAGGTCACCAATACGGGTCACATGAGAAGCAACCACACATTAATGTTCCTCTCCTTCTCTTTCTCTCTCTCTAAAAATAAATACATCTTAAAGAAAACATGACTTAGTTTTATTACTAAGTTTTTTACTGTCTTATTACTTAGATATGTACACTTTCTATATTAGTGATAACAAACTTGAGACATGCACAGTGATTTTAAAAGATTATCAAAAGGGCTGCTACATAATTAGGATTGTGTGAGGATATTTTGCTTATCTATGGTGGTGGATATCATGAAAATTATGCATGGACTTTTTTTTGTTCATCAGATTTTGCTAGTGCTTCTGTATTTAATTTGTGGCCCAAGACAACTCTTCTTCCAGTGTGGACCAGAGATGCCAAAAGGTTGGACGCCCCTGGTCTATAGAAATTAAGACCCATTATATAAGATCTCCTAAAGAAAGTGGTCATTATTCTCAGTGAACAGCGCAATTTGATCAATGCCTAAGTGTGATAAAAATAAATGACATTTAACAGTGGATTATAGCAACCTTGATGCCATTGTACTCCTGATTGAGATCCCCGTAGCCAAAAATATCAAAATTACTAGCCCTATCCAACCAACAATTCAAAGAAATTTTGCACCCTGGCTGGTGTGGCTCAGTGGATTGGGCACAGGCCTTCGAACCAAAGGGTCACTGGTTCTATTTCCAGTTGAGGCACATGCCTTAGTTTCAGGGCACATCCCCACTAGGGGGCACACAACAGGTAACCACCCATTGATGTTTCTCTCCCTCTTTCTCCCTCTTTTCCCTCTCTAAAAAGAAATAAAATCTTTAAAAATAAAAGAAAGAAGAATTTTGCTGTATAGATGCAGGTGGTAATATTCAGTGCCTATTTCAATTTCGTCTGAACTTCAGTTTGCCTTATTCACCTTCAAAGGGCTTCAATATACATTTACCTGGCTACTCACGAGGTCCCTCAGCAGCCCTGCTATCAAACACATTTGCCAGCAAGGTTTAAATTGCATCCCACTTTACGCAAGAGAGCAGGTATGATGTTACACACCTGTGAACATTGGGGTGGGGGCTGATCAAGCCAGAAGGACCGACCATACCCATGGGGTCACTGGGTCATGCAGATCAGTCAGCCTAAAGGCTGAGGTCATCACATGGGCAAGAGGTCAATCAATCATATCTGTATGATGAAGCCTCAATAAAAAAACCTGGACACTGAGGCTCAGGTGAGCTTCCTGGGCTGGCAGTACTGTGTATACCCCAACACAAATTGATCCCAGGAAGCTAGCTGGTCGTGAGGACAATGGTGATTTCATATTTGGAATCCTCCCTGGCCATGTCTATGTGTTTCTTCTGTGGTTGGTTGTAATTTGCAACCTTTCCCTGTTAATGACATAATAAACATACAATATACAAAAAAATTTTGAAAAAAAATTAACACAATAAGGATAAAATCAGAGGAAGTCAAAATACATCTCTAAGGTCAGTATGGCTGCCATTATTGGTTATATAATTTGGTATAGTGTATCCTTCATAATTTCTATTTGCATAAGGTTTCAAAATTCACAAAGTACTTTTTACTATAAAAATCTTTACTCATAATCTCATTTACCCCCTCATACCTACTTGTAGAAGAAGTATTTTTCTAAGCCCCATTTTATTCTTGAGGAAATTCAATTCAGAATTATTAAGTGATTTATTCAAGGTCCTGGCAACATTAGGACTGGGAAGCCAGGTCTTCTGATTCCAAAGTTCATATTTTTTACACTGAGATGCTCTGCTCTTCTCCTGCTCCGTTCCCACTTCTTTTGTTAAATGATTTTGCTCTGAGTATTCCCTGTTAGTGATCAGGTGGGTGGACACTGATAGAGCTGAACTAATGCATGACAGGAGCCTGCTTCCCAATCTACGCAATGAAGGAAGTAAACCAGACAGTCTCTAGGGTACTGTTGTACTTTGAAAGTGCATGGCATTAGACATGGTTGCTAGGTAGACACAAAAAAGATCCAGTGTGAAAAAGAACCCCACAACTTGTCCTGAGATGACCTATGCTGAATGTGAACATTAGTACAGCAGAGGCAAAAGCTACAAAATCCATTTCCTCCTTTTTATCCTTCCAAATCTGAATTTATTATTTTGTGTTTTTGAGACATGGTAGAGGTATCTATATGCCTTTGTTCCATAATCCATATCTTCCCCAGTGTCCAGGGATGAATTCAACTCTAATAATCTTTGTAATGTTTTCCCTGACTATGCTCACCCACAGCTATTTCAATTTCTCTCATCAGTACTAATCTGTCCCACTCACTTTAGCTCTTACTCATACACAACATTATTTTATTTAGCAATATGTCATACAATAACTGCTAAAAATTACATGTTATATATTAAATTGTGCCTACTTAGTGTATTGAACCCTCTGAAGATATTACGTGTCAGATTTTCATTCTCCTTCTATAGGAGTTTCATCCTGGTTGCTATTCACAACTGTATGTCACTCATCACTTAGTCACATTTCCATATATTGTTTACTCTTCTTAATTGGTTGAGGTGTGGAGGGCATATAAACACATAACTTCTGTGTAAAAACATTGGGTAAACATAAGTATACAATATAAAATTGCATCATTACTTTTTTTAAAAGTAAAAAGCAAGCTGGCTTTAACCAGAATGCAACCAGGATTTTAGGCCTGTGAGCCCTGGCATGGTTTAGTGTCTTCCTCCCCTTAAGGCCTCCTTTCACTTCACTCTCTCCCTCTTCCTCTCTGATCCAGCTATACTTGAAATTCCTTTTTTATTAAAGGTTTTATTTGTTTATTTTTAGAGAGAGGGAAAAGGAGGGAGAAAGAGAGGGAGAAACATCAATCTGTTGCTTCTTCCATGCCCCCTACTGGGGACCTGGTCGGAAACCCAGGCATGTGCCCTGACTGGGAATCCAACCATCGACCTTTCAGTCAGCAGTCCAGTGCTAGCTCCACTGAGCCATGCCAGCCAGGGCTGAATTCTTCCATTTGTTAATTTTCTCCATGCTCCCTCCTATCACAGAACCCTGCATGTGTCATTACCTCTGCTTGGAAATCTCTTACCTAGATTTCAGCCTTATCATCACTTCCTCAAAAAAGCCTCCCTCATGGTCATAACTGATTTTGTTTCTACATATTGATGATAATGTCCATCATATATGGATTTTGCAAAAATCAGGAAAAAATATAGAGCCCTCAGTGCAATGCTTGGCACCTAGACGTCAGTAAATCGTAGATGTACTGTCATTTAAACCTTGGTTTGTTCATCTTGAAATTCAGATTTTTGCATATTGGGTTTGCCTATATCAGAGAATGTTATTTATCAAGTAAAAAACATGCATAAATAACTTAAGTAACCTATTTATCTTCTGTACAAGCTTCGACTCCTTTTACACATACAACATATTCTGATCAGTATTGTCTAAGCTAAGTACAAGCAGGGACCCGGGCTGTTTAATTTCAACCAGCATCCCAGGCACGTGGTTGCTTAATTAAAGCATTTTGTGTTGGTGCTGAGTTTAATAGCACAAAATGTTGTTAATTGCTGCAGGGAGTTTGAGTTTACCACAACAGGCAGACCAACATGGAGACTTCTACCTAGGGAATAGTGAAAGGGTTTATTTATTTATTTATTTATTTGTTCGGTCTAGTTTTGTCTCATGTTCCTAAGCAGACAGGGTGAAAATTAAGTACATTCATAATAAAAGATTTATCTTGGTGAAGCATTTTAAGGAAACAAGACAGAATAGACCCAGCTTTGAAAAATAGCCAGTAGCCCAGTACAACAATGTCTGTTTGTTTAATAATAAAGAAGGCTAATTTCATTCATATCCACTCAGTCATTTAACAGATATTTAAGTAACTGCTCTGTGCCAGGCACTGTACAATTCAATAGTGAGCAAAAGTAAACCTGGTTCCTTTGAGGGGAGTTGGGGGGGAGACTGATTATACATGACTTCCAAGGCCTTAAAGGTTTCTGAGGCATCTCCTATGCTTCTTGTAGCTCTGATACAGAACAGAAGCTGGCCCTGCACACCTCAGCAGGATTAGTCAGGATGTTTCAGAAAGTCACTCACTGTTTAAAAAATCCTCACCTCCCAGCAGTCCCAGAACACAAAACCCAAGGTTACTAGGGTGATGGGATAGGAAATTGTGAACCAGGGGTAGAAATAACAGAGCTAGGTTCTCCTCCAGTGCCACTTTATGACCTTAGGGAAGTTACTTAAATTAATGTTCCAGCTTTGTTACAATAACAACAAAGATTCTATAACGACATTAGAATGAGGCTCAAGAGTATTCTAGATTTTTATGCCAACTTGGTATATATACTTACTATAAACTTCTCCCTCCTATGAAAAACTACATATTTCTTGGAATAACAGGTTGTAACTAAATTATTTTACAGAATTCAAAATTGGGAAAGAGTCCCAAGAGACCATTTGGTTACACGAAGATCATTCCTACTAACCAATCATGTTAGATAATTACTTATCCTATTTCGTAAGGTTTTTCTCGGGAGTGAGATTCAGATATTGCCCGAGGTTGACTGATCAAGTATTTAATGAACCTCATTATTGAGTAACTCTTCCTTATGCAAAACCTAAAGCTCCGAATACAGTTCAGGCCTGCTTCTTTTATCTTTGTCCTCAAGAGATGAAAACTGATGGTTTGCATCCTCTTGTAATAGTACTTTGCAGATGTGGAGACAATGACGTAGTCACATTCTCAGCATTTTAGACAAACTAACCATAGACTTCCAACTCTTGGTGTTTATGATCATTTGAGTTGTATATCTCCAAAGAAATAATCCTAAATCTTAACTGTTTTATATAATAGAAATATTAGAATTAAATCACATCCTTTCTCAAATATAAGATTCTGATGATAAAGAGGAATATAATTCAGTGATGTTAGGTAACATGCATGGTATGTGAATCATTTTTCTAAAATAAGTTTTAAAAATTCCTTTTTGAATTACCTTTTCCAAATGCTAAATAATCAATCCATTTTAATACACAGAATGTTCACAGAAGGATTGGTACAGATTCATCTCAGAAATCTTGCTATCTGTATCAGCAATACATAATTATTACAGCCACCCACAAAAATCTTACCATACTAAAAGAAAAAAAAATAGCAACTATTGAATCTTCCCTTTGATCACTTAGGTTTCTTGATTCAGGTCTTTACATACAGATGGTTGATTGTAAATCATGTTGAAATTTCTATCTGTAGTCCTGGAAAGACACCATGGTAGCCAGGGATACAATAACAAACTCAAAAGGAAAAAAAAACACACAAAAACTCATAGACACAGACAACAGTATGACAACTCCCAAAAGGAAAGGGGATGGGGAAGGTAGAAGAGGGTAATGCAGGGGATAAATGGTGATGGAAGGAGACTTATGAATTGAGGTGGTGAACACACAATACAGTATACAGGTGATGTATGATAGAACTGTACTGCTGAGATCTATTTATTTAACCAATGTCACCCCAATAAATGCAATGAAAACTAAGAAAATGAATGCCCCACAACTTAAACACAATATAGATCCAAGATGATGGAAGATTAGGTGGAAACCACACTAACTACTTCCCAGAACCAAACTAGAGTAAGAACTGAATTATAGAAAAATCATCCTTAATAACCAACCAGAGAGAGGTCTTATAACCAAGGACTTACAGAAGAAGCCACATCAGGACAGGTGGCAAGTGAGGTCTGGCTAGACTCCCATGGGTGGAAGCTGAAGTTCCAGAGTATCTTAGCTGTGTGTGTGTGAGGGGGGGGGGTCCCCCTGAGAAGTGTGGGGTCTAAACCCCAAGTTGGGCTCTAAAGCCTAAAGCACCAGAACTAGGAAAAACACCCATATAACATCTGGCTGTGAAAAGCACAGGGTTTCTGTCCACCAAGGAGAGACTGCAATAGACACAGCAACCCCCTTAAAGGACCAAAACACAAAAAGAGCCCACAAGATGAAACCAAAGATACCCATACAAAGGCACATCATATTTAAAATAGCAAAACAGCCCTGGCTGGTGTGGCTCAGTAGATTGAGCACCCACCTGTGAACCAAAGGGCTGTTAGTTTGATTCCCATTTGGTTCACACGTCTGGGTTGTGGGCCAGGTCTCCACTGGGGGGCGAGTGAGAGACAATCACACAGTGAGGTTTCGCTCCCTCTCTTTCTCTCACCCTTCCCCACTGTCTAAAAATAAATAAATAAAATCTTTAAAAAACATATTTTAACATTTAAAATGTATAAAAATGCACAAAGAATAGTACAATGAAACATGGCCCTCCTACTCAGCTGAAGAAATAAAGCATTGCAAATACACATGAGTTCGTATCATGTATTACACCCCTGATCATCTTGCCCCTCTGTGCCCAACAGTTAAATACCATCTTAAATTTTGTGCTTATCATTTCCATGCCTGTCTATATACACTTATATGTAAAATGTAAATTTTTAATTAATATATAGAATTGTTTAGGATATATTTAAACATTATATAAACACACACATATACAGACGCACTCCACAACTTGCTATTTTTCCTCAGCACTGTGATATTCACCTATATTGATTAATGTAGCTCTAGCTACTTCATTTTCTTCTACTGCAGTGATTTTTAACTGGTGCGCCATAAGAACTTATAAAACATGTAATACCTAACTATTTAGTCAGGGGCACTGACCTCTTTTTGCTTAGACTGTCAAATAAAAAATGACAACAGTGAACATAACAATAGCTGTATAGTGTGAATAAATCAAAATTATGTCTATTGTTTTTGTCAGATGGGCAAAAAATATATTATTGGTATGAACCAGAATTTTACTAATTAGTTTACATGTGCCATGAGATGAAAAACGTAGAAAATCACTACTCTACTGGATTTCACTGTATGAATATATAATAATTTACTTATCTATTCCCCTGCTCATGGAGATTTAACTCCTTCCAATATCTTGATATTAGAAACAATGTGCCTTTAAAAATATATTTGTGAGCATGACTTCTGATTTATCATGAGAGAATCTCTCTAGGAATTCATCTGCAATACCTACCTAGTAGATATTACCACGTTGTTCTCTAAAGTATTCTACCCATTTATATTCCCACCTCAATGTTCTACATTGAGGCAATGGAAATGCCTCAATGTTCTACATTCTGGCCTAAAATTGGAATACTCATACTTGGTAACTTTTGCAAATCTGATAGACATGCAACGATATACTGGTGGGACTAACTTGCATTTTCTTGATTACTAGTGAAAATGTGCTTTTTCATGTTTATTGATCATACATTAGAGGTCAATGTGTCTGGAGCAGAGTGCAAGAACTGCAGTAGGAGAGGAGCCCAGGAGGTGGCCTGGGATCAGATCACACAGGGCCTGTGGGCCAAGGTAAGACTCAGAGAGGGACCAGGAAGCACTGGAGGATTTGGAGCAGAGGAGTGCTAGGCTCTCACATACCATGTTAACAGATTACCTCTGGATACACAGTAGAGAAGAGACTGTAGCGTAGCAGGGACAAAAGCAAAGAGCATGAAGATGTGGAGAAGGTAAAGTAGTAATCCAGTGAGAGAGCAAGGAGACCTGCACTAGGATGGTGACAGGGAGGAGGTGAGAAGTCACCAGGTACGGGGTAGATTTCAAAGGCAGAACTGACAACATTCACAAACAGACTGGGTGTGCAGTGTTCAAAAGAGGGAATTCAAGGGTGACGTCAAAGCTTTTGGCTTGAGCAATCAATGGGAGGATGAACTTGCACTGGCTGAGATGCAGAAGACCAAGGGATGAATAAGCACATACATTTTAGGGGAGAAGAGCTTTGCTTTTGGTCACGTTTAGTTGAAGCTGTCTGTTAGACAACCCAGTAGAAATGCAGAGGAGGAAGTTGGATAGACAAGTCAAGAGTTCAGGAGAGGGTGATGGGGACACAAGGGTTTTATCTCAAACTTTAAGAATATAACAGAAGCCCTGACTAGTGTGGCTCAGGGGGTTGGGTGCCATTGTTCTGTAAACCCAAAAGGCGCTGGTTCAATTCCTGGTCAGGACACATGCCTGGGTTACAGGCTAGGTCCCTGCTTGGGAGTTTTACATCACTGTTTCTCTCCCTCTCTTTCTCCCTCCCTCCCCCTCTCTTGAAAAATAAATAAATACAATCTTTTTGTAAAAAAAAATATGGCACTCCTTAAAAAAAGAATGGAACAAAATTTGGCAAGGGCAAAGTACGTACATGCTTTTCTGCATTTCTGTCATGCTTTTGAATACTGTTACATGTTTTTCCTCTCATCTCCTGTTGATGGAAGTCTCTTAGACAGCAGGGGATAACATTTACTGTGCATTTATTATGTGCCAGACACTGTGACATGGAGCATCCCATGTAAGCACAGCTATCTGACAAAGCATGTGTTGTCATCTCTGTTTCACACATGAGAAAATTGAGGATCTGCAACATGGGCAAACATGACTTGTCCTGAGTCACACAGCTGATAAGTGAACACACTGGAATTTAAACCAGAATCCAAGTCCTAAGCCCATGTTCCTCAGGACTATCTATCTGTGTATCCCTAGCTGGGTCAGAGTTGTCACTGTGATGTCTGTGTCAGTGAGTGTTCTGTGCACTAACCAGAGCTAAGAGGTATTTAAAATCAGCCTGCCTAACTCCTTATTCCACCAGTGGTTGTCAGCTCATTTTGCATATTTATTATTCAGGTATTGTCAACTGATATGGTTTTAATTTTAGGCCCAAACAAAGTTAGGAAGGGAAACTTGATGTGACAGAAATCCAACAAAGCACAACAAAGCAAAGATATTTGGCTGGATTGTTTACTTTTTGGAATTGCCCGAAACTCTAACACTAGCACAAATAAGATGGCAATTGCTCAACTGTCACGTGGCTCAATTTCCTTTATGTCTTTCCTTAGTGTGTCCTATAGCTCTGCACACAGTAGGTGTTCCCTAAGTGGTCCTGACAGGCATCCCTTGTCCCAGTTACTTTTTTGGTGCTCTAGGTCATCTAGGTTACAGTGATAGGAGGTGTTATGCCTCGTTTATTTGACAAACAGCACTGGTGCCTACTATGTGCTAGGTGCTATGCTAGGTACTAGGAGTACCAAAATGGAAAAGCTGTGGTTTTTATCATCAAGGAGCTTGTGGTTTAGTGGTGAGAATTTACCCATGGGCATACATTACATTTTCATACAGTATAGCTTTCATTTCTGTCTGACCTTCAATTGGGTATCACGATTGGGTATCATGAGCAGAGCTGGGTTTCCTGGGATCAAATCCCAACTCTTTCCCTTACAAGCTGGGTCCCTTAGACACATTACTTTACCTTTCTGTACCTCAGATGATTTTATTAGCTGTAAAATTCTAATAATCTAGTTCCCACAAAATGTGGCTTTGTGAGAATTAAGCAATCCATATGAGTAAAGCACTTAAAAGGGGCTTTGTACCAATATATATCTATTTTTGTTGTTATTCTTATCTCCATGACTTTCCAAATTATCTCTAAATTCTATCAAGTTTTTATAAATAAATCAAGAATTTATAATTAGTTTACCAGTTTAATAAATTCTAATTTGTTTTGCAAATGACCATGGGTTGATTAATAGTTGTTGAAGGTGGGTGATGTATTTATACCAGAGGAGTCCATTATACTATTCTATCTGTGTATATGTTTATATTTTCCAGAATAAAAAGTAAAAAAGCTTAAAGGAGGTACATCTTCCCTCTCATTAATTATGTACATACATATATGCCATGAAAAGGGCAATATTTTATTGCAATGAAAAGCAGAGCAATGTACTGGACTTATCATACTTCAATTGCTCCTTAGTGGGTGGTGTATGTATGAAAAGATTACTGGCTGTGAAAATTTACAATTTATCCAAGAGATTCTATGAGGTACCCAGAGCTACAGGTGAAGAGCTGGTATTAGTGGTATATTTAAATATTATATTGTGGAGAATGCACCCCAATGTTCATAGCAGCACAATTTACAATAGCCAAGTGTTGGTAGCAACCTAAGTGCCCATCGGCAAATGAGTGGATCAAAAAACCATGGTACATTTACACAATGGAATACTATGCAACAGAAAGAAAGAAGCAGCTCCTACCCTTTGCAACAGCATGGATGGAACTGGAGAGCATTATGCTAAGTGAAATAAGCCAGGCAGTGAGAGACAAATACCATATGATCTCACCTTTAACTGGAACCTAATCAACAAAAGAAAAAAACAAGCAAAATATACCCAGAGACATTGAAAGTAAGAACAATATGACAGTAACCAGAGGGGTGGGGGGAGGGGACAATGGGGGGAAGGATTTTCAGGAACTACTATAAAGGACACATGGACAAAACCAAGGGGGAGAGTGGAAGCAAGGAAGGGAGGTGGGTTTGGCTGGGGTGGGGGGAATGGTGGGAGAAAATGCAGATAAATGCAATTGAACAATAAAGTAATTTAAATAAATAAATAAATATTATAACATCGAGGAGACTGTCAAACACTGGTCCATGTTAAACATACTATTCTGTGACAGCACACCAAGTTGAGAACAACAACAACAACAAAAAGTTTGTTACCAGGAGCCTCATCCTTCATTCTGCTATACTTGTGGGCTCAAGCAGGCATTAATATGCAAGTGTGCTACCTCCATTAAGGGCATCCTAGCAGTAGGCTATTTCAGTCATCGAGTTGCTCACAAAATGGATATTCATTTTGATTAATGTGCTATCAACTGAACTAGGATTAAATAAACTAGGTAGCTAAGCAACCTAACATGGGAGAGTATGATGTGATCTCTCTCCACCAACACACACACACACCTTTGCAAAAGAGGGCTTAAAATGCCTTCCCATGCCACAAGCCCTACTGACTTACTAGGTTTCCTTTACATATTTTCATTGACCAAACTCATTCAAATACTCACAAATCAGAGCTACAAGGGTTTGTTCAGGATTCAATAATTTAGTTAAGTAGCCATCGCACTGCGAAGCAAAAAGGATTCATGACACTGAGATGTGATGATAGAATAAATCAGGAAAAACATTTTCCAAAGGGCCCTTTTATTGGCCACTTGGGATGTTAAACTATATTGATAGACCACCTGTCTACTTTCTGAACCTATGACAAGAGACTATGTAACTGCAGCCTAAAGAGTAAATAGTACTACAAGAGAATGAATGCAGAAAAGGAGAGGGGAAGAGACGAGGAAAGATACAGAAGGAACATTTTTTTTTTAAGAAGCAGAAAGAAATCTAGAATGGCACAGTATTCCTGAGACTGATAAATACTTTTGAGAAGACATATCAATTAATTATGGCAAAGAAACCATGAATAATGAGGATTGAGCACTGGCTGGTGTAGCTCAGTGGATTCAGCGCAGGCTGCGAAGCAAAGCATTGCAGGTTCAATTCCCAGTCAGGGCACATGCCTGGGTTGCAGGCCACGGCCCCCAGCAAGCACACATTGATGTTTCTCTCTCTCTCTCTTTCTCCCTCCCTTCCATCTCTATAAATAAATAAATAAAATCTTTTAAAAAATCAATCTTAAAAAAAAAGAATGAGGATTGAGTTAGACCAGTGGGTTTGGGAATCTGGTTTGAAATTAACCAATGCCAGTTTAAATAAAATGTTGACATTGGATGAATGCTGTTTTGGGTTTTGCTAAGAAATAAGACCTGATTGTATTACTTAGGTGGGTGTCACCAAAATATTTCTTCTGTCATTAAAACCATTCCAGAATTTTCAGCTCATCCATGGGGCTATTCCTGTTTCATTCAAAGAGACCGATTTCACTGCTTTGCTTAAATTATCCACTCCAATGAAAACAGTGTCCTTGCCGCCAGCACTACTAAGTTTAATTTTAACTGAACTTCTTTCTCACATAACTGATGTTAATCCTTAATCCTATAATTCACTGTTGATCTACAGATGCATTCATACTTCACACTTATCAAAGCAAGACTGTGATTCTGAAGAATATGACTATTTCCGTGACCTGGCAAGTGATGTACAGAAAATAATGTGAACTCAATGCGTTCTATACAAGAACTAATTCCACAGTACAAGTGAGGAGAGGTGAACACATCCTCTATTAGTCACTGAAACCTCTTTTCATTTCTAGTGTGTATGTACATGTTGATTTGTTCCAGTAATAGTTTCAGAGTTCAGACAGGTTATATTTTAGATGCTGTGTGAAGTCTCCCAGTCCTGAGTTGGTTTCAAAGATCTTTTCACCTGTCCCGACAGGTGTGGCTCAGCAGATTGAGTGTCAGCTTGTGAACCAAAAGGTCACTGGTTGATTCTCAGTCAGTGCACATGCCTGGGTTGCAGGCCAGGCCCCAAGCTGAAGGCGTGCAAGAGGAAATCAGTAGATGTACCTGTAGCACATGTTTCTCTCCCTCTCTTTCTTCCTCCCTTTCCCTCTCTAAAAATAAATAAATAAAATCTAAAAAAAAAAAGATCTTTTCACCTGTTAATTCGCAAAAGAGAAGTTAGGCATCATACACTTTATTGGCTTGTTTCCTAGCCTAGTCCCGTGATTTCTTACAATATATTAAAAAATAAAATAAAATAGAACTCCATCACTGAGACACACTGATTAACTAATCCTCTAGGAATAGAGCTATTCCACAATGGAAGTGGCTCTGTTTCAAACAAGTGTCACTTCATAGTCACTCAAAGCAGCATTAGAGTGCCTCATATTTGAACAGTTGCTAAGCTACACATTTGTGTGGCCAGAGAAAACCACCAAAATAACTTCTGGGCAAGGTTGCTTAAGCCCTCCTGCCTTCAGGCCAAGGCTCTTTAAAGGCTGTTTAATGTTTTGTAGCACATTCACTGTTATTTGTGTACACACAACTCATAGTAAACAAAACTGTTTAGTGGCCCAGAAATCAACTTTTCTGTGTGACTGATTCACCTTTCTCCTCCCCGCCCCACCATCACCATCCAGGTAGCTGTCCACATTTAAGGTCATTTTTCCCTTATCAGAAAAGGAAAAACTGGGATGGCCATACCAGTCTGTATTCAGCTCCCTTCAGAGAAAAGCAAGCCAGGGATGACTTGGCTATAGCTGTTTCTGGGAAGAAACTCAGCACTTAAGATTTTTCTAAGGTTTAACCAATGCCTTATCCTGCAAGGTCCATCCAACCTGTCTTTTCTCTGAGAAATCACTCCTCACACCATTTCTGCCTTAAAAACTTAACCTTTCTCTCTCCATTCTATGGTACTCCAAGTCATATATATGTAATGTATAAATAAAGTAAATAAAATATATATCAATAATATGATCTCACCTTTAAGTGGAACCTAATCAACAAAACAAACAAGCAAGCAAAATATAACCAGAGACATTGAAATTAAGAACAAAGTGACAGTAACCAGAGAGAAGAGGGGAGGGGATAATAGGGGGAAGGGTTTTCAGGAACAACTATAAAGGACACATGGACAAAATGTGGGGGGGTGGAAGCAGGGGAGGGAAGTGGGGATGGCTGGCGTGGCGGGGTAAATGCAGACAACTGTACTGAACAACAATAAAATAATTTTTAAAAGAACAAAAAACCCCAAGAAAAATAAAATATATATCAATAAAATAAATTTATATATATAAACACATTCTGAGACATTATATTAACTGCTGTTTAATACTTTGATACTATACTTACTTTTTCTGGTATTTTTATAATTTATCACAAATCTTTTGATATTAACTATTACAATAAATTGTCTTCTTTTTAATCACCAAATTTGTTCTAACAGATATAATGGGATATCTTGTGTATTGCTTATAATGGTTTATTTGATTTAAGCAAGTATAGGTTTCTGTAGACCACTTAACAGTCATACAAAGCAACATACTAGAGAACTTCTCTAATTAGCAAACCTCACTTGGGTAGTATTTTAACCATGATCAACTTCCAACTTCAGAAGAATACCTATATAGCAGGAGTTCGAAAATTTTTTCTGTAAAGAACCAGAGTAAAAAATTTGGCCTTTGCGAGTCATACAGTGTCTTCCACAACTACTCAGTTCTGCCATTTGTACTATGGGAGTAGTCATAGATGATATGTAAATGAATGTGATGGTGTTTTAATAAAATGTTAGTAACAGCAGATGATATAGGAAGTGTTGGTGACAGTGGATTATTCACTGGTTTGCTCATCACTGAGAAAACCTGGAATGCAAGCAGGAAATCGCCTCAACTCCAATTTAAAAATAAAGAGAGGCAGACAACCAGACCTCTTACAATTTGTAGAAACGAATGATTATTGTGCTTAACAGCCAGCAGAAAATCCAATGATCCCTTCAATTGTCAAAACCAGAGGATGTAATCATGGTTTACCATGAGAAGTTTTAAAAGGTTTATTTAGCAAGCTCTTCAAGAAAGGAAAATGAAGGAATACTCAAAAGGCAGAACTGTGTAAATAGATCATGAAGGAGACATTTAACAATTACTGCTTAGCAATCAGATTCTTAAACCCTTAGTGGCAGGAGTTTCAGATCGCTCTCTATCATTGTTTAGGAGCCTGGCTCACCTCCTGCTACCAGTTACCATTTCTCAATTAGTAATATTAGGGGCCCATAGAAAACTTCCTTTCATTTATCTGTAGCTCTCAAGATTCTTGCTTTGACTTACCAGTTTGAATTTAAATACTTAATGAAATTCTCGACTATATTTAGGGGAACTTTTACTTGTCAGCATTTCTAAAATCCCAGCATATTAGCTTTTACTCCTGTATCACACAGCTATAATCAAATATAAACACTGGGAAAAACTTATACACTTAACATTCTACAAAAGGTTTGAATTAAATTATAAACCCCTGAAACTCAACTAAATGTAGCCATTATATAGATTCCACAAGAACAGGAATTTAGGCTTTGTTACAAAACCCCAGCAGTCTCTTCTGACAGGAGTCGTAAATCACACGAAGAGGAATCAATCCACCAGAATGCTTATTTACTGGAGGCCGATGTAGAAATCATTCCCTCAACAAGAAAAGATATATTTGGGTTTGTATGCTGCACATTCAGCATTCACACGCACTGTAGCAAAAATTTTTCTGTAATGCCAATTTCTCTTCAATGTCATAAAACTAGGTTGTACAGAAATCACTTATGCTTCTTTTGGGGATACTCATAAACTTCTCTTTCTCCATAAAACTTATGTAGCATTATACAAGGAAAATGGTGTAGTCTAGCTAAGTTCACAGCACTGGTCCCACCATGTGATACACAAGAAAGTAACAGGACCACTTGAAAATCACACCAAAAAGGATGTCATCAGAGATAAAAAGGACTAAAGCAGAGATTAAACAAATTCTGTGAAACAGTACTAAGCTGGAGGATATTAAATGATATTTTATTGAGAAATTGGCTAATGAAATATTGACAGATGGTAACTCCTAAAACACAAATGACAAATTCTATATACTTTGATAGGAGTCTCATTCATCCAAGAATTTTTAAGCAAACGCGAGTGAGAAATTAAAATGACCATTTATGAAGGTACAACTTGCTATGATATATAGTTATCATAGCAAAAAGCTGAGAAGCTCAGCAAAATATCCACCCACCCATACCCAACATTCATTACAAATCTCTACAGAATCACAAGCTAGCACCTGGAGTACCCACCCACCTTAGGTGATAGAGGAGGCTGTGCCCTAGACCCTACATGACACCTATTATATTAGCTCACAATACCAAGACATGGAGTCAAAGCAGCTCTACCTAATGCATAGAAACAAACACAGGGAGGCTGCTAAAATGAGGAGACAAAGAAATATGGCCCAAATGAAAAAAAAAAAAAAACAGGGAGAAAGTACAGATAAAGAACTAAACAAAATGAAGATGAGCAATTTATCAGATACAGAGCTCAAAACACTGGTTATAAGGATGCTCAAGGAACTTAATGAGGACCTCAGCAGCATAAAAAAGATCCAGTCAGAAACAAAGAATACACTAATTGAAATAAAGAACAATTTACAAGGGAAACCATAGTACAGTGGATGAAGCCAAGAATTACATCAACGATTTAGAACATAAGGAAGAAAAAACAACCAATCAGAAAACAATAACGTAAAATAACCCCCCCCCCTCAAATGAAGACAGTGTAAGCAGCCTCTTGGACATCATCCAGTGTTCCAACATTTGCACCATAGGTAAGCTAGAAGGTAAAGAGAAAAAGCAAGAAATTGGAAATCTATTTGAAAAAATAATGAAAGAAAACTTTACTAATTTGGTGAAGGAAATAGACATGCAAGTCCAGAAAGCACAGAGTCCTAAACAAGTTGGACACAAACAGGACTATTCCAAGACAAATCATAACTAAAATGCCAAGGGTTAAAGATAAAAAGAGAATCCTGCCCTGGCTGGCATGACTCAGTGGATCGAGGGCCAGCCTGCAAACCAAAGGGTTTCCGGTTTGATTCCCAGTCAGGGCACATGCTTGGGTTGTGGTCCAGGTCCCCAGTAGGGGCCATGTGAGAGGCAACCACACACTGATGTTTCTCTCCCTTTCTCCCTCCCATCCACTCCCTCTAACAATAAATAAATAAAATCTTAAAAAAAATAAAAATAGAGAATCCTAAAAGCAACAAGAGAACAGCAGGCAGTTACCTAAGGGGTGTTCCCATAAACTGTCAGTTGATTTCTCAAAAGCAACTTTGCAGGCTAGAAGGGACTGCAAGAAATATTCAAAGTCATGAAAAGCAGGGACCTACAGCCAAGAATCCTCTACCTAGCCAAGATATCATTTAGAATTGAAAGGCAGATAAAGAACTCCCCAGACAAGAAAAAGCTAAGAGTTTATCATCACCAAACCATTCTTATATGAAATGTTAAAAGGACTTATTTCAGAAAAATATCAAAACTATGAACAATAAAATGGCAATAAATACATATCTATCAACAATTGAATCTAAAAAATAAGCCAAGGAAACAAGAAGAACAGAGACAGAATCATGGACAGGGAGAGTGTTCTGATGGTTGCCATATGGGAGGGGGTGTGGGAGTATGCAGGAAGAAATGAGGAGGTTAAGAAGCATAAACAAGTAGTTACAGAATAGCCATTGGAATATAAACTACAATATAGGAAATGGAGCAGCCAAACAACTTATCTGCATGATCATGGACATAAGCAATGGTGTGGGGATTGCCTGAGGGAGTAGGGGGTGCTGGATGGAGGGGGGCAAAGGGCAAGAAATTAGTACAATTATAACAATAATCAGTAAAATATAATTTTAAATATTTTCAGCTATTTTTAAAGCTATTATAAAATTTTTAATCAACACAAACCCTTCATTCTATTATAGACCAAATATATAATGTTGAAGATCATCTACTCAATACTTATTTTAGCAAATCAATGAATTTTTGTTCAAACCTGACATTTCTGTGAATTTATTTTCCTGTGGACAGGCCTATTATTAGGAAGGTAATACCTTGCCTCTTATTCAGGGCTATGCATTTCTGCTCATATAAAATTTAAAACAAGTTCCATACTATATAGCATGTATGTCTAAGATTTGCCTGGCATCAAACTGAATCTCTGCACATGCGCTCAAAGTATGCCTTTGTCTGTTGTAAGATAACAAGTATAGACGTTAATATACTGTATTATCATTTTTGCAATTGCTTGTGAGTTTTGGGTGTTTCTTTTATATTTTTGTTAAAAAGCATGAGTACTTGTCAGAGAGTTAATGATTCTACTTGTAAACTAAGTTTCCCACTACTCTTCTTTTAGGCTTCAGGATCAATTAATTAAATAATACTCTATGATGGTCGGGTGGGCCATTAAAATTTGTTGGTGTTTAGTTATTTTTCTGCATGAATTAGTGTTTCCTCCATACTCAGCATCAAAACCTAAATTAAGAAATATAATAGATGTAGAGAGAGAGAAATGGTGCAACTATCATCCATAACACCTCTTTAAATTTTGGTGTCCATTAAAGCAATGTTATTCTAATTTGTTTTCTTTATAACAAATGATGAAAATTTAGCTTACAAAACAAATTATACCTATTAGGTGAGCTGTTATATAAACAATAGAATAAATTTGGTGTAATGACATAAGTTGCTTATAATGTGATGTACACTGAGTGAATTGTATAAGACAAACAAACAAACAAAAAACCCCAAACAAAAAAACAAACCCATGGGGATACAGGATTTCTGGGGACATTTAATGAATGTGATGTATTTCAAGCTTTAAAAAGTTATAAAAAATACTGGGAATTTGAAAGGCAAAAGGAAGGATAATATTCTTCTCTCTCACATTATGATATAAATATTTTAAGATTTTATTTATGTACTTACTTTTAGAGAGGGGAAGGGAGGGAGAAAGAAAGGGAGAGAAACATCAATGTGTGGTTGCCTATCACATGCCCCGCTACTGAGGACCTGGCCCACAACCCAGGCATGTGCCCTGACTGGGAATCAAACTGGAGATCCCTTCATTTGCAGGCCAGCACTTAACCACTGAGCCATACCAGTCAGGACTGATATAAATATTTTAGGTACAATATAGAATATCACAGTATGTGTGGCTCTGGAGAGCTATATTTTGACCTAAAATAGAAAGACAGAAGTGTTCAAAGGAATTAGTACTGATACAGAAGCAAAGGTTGCTATATGATAACAATAGATTTAAAAATTAGTGAGGTTTCTTTAGCTTTGAAAGACAATGACTGAAATGGGATATGATCATAGAGATGTTATAACACGAACAGCACGGCAGAGGTAAATCCAAACATGTCAGTCAAAAATAGTAGTGAAATTGACTTCTATTTGAAATTCCAGGGATTTGAATTGAGAAAATACTATCAAAAGAAAAAAAATGTCCAGAATATAAATATAAATGCTATTTTATAAAAGTTTAGGCTCATAGATAATAGAGCCATAATATTTTACTGGAAGAATTAGGATGCATGGGTCTCATTCTAAACTTGGGAGTTTGGATTCAACAGGAGCAATCACTGTCTTCTATTGGACAAACACATTTTTTAATGCCTCTGTTTAACACAGAATGATAATTTGAGGGGTGCTTTCCAGAGGGGCAAAGGTTTCCAGTTAGTCGAGTAGACAGGATTGGAAAATGAACAACAAAGATGATTGGGTTGATCTTTTCATTATATTAGATTATTTAACCTTTCCAATATAATGTGTCTAAAGAACTCAATACAGTGCAAGCTCAGGGAAATGTCTCTGAGCAACCAGTAAAAATGTATAGTTTTAAATGATATGAGAGCTTCACTTTTGGTCAAGATGGAGTAATAGCCTGAAGCAACCGAAACAAAGTAATAAAGATCTTTTTAAAGACAAAACATATTTTAAAAGGTTTTAAATATCCCTGTACATCAGACAACAAAGGAAAATGATCCCTGAGAAACTGGAAACAAATGAAGTAAGTCTCATGATTGCACAGCTGAGCGCTGTGAGAATTTCTCCAGACTCCAGTACACGAAGAATCCAGGGAGAGGTTGGCAGAGTTTCAGAGTTGAGCAGACAGGATTGAGAGTCTGTGAAGACCAAGGTATCCTGTTCTTACTCACAGGAAAGAGTGCCAGAGAGGAGACAACAGCACAGGGAGAAAATCCTGAAGATGTATAAAGGTTAGGGTTAGGGTTAAAATCAAAGGGATGAAAAGAGCCCCCTGGCTGGTGTGGCTCAGTGGATTGAGTGCCAACATGTGACCCAAAGGGTTGCAGGTTTGATTCCCTGTCTAGGGCTCATGCCTGGGTTGCAGGTCAGGTCCTCAGTAGGGGGCGTGTGGGAGGCAACCAAAACTGATGTTTCTCTCCCTTCCTTCCCCTTTCTCTAAAAATAAATAAATAAAATCTTTACAAAAAAGGGCTGTCTCATGGACAATAAAGCCTATGGGCACTTTTAGATTTCTTTAAAAAAAAAAAAAGATGAGAAAAGATATATCATGCTAACACTACTCAAAAAATAGCTGAAGGCCTGGCCAGGTCAGCTCAGTTGCTTAGATCATTGCCCTCACACCAAAAGGTTGCAGGTTTGATTCTCCATCAGGCAATAAACCTAGGTTGTGAGTCCGATCCCATTTTTCTGTCATGTCGATGTTTCTCTGTCTGTTTCTTTCTCTTTTTCTCTACCCCTTTGTCTTTCTTTAAAAATGAATAAAAACTTATCCTTAGGTGAGGATTGCAATTAAAAATGGAAGGAAGGAAGGAAGAAGGGGGGGGGAGGGAGAAAGAGAGAGAGAAAAGAAGAAAGAAAGGAAGAAAGGAAGAAAGGAAGAAAGAAAGAAAGAAAGAAAGAAAGAAAGAAAGAAAGAAAGAAAGAAAAAAGGAAAGGAAAGGAAAGGAAAGGAAAGGAAGGAAGGAAGGAAGGAAGGAAGGAAGGAAGGAAGGGAGGAAGGAAGGGAGGAAGGAAGGGAGGAAGAAAGAAAGAAAGAAAGAGAGAGAGAGAAAAAGAAAGAGGAAGGGAGGGAGGGAGGGAAGGGAATGGAGAAAAGTGGAGTATTTATACTGATCATACAAAGTAGACTTTTGAGCAAAGATAAGAGTCAAATCTTAAGGTTGACAACAATTTCAAATGCTTATGCACCCGACAGAGCTTCACAATGCATAGATTTTAAAAACCTGATAGAACTGCAAGGAGAACCAGATAAATGCACAATTTCATTACTTCTTTCTCAGTAAGTGAAAGAATAAGTAGTCAGAAAATCAGTAAGGGAATAAAAGACTTTGGAAACACTATCAACTAACTGATATTTATAGAACATTCCACTAAGCATTTGAGGAGTACACATTTTTTTCACCTATACATGGAACATTTACCAAGAAAGACCATATTCTGGTCCATAAAACAAGCCTCAATGAACTTAAAAGGATTCAAATCACAGAAAGTATTCTCTCACCACAATGGAGTTAAAAATAGAAATGAAGAACAAAAATATATCTGGAAAATCAGCAAGTAATTGGGAATTAAATAACATACTTCTAACTAATCAGTTCATCAAGGAGGAATACAAAAAGGAAATTAGTCAAAAGATTTTGATTTGAATGATAATGAACATATAATTTATGAGAATCAATAATTCAGGGGAAATTTCTAGTACTTAATGCCAACATTAGAAAAGAACAAGAAAGCTCTCAAATCAATGATCTGACCTTCCTACCTTATGCAGTAAAAGAAGAACAAATTCAATCCCCAGAGAGAAATTTTTGAAGAAGTTAATAATTTGATTCTCACATTTATGAAGAAATATAAAGTACTTAAAATAGTCATAATTTTGGAAATGACAAATCTGGATCACTTTACACTAGTTTGTCTGGACCTTCATATAATACTACTGTAATCAAGACAGTATATAATTGTGTATAAAGATAGACAAAGCAATTGATTAAAATTGAGAAATAGACCTGTTCTTATATTGTCAAATTGTTTTCAACAAAGGCAATACACTGGAAAAAGGATTGTTTATTCAACAAATAGTGAGGAAAAAAGATATCCATATGTGAAAAATAAATATACCTTGACTCTTATCATACATTGTACACAAAACTAAGTCAATACGAATCACAGGCCTAAATGTAAGAGCTAAAACTGTAAAACTTTTAGATGAAAACATGGGAGGAAAATCTCAGTGTCCTTGTGTTTGGCAAACATATCTTAAATGTGACATGAACCCACAAATTGTAAAAGAAAAATTTATTAAATTGAGTTTTATCACCATTGGGGCTGGGTGGGAGGGGGTGGAAGGATAGAGCCAAAAAAAAAAAAAAGAGACAAAACTCATGGACATGGATAAGAGTATGGAGACTTACAGAGGAGGGGGGTGAGGGGAAGGGGAGAAGAGTAAAGGGGGGATAAATGGTGATGGGTGGAGACTTAACTTGGGGTGCTGAACACATGATACAGAGGACAGGTGATGTGTTATAGAACTGAGTACCTGAAAAGCCTGTATAATTTTGTTAACCAGTGTCACCCCAATATATTAAATAAATAAAAAAATTAAATGTCAAAAGAAAATGTTTGCTGTTCAGAAGAACCCACTGTAAAAATTTAAAGGCAAGCCAGACTGGAAGATATATTTGCAAAATATGTAAATGTTTTTTAATATGTAAATGTGGGTGGGGCCACCGTTTTAGACTAGACAAATGTTTTAGACTAGACAAATGTTTTGTCTAGTCTATGTAAGGAATTCTTTTTTAAGGTTTTATTTATTTATTTTTAAATAGGAGAAGGGAGGGAGAAAGACAGGGAGAGAAACATCAATGTGTGGTTGCCTCCTGCACACCCCCAATGGGGGATCTGACCTGAAACCCACACATGTGCTCTGACTGGGATTTGAACTAGTAACCTTTTGGTTTGCAGGCCGGCACTCAATCCACTGAGCCACACCAGCCAGGGCAATAAAGAACTCTTACAACTCAATGATAAGATGACAAAGAACTTAGGAAAAATAGGCAAAATACTCAGACACTTCACCAAAGAATATATTCTTGTGGCAAATAAGTACACAAAAAAAGTGCAATATCATCAGACATCAGGAAAACACAAATTAAACTCACTATGAGATAATGCTATATTCCCACCAAAATGGGTGCAATTAAAAAATATTGCTATACCAGGTCTTGGGATGGATTTGTTACAAACCGGAACTCTCATACGTTTCTAATGGTAGTACAAAATTTGGAAGTTTGAAAAAAATTTACCTTTAAAATATACACCTACTTTATGCCCCAGACATTCCACTATCGATTTACCTAAGAGAAAGGAATATGTAAACAGAAACACTTGAACACAAATGTGCATATCAGCTTTATTTGTCATAGCTAAAAAGTGAAAACATGTTGATTATCAATAGTTGAAGGAAGAACAAATGATCATATATCTATATGAGATAATAGTACTCAACAGTAAAAAAGGAGTGAGCTATTTATACACACAATAGAAATAATTATGCTGAGTTGAAGAAGCCAGGTAAAGTATTCAGACTGTATGGATCCATATATAGAAAATTCTAGACTCTGCAAAAGAATCCATAGTGAGAAGAAATAGATTAGTAGTTGCCTAGGAGAGGCAGGGATGAGTGGGTAGGGAACAGAGGTAACATAAAGAAAGGGCACCAGGAAATATGGGGGTGATTGTGGTGATGGGTGCATGCATCAGACTGCACACTTTAAAGGTGCTGTATTTTATGCCAATTATACCTCAACGAAAGTGTTGTGAAACTGTAAGAAAATATAAGGCATAGTTAACACAATCACAATGTTATTTGCAATTAGGTTGCTACTTTAAAGTATTTCTAAATGTTTAGCATGAAACCCCAAGAAAAACCATCTCTTTCTAGACAGAGGAACAGGAAAATGGTGGCCTAGCAAGACAAAAGTTTTAGTCACCTCACCTCACCGAAACACCACACACAAAACGGTGGCCCCACCCACATCAGCTTCAGTGAAGGCAGAATGGGAAGTTTAGACCTCCACTTGAACACAGCTGGAGGGCAGTACCCCTACTCCCTCCCGCCAGAGAGATGTCAGACAAAGCTGGCAGGAGCTGGAGCCTTCATGCTTGTCCTGAAGTAATGAGGCTCTTCCCTCCCTGGTTTCTGTAAAAAAAAAATTCTAGTAATTTACATTGATGATCCTATTAAATATCATATTAGTTTCAAAACTAATTTTACTTTTTATAATATATATTAAATTATAAGAGTGGTAATAATTCTTTTAATACAAAACATTTAAAACATAAATAAAAAGCCAGCCATTGGAAACAACTAGAAGCACAAGTCACCAAAATGCAATGATGGTTATGAATGGAGGGTAAGATTCTGCTGGCCTGAGAGACACCCTAGAATGGGTGAACAAAGTGTTGCAGTTCATTATCATCATCATCATCCAGACTACACAGTACCAAAAGAGAACTAGAAGGTTGAGGGTTATTTCATCACTACAGATCAGGCATTTCCCAGATAGGGAACATTATCTTTTTTTTTCCTGTATTTTTATTGTTGGCATTATTACAGAGGTCGCCATGTCCCACCCCCCTTTGCCCAACCCCACACTATTGTCTCTTTCCGTGGCTTATGTATGTATGTTCTTTGGCTGACCCCTACCCCCTTCTTTCATCCAGGGCCCTAATTCCCTCTCTCCTCTGAACAGTTCTGTTCTTATCTAAATCACTAGTTACATTCTCTCACAGCCTTTGAAAACTTTTCAGGGGTGGGGGTGTTAGGGGAGAACAGAATTTTGGCTATTTGGTGATATATTATTGTTCCTCTCCTTAGGATGGAGTGTTCATAGAATTTTATTTCCTCCAGAAATGAAATAGTACAAAACCCACTGTTCCAAAGCAGTGATTTCTAATTGTTAGGTGGTGCCATGCCTATGACAATTTAATTTGGGGAACTTATCGAAATCATTTTAAGTTAAAGTGGCTTCAAATTAATTTTGGCTTGAGACTTTGATGCTAACCATTGATAAGATTATAAATACCCTAGGATGCCACCCTACATGACAAGATGTCACAGTGATTGAGATGCCATCCAGCTAATGCCGATCCTCGGGTAAACAAAATGATCTCAGCTCCAGTCTTTTATAATAGAGTCTCTTTATAAAAATATGAGAGAAGAAATGATCTAACAGTGGTTTTACTGGGTAGCATCAATAAGGAAAGATATGGCAGAAAAGTAGAAAGCACTTTTCAAAAACACAACAAAAAAACAAAGAAAAACTAACAGTTTTACTTGGTGTTTCTCTTATTATGTAAGAGAAGATATTATGTAATAGCCTGAAAGGGCATTTCCATTAGGAAAGAGGGTGTGAAGGGAAAGGAATGAATGGGGGTTGGTAGTGGTGGAGAAAAGCTAAAATAAGGAAGAATAAGGAGAGATCTATGAGCAAGGTTCAGTACTAGACACCAAGGTAGAGTTAGAGGTTAAGAAAGAATATAAACCTACTTTTTCAGTCAACCTCATTATTCCCTTCTCAGCTCAAAAAAATGTTCCTTCTGTCTCTCTTCCATTTCTGTCTAGCTCATGGCTGGTCCCTATTATATCTACTGATAGCTAATCAAGATTTATTATAGCAGAGTCTCCCCGTAGCCTCCGGCAGGTGAATTTAGTCTGGTTTTCTAAAGGGAAGTTCAATGCAGTTGACAGATGAAATGCAATTAAAGTCGAAAGCCTGGAATCTCATTTGTTTATTTTACATCTTGCGGCCTGATACCTGCCCGTCATCATATCCTGTTCAAGCCAGAGAATGTCCAACCATGCTGTTCTGGGCAAATTCGCATAATGTCCCACAAATATCAGAGGGTGGCCTCAGTGCTCAGAAACACTGTAGTAAGTGAAGCCTCCCTCGTGCTAGTTACAAACATAACACATCAAGCCAATGATTGGTTTAATTCAGTAAGTGAGGCTATTTAGACGTTTAGTAATTTACCTTCATTATACCGCCCAAGTTCAGGTCACTAAGGAAGCAGTTGCAGCGTTCTGAGGGCAGAATTCATAGCTTTCCATTCAATCTAGATACTTCAGCTCAAATTGTCGTATTTTCAAACTGATAAATCCAATTATCTTTAGAGAGCATGCCACTTGCTCCCTTCAGAAAACATTTTTCATTCACCAATAAACATCTCATAGGAGACATTTGAATGCCCACCAAATGTATGTTCCTGTAATAGATACTTAGACACAAAAGCAGAAACATGAAAAGCGAATTTCTCTCCCCTTCTAAAAGGTCAGTCTAAAATGGATACACTGGCATGCAAAGCAGGACAACTACTAATGCCTGAGGGCTTCTGGGAAATCTCTCCCACTCTCATGGAGACCTAGATGGCCTTCCTATTTTTGGACAATATTCTCATGCCTTACATGCAATCATAAAGGCATCAGGAACTCTATCTTAATAATCATTTTTGTAAATCTCACCTTCAGTTACAGGTTCCAAAGAGTACTATCAAACTGGCAACTTTCTATCAAACTCCCTGCCAGCACCACAGATCACAGCTAATCCAAAATCCTTCCCCCATTTCTAAGGCGATACACGGTATTTTCAACTAACAGTAAAAGTAGCTGCTTTGTTCCAAACTACTTGTGCCCAGAAATAAACACTTTCCCTTCCCAGCACTATGAAGAATATTATCTTACCAACCATGGAAAGCCATGAGTTTTAGACCTTGCTGAGTTCTAATGACATCAACTTTTATTAATTTCATCCTTCAGCGGAGTGTAAAGGGAAATCGCTTTTCCTCTTCCTTCTCTATCATTTCCACTAAGTTCAGGTTGCTTAATGAATATACTGATTAGTCACCAATGGTCCAACATTTTAAAAATTAATTTGAAAAGTAGATTTGGGGAGAAAACAACATCCTGTTTGTGGGGAGACGGAATGCTCATGAAGACCGGGCTGTCCCCAGTGCACACAGCTGCATTATGCACACACTGTACAGAGTGTCACAAAATGCCTTATTCAGCCAGCTAGAGACACAGATTCCACACTGAGGAATGCAGCCCTTCCTACAGGAACAATACTCCTGTGAACAGTCAACGCATCTTTATTAAAAGCCTTCCCCGCAGGGGGAATAGGGGAAACACAAGTGAACCAGGGGAGGAGCTGGTTAAAAGATTCTGGGACTGTTTTGGGTAGCAAGACTTATTGGAGACAAAGGGACTGTCTGCAACCTTTCCAGCAGAGGGGGTTGGGGACTGAGAAGAGCAGTCACAAGTCACTCTGGAATAAAGGGGATTAGGCAGTCATTCCAAACCTTTGGCAACTAGATTGCTATTCACCCCAAATTCACAAGCTCCTATTTGTAAAGCATTGCGGCATTTTCCTGCTGCCAATATTGTTGTCTGTTTTTAAAACGCATGGGTCAGGGTTACATTGTACATCTATATAATGACACCTCACCTTTCTGGGTAACTTATCCAGCAATTTCAGCTACCCAGAATTAGCCAATAACTTGGAAGACAAGCAAAAATAGACCTTTGAAGGATGATCAAGCACTCAGACTTACGCTCTTTACTCATAAAAACATAAAGCATAACATTAGAGTTAGGTAGGTGTGCATAAGAGGATCCCCTATGTCCTCGGGTAATGTATAGTCACTCTTAAAATTGTGTCTAAAACTAACAAGCATATTTATCTGGTTTCTAGGGTCACAACTGATTAAGAGTAAGGGAGCTGCCAAACACATCAAGTAGTAACAGCTGACAGCAGTGGAAGAGATTAAAGAACTATAAAAAGCAGATAGGAAATTTAAAAGGCATAGCAGTCTGGGCACATTCACTGTGGGTGCAAACAATCCGATTCCTATCAAATGTCCCCAGTGGTAACAATTGTAATTAAAGCAAAGCAAAAAACAGAGACTCATAATGATGGCAAAAGTCTAACCTTGTCCTGATTTTGTTATCTGATCATAGTACACCAACAGCTCCAAGCACAAGGCCTTCTGGAGGCCCTACGGTTCAGTGAGGGGAACACAGGGCACTTACTAGTTGCACAGCTTTAGAGGCATCAGTTAATCATTAAGTCCAAGATTTTGTTATTTTTAAAATGTGCATACACTTAATACCTCCCTTACAGGATTATCATGATAACAAAATAAGATACTGTCCATAAAAGCTCTTTCTTAAATACAAACTGCTAACTAAAGAAATGGTAGCTCTCTACTTTCTTTGTTCTGCTTGCTCCAAAACATGATAAGAGAATCCATAGTAGTTATCTTACTTTTTTCCTAACTGTGTGTGCTTTCTAATTTAACACACCTCTCTTCCACTTATATTTGCAAGGGATTATGTCACTGTAAGTAGACCTGAGAACAACAAGCAGCCTTGAGTCCTCCCTTCCCATTCTTATCTAAGCAGGGACCCTAACCCCTATTCCTGACACCTCTTCTAGTTTTTCTTTCTGCCCTGCTGATACATCTTTGTCCAGGCCAGTATAGCTCATCTCTCACTGGCTCCCCCAAATCTAGTTTCCCCTCAACTCATTCAAGCTTTCCTATTCCTGCTCTATATTTAGATTTGAGTATGTCATCCCCTAGATGAAAAGCTTTTGCTAGCCTCCCAGTGTCCTCTGGATAAAATCCAAGCTCACTAAACTGGCATTTATTAAAACAACAACAACAACAACAAGAAAACAAACCATGTTCCCTGGCTGGTGTGGCTCTGTGCACAGAGTGCTGGCCTGTGAAGCAAAGGGTCGCCAGTTTGATTCCCAGTCAGGGCACATGCCTGGGTTGTGGGCCAGGTCCCCTGTAGGGGGCATGCAAGATGCAACCACACATTGATGTTTCTCTCCTTCTCTTTCTCCTTCCCTTCCCCCCTCCCTAAAAATAAATAAAATCTTAAATAAAAATAACCATGGGAAGAATTTCTCACAGATCTCAAGAAAAAAATCTGTGCGTCTTCTGCACAATTGGTTCATTTGACCTTATGGACACCTGCATATCCTATAATGTTTCCCTCCTTGATCTGCCTGCTAAGACACTCAGAGATGACAACCTTAGGGAACAACCACAAATTCCCCAATGTTGTTTTCTTGAGGTAAACCTCAATGTGGCCTCATCTTACTTCCTTACATTTTTTTCTGCATTCACACTAATTTTTCTGCCAATTTATTAATAGTGTTATTATATTAATTTCTTGGGAAACCAACTCAAATCCTGTTTACAATGATACAGAATTTAAAATTATATTGTGAGACTACAAAAAATATATGACCATTTGAACAGAGGTGGAAACAAGGCTGGGTAGCTGGAGGGGGGATAGAAATGAGGGTGAGAATGAGGACCTTCACTGATGTGAAGAGCAATTATTAGTTCAATTGAAAGGAAAGCAGAGAGTGTCCTTTGGGGAACATTTACTAGGAGAAGTTGCAATGAGCTAACATGGAAACAAATGAAGCATTTATAAACAAATCTGATCCAGACAACATCTATGAAAATACGAAGGTCTAACGCTAACCTTTTTGTCTTAAAATATTTTACCAAACAGCCCTGGCTGGTGTGGCTCAGTGGATTGAGTGCCGGCCTGTGAACCAAGGGGTCATGTGTTCCATTCCCAGTCAGTGTACATGCCTGGGTTTCAACTGGGTCCCCAGCAGGGGGCATGTGAGAGGCCAACACACATTAATGTTTCTCTCCCTCTCTCTCTCCCTCCCTTCCCCTCCCTAAAAATAAATAAATAAAATCTTTCTTAGAAAAAGATTTACCAAACAAAAATTTAATGAAATCAAAGCTATGCAGAACATGACAATGACTTACATTTATACTGCCTTGCTGCTTACAAAGTACTCTTACATCCAGTATCTCATTGGAACCAGTCTGGACTATTCTTTTCTCTGTTGTAGAAGCCATTCACACTGGCAAGAAGCTGTTGCAAGCAGCATTCTCCAGATCTGGGTCTATACGGGTGTGGTATTTGCTGTAATAGACTGTTGTATGGTATGTTGTTTGCCGCTCTCTAAATCCCCCTCTGCTGGCATTTTCCCTTGTTCTCTAAATCACCACGCTTTACCATGCCAATGTCAGTCTGACCTCTTTACCTATTCTTATGTTGAGCCTCTTTTCAGACACAGGATCCAATGCTCCCTTCCTTTTCCCTACCCCCTAGCCCCAAGAGAACAGCCTTCCACTTCTTTGCACGCCTGGGCCACTCCCTCTCCACCTCCACCTTTCCAAGAATGCACTTGTTTTTGAAGCATTTCAGCTATGAAGACCACCCACTGTGGGGCTCACTTATTGTTCTCATTCCATATTGTACCGCACCAACTTGTGTCTTTAGATTGTAAGCTCCTCAGAGAAAGGATTTTCTTCTTTGTTTAGTGCAATCAACCTATTATAAAGCACTGTGTATACTTACAGACAATCACTAATGCGGTTCTTCCTGGGTTTCACTGGAATTATCCACTGAGTCATGTGATTTCACTTGGGCATCATTTTTCTCCCCCTGAATTATTTGAGGCCCTCTTCCAGCTTTTTTTCAAGTAAAAAATTAGCACTTTCTGCTTTTAAGAGTGCTGTCAGCTACACGTCTGAATGTGCATGCTTCATCCTGCTTTATTCTATTTTGTACCGATAACAGTATCAAATTAAATGCCTTCCACAGGGCTGCTACAAAGGTAAAACACAAAGCCATTTTCCTTCAGGCTAATCTACAGATAATCTCATTCATTCCTGCTGTACAGAAAAATGACACTGGTCCATTTGGAATTGAATGCATTCCAGCCACCATTAGTTACAATGCTGTATGGGAGGAACAATGCTGGTTAAGTAAATAAAGTCATTGATTTCTCCAGAATAACAAAACCCATTCTTCAATGAATGCAAATATTTAATGATGGGAGGTAACTTTAAAAATCAATATCTATTAGAGGATAAACAAGTCTGATCAGATGTAAATTCTGATATGAAATCAGGATTCAGATATAATCCAAAATCCCCAAGGTTAGCAATTAGTTTCATAAGCATCAATATGGAAAGAAAAGATGTGGACTCATTTGCTTAAAACAATGTTTTTGTTCAATATAAATGCTATCCCCCAGTCTAAGCAACAGTGAAAAAGCCCAAATGGGGGCAATAGAAGAGGGAGAATCAAGCACACTAGGATAATCCATAAACTGTACTTGTCAAAGTAGCTCTTTCTAAAGACATATAGGTAATACTGTGACATGAAAATTATTTTTCTAGGAAACTCTGGTCTAGGTCATCAGAACACACCATCTAAGATCCCTGTTTCATCCAGTTTATGGGCAAGAGTCTTCTCCCTGCCCTACTGGACCTTTGGGCTTATGCTCAATTACTGGGATGCATCACAACACCTAAGCCTTGCTCTTTGTGTATTCAAAGGAAAATAGACACTGAGCCAGGGGTATGCAACCTTTTGGCATCCCTGGGCCACACTGGAAGAAGAGTTGCCTCGGGCCACACATTGAAGACACTCTGATATGTAATCACAAAACAAAAAATCTCATGTTTTAAGTAAATTTATGATTTTGTGTTGGGTTGCATTCACAGCCATGCTGAGCTCCATGTAGCTTGCAGGCTGCAGGTTGGACACCCCTGTACATTGTACCTGACATTTGCACATAGTCATTAAGGAAAATTCCAAAGAAGAGCATATGGGAGTAGTAGAAATGGAGAATAGAGACATGAGATATTTGAGCATCCAAAGTAAAATTCAGTATAAACTTACTTCTGAAGGATGCACAACAAAAAGGAGACAAATTGCTTGACAATGAAGACACCACAGACAAAAGGTGACGTCACTTTTATGTCTGTAGCCACATAAAAAGAGAATTCCCTAGAGAGACTAAGCCCATATAGAGATCTTTGCACAAATTATATAATACTTCTGCTTCCATCAATACCTGGCAGTACAAACATATCAAGACAGGTGTAGAGTCTATCACCACTGTCCCCTAGTGCACATTTCAGGTGTGTGGCTAATAGGAATTAAAATATGATATGACAGGTGAAGTCAGGATGATTAAAATTTGAATTATTAAAATGACATCTTGACACAATATCTACAATAGCTCTACTATGAAAGTTCAGTTTTCTGTTCACAGTGCTTTGCTGTACCAGTACCCCTCTAGGCAAAATCAAATATGACAGATTTTCTTCCTTTTGAACATGTTGCTGTTAAGCAACTAATACAATATCTCCTGGAATGAAGTTTGAATAGCTCTTCCGTTATAAAGAAAAAGATATGCACTACAATAAGTCTTTACTGGTACCAGATGAAAATTTTAACCTCCTAAAAGAGATACATGAGGTTACAATCACTTAACATTAAATACTTGGGGTCATACAATTGCACTATTCAAAGAAGAGAGATTTCAACAAGTGCTCAAGTTTGGAATTAAGTTGGCTAAACAAATGTTAACTATGAGTTATCACATTCAACCATTGAAGATTGGTCAGTACCCCCCTTTAATTACTCAATTATTCGCAGCACAGCTTTTAATTACTAAAGAGAAATAGCTTAACAACTTTCTTCTTAGTCCAGCAGGATCTACCAGGACTTTCTCATTGGTTACACTGAGAAAAATGAGAAAAATGAGAAAATCAAAAGGACCAGGAGACTCACAAACACCGGGAAAGAGAAGAAGAATACGTGTTAAATACAGATTAAGACTTTTGGACTAATTGATCTCCCCTCAATTGACCCTCCTGTTTCTTCAGTTAGGTTAGAATTTTTTTTTTATATTGGGTGTATTGCTAGAAATCACACTCCTGACCCATAGGACCAGAGAATTCACCTCATGCTGTTAATAGTACATCAGCAAGTGATCAAAACCTAGCAGTAATGAAGAAAGATTATAAAAGCAAACCTCTTATACCTCTTTCTCCAGTTTTAAAGCAGACACAAAACTAGACATTTGTATTATAAACTAGCTGTTACTGATTTAGGACCAGAAAGAAAAAAAAAATGCTGGCTTATATAGGTTTACAGTAATGAAGTTAGTGCAAGGAAGCACCATCACTATAGAGCCTCCAAGAGTAGACAGAAATATCTTTGTTTTTGTAATGAGATTTTAGCTAAATAAAAGGAACAATGCCCTGGCAGTAAAAGTCTGAAACACAGAAATGACTTAGAAGGTGGTTACTAAATTTCATTCCCAAAGGCCCTTTAAAAATAACATATTCATCTTTCTAGAAAGGCTTAGGGGGAATAGGTGGACGCACCGTACCTCCTCGTACAACCAAGATTAGAAAACCAATAATTTACAACAATAATTTACTATCAGAATAACACCCAGATCCGGCAGAGGATTTATCTGAATGGAAGTCGGGCAGCCAAGAAGCTGAAGTAGACCCATATATCCGGACTGGTAGGAGAAGACAGCCAGGCGGGCGTGGGGCTGGCTCGGGTTGGCGGCGCGCGGAGGTCGGGGGAAGGTTTGGCGCAAAATCGGCGCAAAAGCCATCGGGCGCACAAGAAGGCAGCGGTGATCCCTGAGTACGCAAGCTGCGGCTGGCAGACCCAGAGGGGTAGCGATTGTGGACCAGTGCAGAACTCGCGGCCCAGAAGCCCAGACAAGGGTCTGAGTCCAGGGGAACAGAACTACCGCCATTGTTTTCTCCCGCCCCGCTCCCGCTACCGCCCCGCCCCCACTTATAACGTCACAATCTAGCGACTGGGGTGCCCAGCCCTGGTGAGCACCTAAGGCTCCGCCCCCCACCGTAACAAGAGCAACCAGACCGGAAAAAAAAAAGGAGAGACAGGGGGGAAAAAAAAAACTATGTTTTCAACAGAGCAGATCAGTCCCCCAGGACTCATCCTTTTGAGCGATCAAGAATTAGCCAGTCTATCAGATGCGCAGTTCAAAACACTGGTGATCAGAAAGCTCATGGAACTGGTTGATTTTGGACGAAATTTAGATGAAAGAATGCAGATTACCATAAAACAGATGCAGGAAGACACGCAGAGGAGAGCCAATAGTGAAAGGAAGGAATCTGAGTCTCAAAACAATACAGTGGACCAGAAGGAAGATAGAATCAACCAAGAAGGAAAGCATGATGAAATAAGAATTCAAAAAATTGAGGAAAAGATTAAGAGCATCCAAGACACCTTTAAACATTCCAATATCCGAATTATAGGGGTACCAGAATCACAAGGGGAAAAGCAACAGATTGAGCACGTATTTGAACAAATAATAAAGGAGAACTTCCCCAATCTGGCAAAGGGAACAGTCTTCCAAGAAATCCAAGAAGCTCAGAGAGCCCCAAAGAAGTTGGACCCAAGAAGAAACACACCAAGGCACAACATAATTACATTAGCCAAGGTAAAAACGAAGGAGAGAATCCTAGAAGCAGCAAGAGGTAAGGGGACAGTAACCTACAAAGGAGTTCCCATCAGACTGTCAGCTGATTTCTCCAAAGAGACCTTACAGGCAAGAAGGGGCTGGAAAGAAATATTCCAAGTCATGAAAGACAAGGACCTACATCCCAGATTGCTCTATCCAGCAAAGCTCTCATTTAGAATGGAAGGGCAGATAAAGTTCTTCTCAGATAAGGTCAAGTTAAAGGAGTTCATCATCACCAAGCCCTTATTTTATGAAATGCTAAAGGGACTTATCTAAGAAAAGAAGATAAAGAAAAGACATGTATAGTAAAAGGACAGCAAACTCACAAATATCAACAACCACACCTAAAGCAAAACCAAAAGAAACTAAGTAAACAATTAGAACAGGAACAGAACCACAGAAATGGAGGGCACATGGAGGGTTAGCAGCAGGGGAGTGGGAGGAGGAGAGAGGGGGAAAAGGTATAGAGAATAAGTAGCATAGAATGTAGGTTGAAAATAGATAGGGGGAGGGCAAGAATAGTACGGGAAATGTAGAAACTAAAGAACTCATAAGTATGACACATGGACATGAACTAAAGGGGGAAATGTGGGTGGGAGGGGGGTAAAGGGTGGAGGGGAGAGAAGGGGGGAAATGGGACAAATGTAATAGCATAATCAATAAAATATATTAAAAAAAAAAGAAAGGCTTAGGTAGCATTGAACCTAGAGGGAGGAAGATGGGTGACACCTCTCCAAACCCATGCAGCCCTGTAACTCTAAAAAGGTCTTGATTCTGCTGAACTCCACAGATGGGATAAGATAAATGTGCTACTCAGAATTACAAACCTGATCCACCTACAGATGCTGACTTTCACCATTTGATACTCACAAAAAAAAACTACCTGGTAGTTCCTCTAACACATAAAGAATGCAATCATAGGTCTTTTGGATGGAAATACTTTGGAAAAAGTGGGAGGGAAGAGGAAATGTCTTGGCTAATAGGAAATAAAAGTACATTATATATGAAATAAAAATCTTATGGGCACTTCTCCAAGAAAAAAATAATCTATAAGAGAAAGGTTTTTTTTTTTTTTTTTAACTTCATTCTTCTGAAAGAAGTGATAGTCCCCTTTAAAAAAAAAGCCCCAACAATAACAGAGAAATAGTTTCTAAAATGACACATTGGTAATCATATTTACCTTTGGAAAAACTGGTTTTCAGAGGCTAATCTCCTGTAAGACTGTATATCAACAGGGAGTTATCTATAGAACTTGTATATAATTCAATGTTTTTAGAGAACTTGTCTCTGGGCTTCAAGGGGTCTCTATTACCTCCTGTCCTGCAGCCAGGAAAAGATTTACCAAGTCAAGACAGGCACCTCTTATCCTAAGGAGACAGGTAGAATAAAATGTTCCCCAAAGCTGTTCCATCAAGTCAAGCCCTACCAGAACAAATTGATTCATCAAATTAAGAGAGTTGAGCCCTGACTGAACTATGTCAGTTATCAATAGGTAGTTATAAAACAATGGTCCAGGAACTACCCTGACTTCTTTCAAGTTTGTTTTTCAGATCTAAAGCCAAGCCATCAACCACAGAGACCAACTCAATATCTGGTTGGGCAAAATTCCTTCCTGCATCCCATAAGTGCTGCACAATCCCAGAATGCTTTGCTTTTGCTGACGTATACCTGGACATCAATGTTAGTATAACTGGTCAGCAGTGTTCAAAAATAGAAAAAGTCTGCTAACCTACTCCCTAATTGGTTAATCACAGCAACTTCCATTTTCCCAAACCATAAAACTCCCTAAGCCCCACATTTGGAGCAAAGAACCTAGGACCCTATCTTAGCGTTCTCACCCTCTACAGAGTTCAATACATCTGCTTCTGCTTTTATTAGTGTCTAAATTCTTTTATATTAGGAGACAAGAACTCAAGTGCCTTGGTAAAATTTGGCGACCCAGATGGGACTGTAATTCTGCTGGTGGTAAGAGCAAACTTGAGGAACCACAGGCTGGAGTGGATATCTGTCCTCAGGACCAGGCTGGGAAGTTTCCCCCAGTCTTTCCCAGAGTCCATAGACACAGGTGCCTCAGGACTGAAGAGTCCTGGGCAAGATTTATTGAATTCTCTTAACTTGGTTTTGAGACTTTCTCTGACTTCTATCCAATTATCAGAAGAGAATTAATTGCAGAAATTTAAAACTTACTTGGGAATTAGCACTAGAAGAATAAACTGAAACTTATACCCTCAAGGATTTGCCTTCTATTACTATCTTGAATAATATTTGCCAGGCCCTGGAAAATTACCTATAGTCTTAATAGAGAGCCATGGGGTTGAGACCCATCATCCCTGAAACTACTACTCTGGGGTGCCTTTTAAACAATTGGACTCCCTACACATTAAATGGTCTTAGAAAGAAAAAGCTCATATATTGCACTCAAGATTGGCTTACTTATCCTCTTGGACACCATGAAAAATGGCCCCTCAATAGCTACCTTTCTTACAGCTCAGTCTGTTTTGCCAAAGATGAAGAAATATGTTGAGGTTCCCTATGCTCAGGCACTTATGACTCTATACCAAGGTAAAAACCTCAGGGGAAAATGTCATCTCAAAGACTCTGATACATTCCCTTTTAAAGTCACAGTTACTAGAATTGCAGAAAATTTAGATTTATCCACTTGATATATTCAATATCCCCCTTTGGCCTCTTCCTTGTGACCCAGAAGAGTCAAGGAAGAAATCAGAGGGTAGTTTCTCCTCTCAAGGGAAGAGGGATCTATATCTTCTAGAGCCTTGGCCCCATCTCCCTATGCTCCCTTCACCTGCACCTGCTACACCCTCACCTGTTTTGTGTTTAAGATTAGGGAAGAAATTTTATCAATCCCTTCAGTGTCCCCTGCCAGAGGTACCTGATGAGAAAGGGGGGGGGGCTATGAGTGACTAACTCCAAGATTTAGAATAATGCAAATCTTTATGAGGGTCTTATTCAAAAAATCTCCCACAATTTAAAGATGAATTTCTCAGATTAACTGTCAATTTATCATCAATTTGGAGACATAATAGTTATTATAACTGGGTGTTGCAATTATGATGAAAAAATCCCCCAGAATTTTAAGGCAGCATGGGAAATAGCTGTTGAGGAAAATACCACTAATGCAGATAGAACTTTAGTGGAAGAAGTAGTTCCTCAAATAAAGTCTGATTGGGATAAAAATAGGCAACCAGGAAAGGAAGCATTTGCCATATAATCTCCTGTATATCTAAAGGCATATTTGAAAAAAAAATTTAAGCCAGTGAACTAAAACAATATTGAAGAAGTAACTAAAGGTCTGGAGGAGGCCTTACTATACTAATACAAATATTAACCCCCAGAGGGTCACATAATATTAGCTCATGCTTTCATCATGCAAGCTGTTCCAATATTGGGAGAAAATTACAAAAATTGGAAGGTGGAGCGGAAACTCCTATTCCTAAACAGATAGAGGAGACTAATAGGTTTTTCATAACTGAGATCTAGAAGAAGGAGCTAAATAAGACAGGAGAGGGAAGCCCAGAAGGACAAGAGAATATGAACCAGACCCATATTTTGCTTGCTCAGCAATCAAAGCTGATTAAGACATTTACCTCCCCTCCCACCACCCACAAGAATACTGGTGGGGCCTGCCCCAAGTATGGGGCAAATCAATGTGCTTACTGCAAAGAAGAAAGTCACAGGGAAGGTGAGTATCCCAGCCTCTTGAACAAAAGTCATGGAAAACCCCAGCAAGACAGCCTTGACTGTGAGCCCTTCAGAATAACGGTGACCTATAACTCATCTTGATTCGAGAACACTAATGGAGGTGGAAGGTAAGAATACTTCATTTCTGTTGGACACAGGGGCTACCTTCTCTGTCCTCCTTTGCCAAATAGAAAATCTCTCTCCTAACTACAGCTCTATGTTGCTGTAAATGGAGTATCAGGCAGCAAGGATACCCACTCCTTTTCATTTGTTAAAAATTGCTCTGCTGTCTTATGAGAGAAAGACATCCTCTACCAGCTAGGAATGCAAGTTTTCATAGATTCTAAAGAAACACAATTAGACTCTCAGCTTCCTTTTCTGGAAATAATTAAAAATCATCCAACTATAAAAATTAACACTGAGTCCCTCCCCTTCAGCTACATAATTGTTCAGAAATAATTGATGAAGTCTATTCATTGAGACCTGACCTCAAAGATACACATTTAGAAAATCCTAATGAAATATGGTTCTTAGTCTTTGCTGGTGAGGCTCAGTGGATTGAGTCCCAACCTGTGAATCTAAGGGTTGCTGGTTCGATTCCCAGTCAGGGCATATGCCTGGGTTGCTGACCAGGTCCCCAGTGCGGGCCTGCGAGAAGCAACCAATTGATGTTTCTCTCCCTCTTTCCCCCTCTCTTCCCCTCTTCTCTAAAAATATGAACTTAAAAATTAAAAAAAAAAAATTTAAAGAAAGAAACATCATACCTTTCCCCTCATATCCTGGAACTGCAGGTTTTCCCATTCTCTCCTGGGCCAGCTGGATCTCTTCTGCACCTGCTAACTGCTCCCCCCACTAAACAGTTTTCCACCTTCAGTCTCCAAGGAGCTACTTTCCCTCCTTGCCAGCATGGCAACAGTTGAATTGCCTGCTGCCCATCTCATTTGACCTTTTCCTTTTCCAAATCACTGTGGTACCTGCTAGTCCTAACCACCACCCTGCCAACACTATTTTTCAGCTATTCAGTTACTAAAATTAGAAAAAGAAGCTAGTCTTAATTCTTTCCTTTCCTCTACTTCCACATCCAATCCATCAGCAAGCCCTGCTTACTCTATTTTCAAGTTATAACTCAGTCCTTCCACTTCTTTCATTCTCTGTTGTTACCATTCTAATTCAAGACCACATTATCTCTGTTGGAGAAAAGCAGTTGCCTCCTAACTAGTCTCCCTGCTTCCACTCTTGACCTCCTGCCTTCTCTGCAGAGAACTGTCCACTCTGCAGAGAATAATGTCATTAAAACACAAAATGATCAATAGCATTCCTTAGAATCATCCAACAGCCTCCCATTGCACTCAAAATAAAATCAAAGTTCCTTACCATTTCCTATAAATCCAACCCTGACTGATCTGGCCTCTGCTGGCATCTCACAACATTTGTGTTCTCCCTTGCTTCCTAAGAAAAGGCAAAGTTTTCATAATCTCAAGGCCTTTGAATGCAGTTTCCATTACCTCTAACACTCTTACTCTTCTGGTTCTTTGTGTGGCTACATCTATCTCAGCTACAAAGCGCAGTTTAAATGTTATCCCCTCAAAGAGGCCTTCTGACCAATAAGCATCCTTTCCATCATTATTATCTTTATATCACTATCCTGTTGGTTTCCTTCTTCATACTTATTACATATATTTTCTCAGCTTTTAGAAGTTTGTTAAACTACCCCCCACCAGTAGGGCTGTATGCTCTAGGAGGGTAGGGACTATGTCTACTCATGACTCTCCATTGCCTGGACTTTTAGAATATATTTTTGGAAGTGAGAAAATAGCTGCCCGTTGCTACATGTCTTGAAAGCCTCTGCTAGTGATTGAAAGCCTCTGCTAGTGATAGAACCTTTAGTGAAGATTGGGTCTTCCTAAGGTTGCCTCTCTCTAATGCTGGACAGCACACAAATCCCCTCCCAGGTGGGGCCATAGCAGTACCAAGTATTTCCTCTCATTCCATTTCTAGAGGCCAGGAAAATGTGGCCCACCTCATGTTCCTCACCACTCGAAGGAGTTGTCTCCCTTCAAATTTGTCTGATGTCAAGAAGGGGGACCCCCTGGTTGGTGTGGCTCAGTGGATTGAGCGCTGGACCGTGAACCAAAGAGTTGCTGGTTCGAGTCCCAGTCAGGGCACATGCCTGAGTTATGGAACAGGTCCCTGGCAGCAGGTGCTCGAGAGACAACCACACATTGATGTTTCTCCCCCTTTCTTTCTCCCCCCTTCCCCTCTCTAAAGATGAATAAATAAAATCTTTTTAAAAAAAAGAAGGTGAGGATCAATCCCATTTGGCAGAGAAAACCTTCATCTTCCCTGATCTGCATCCCCTTGCAGGAATTAAGACTGCTCTCCTTTCACTTCAAAACATATTTGCTTCTACTCCAAGCCAAATTTTATATGCTCAAGACTCCAATTTGTACCTGCTTTTCTGCTGCAAAGAATCACATATTGGAAGTTACCGCTGTTCTGTTCTGTGAACTACAAAAGTAAGAAATCAAATCATAATAAAGGTCTGAAGAAATCCATCCTTTCCCTTAATAAAATTACACCCAAGTCTCTAAGAAGACACAATAGAAGAAAACTATGTAGGAGAATATAAGTTTGGGTTGCGAGGAGTGGCTGAACTTCAGAGTTCTGAGCTGTAATCTCTATGTAGAAATTTTCCCTAAATTACCAACCTTAGAAGATCTGGGTATGATTTCAGTAATAGAGCAAGCTGGTTTCCTTAAAAGGCCTACTTCTAACATTTCCATGGCAACCTGGAACAAACATGACTTCTTGTTTTGTGTTCACATAAAGGAGAGGCAGCTACAATGCAAACCAAAGAGAGAGAGTAAAAGAGAGAGGGGGGTGGGAGGGACAGAGAGGAAGGAGATTGAGAATGAGGGAGAAATGAGAAAGAACAAAAAAGGCATAGAGAATGAGAAAGTGAACAAGAAAGAGAAAATATGAACAATACAATGAGAGAGGGAGGGGGCAGAGAGGGTGGAGGGAGGGAAGAATAGAGGATCTTGGTTGTTGTAATTTCACTTTTATGACTCCATGTTTCTGAAACACTCGATATTTTCGAACACTGATGAGATTAAGTCAACTCCATGAATGAGGCTTTTAGTATTTTATTTGTGGGGCCTCTTCATACTTAATGAGCACAGAAAAAGTTGCTTTGATGCACTAGAGCACAGGGGAGCCAAAGTAAAATGATTTTGAATATCGAAGCCATGTATTTACTTTTCCTTTGTGTCATCTCTGATTAAAGGTTAGTTAATGGAAGACAGGAGGCAGGATTGTTAGCTGGCAAGACCACCAATCTCAAATAATATTAACTATAAGCACCACTGTTCTGATCTGTTAGTGCAATGGATTCCAAGCCTTTCCATCAAAGGTTCTTTTCTTCTCTCCCCCCTCATAATGGACCCCATTAGTGAAAGGTTTATTCTTCTAGACCACTGTCGCTTATTAATCATTGTTTAAATTTTATTAATTAAAAACATATTATAACTTCTTATCAGTATGAGATGATGAGTATTATTGAGTTGCAGAAGTTCAAGATAAATCATAGAAACTGGAAGTTATTAGTATATGAAAACTTCTCAAAGATCCCCATTGCTGTCTGTCAGTTTCCAGGTGGATTAAATGTTATCTAAAGTATCCCACATAGTTCTCCAGGGGGAAAAAAAGTGAAGAAGAAGTATGTTTTTCTATCCATTGAAAAATGATGCAGCCCTGGCTGGTGTGGCTCAGTGGATTAAGTGCTGACCTGCAAAGCAAAGGGTTGCAGGTTTGATGTCCCAGTCAGGGCACATGCTTAGGTTGCTGGCCAGGTCCCCAGTAGTGGGTGTGTGAGGCAACCACACATGGATGTTTCTTCCTCCCTTCCCCTCTCTAAAAATAAATCAATAAAATTAGAGGAAAAAAGAGAAATGATTCAGGTCGGGGGAGGTAAAAGAGGCTAAAGGAGGAATAACTGGTGATGGAAGGACATTTGACTTGGGGTCATGAATACACAATACTATATAGACATGATATATTATAGAATTATGTACCTGAAACCTATATAACTTTATTAATCAGTGTCACTCCAGTAAGCTCAAGTAAAAGTGAACCTTTAAACAATGAAAATTAATTCAGAAATCCAAAGCAGAGACGAAGAGCAGTTTGTTGAAGCATTGTTAAATATCAGGAGTAGGCTGACCTGGGGGGTGACTGCCCAATTCTATAAGAATACACCAGCTTGTACCCTTAGGCAAGGTATTAAGTTTCAAGTTCTTTAATGGAACATGGGGAATGATATCACCCACTTTAAAGCAACATTATGAGGATCAGATGAGAAGTACATAAGGCACCCAGCAGCGCTACCTGCCCTATCCCACACCCTTATTTCTCTAACCCAGTGATTTTCAACCTATTTCATTTCATGGAACACATAAACTAAATGCTAAAATTCTGCAGCAAATCAACAAATGTACTTTTTGCCAAGCTGACAAAAAATAAGTATAATTTTGATTCATTCACAGTGGATGGCTATTGTTGTGTTGGCTGTTGTGATTTTTTTTATAAGGGAAAAGAGGCAGAGACTGGATTTCAGAGAGGCCAACATGATTGGAAATTGTGGGGGAGAATACAGTAGACAAGGGAGCTGCAGAGCATAAGAGCCAAAGAGCTACAAAGAAGACCCCTTGAGTGTTTGGCTGATTACCAAATTTGCATATGCATGGGAGGGAGCCTTTCAAAACTGACTATAAAACCATCAGAAAGGAATAGGGGCGGGAGAATGACGTTTAAAATACTGGCATAAGGAGCTCAACAGATTTTCAAACCAGCTACAGAACAATACTAGTGAAAAATATTTTTACAAAGGTAACTACTAAAACTCTCTGGAAATTGTCAAAAGTTTACAAAGCAATGAAGAAGCATTTCTTCAAGAAAATCTCCTAAATTTTGGTTAGAGCAATGAGATTCTGAGGCACGGAAGATGTGATCCATCCTCTGCCCCTACCCTGAACACCAGCTCCCTGGCTCAATGACATAAACCCTTGACACTTGCAACCAACATTACAGGGCCCTCTATCCCCTAGTCCACAAAGTAGGATTACAGTGTCCTGTCAGGTTGAGTAAGATGCCCACGTTAATGATCCCCCACCCTGTTTCAGAAGCTTCAATTTGTGTGGGCACGGCTGAAATGTCTGAGATCCCCTGCCCCCACCCAGCAACCCCTTGTAGGGCAAAAGCTCTACTCCAGGCATAGCAGGACAACAATACTAGGCCTCAAATGCCCTAACCTCAGCTAACTTCTAAGGTGAAGTTCCATACCAGGAGAGGAAAACCATGAAGTCTAGAAGCTGCCACCTTCACTCAGAATACCATGAATAAGGCAGGGACGTAACAGAGAGAAAGCCACTGTCTCAACCTCCAGCTCTGGAGGAGTGATGTAGATTTTTTCTTCCAGGAGCACAGGAAGGCCTTAAGGATAGAGGACTGCAGAGAGGAACTGTAGGAGAGTTATGCAGTCTTCTATCCTTACTTGATTTGGATCAGAGCATGAGGCGTTCAAGGTTCAGAGCACTGTAGAAAACACAGGAGCCCTGGCTGGTGTGGCTCAGTGGGTTCAATTCCCAGTCCTCCAGGCACATGCTTGGGTTGTGGGCCAGTGCGAGAGGCAACTGATCCACTATTTTCTTGCACATGGATGTTTCCCTCCCTCTCCTTGTCGTTCCTTTCCCCTCTGTCTAAAAATAAATAAATACAACCTTAAAAAAAAGAGGGAGATTTTAGTGGTGAGCACTTCAAAAGAGGCTGGTGGCTCCGTGACAGCAAAACCATACATCAGCTAGAAACTTACCATAGAGAACCAGGGAAAGATACAGCTAACAAGAGGCCTCTTGGGGTGAGAATAAATCTCAATTCTTGCTCTTAAATCTACCCCTGCAAAAGGGCCTGGATTTAATTATATCAGATGGAACAATTTATGCCCCAGCACATTTTCAAAAACAATGAAACAACCAGATGGCAACTAACAGAAGTCATGGCTGACTACAATACCAATAGAGACAGACACCTACCCAGAAAGATCCAAGAAGGTGAGAGTGAACTAGGGCCCTGCAAAAACCACTGCCATGCCAAGGTGACTATGTGCATGCCAAACCTTGTACCCTCTGAAGAGACACCAGAGGCTTCACATTGTGAGGGAAATAGACTTCAAAGAATTAGTATAGCCAAGTCACTAAGCAAATAAACAACAAAGAAGCCCTGAAAAGGGAGGGCTGTAAGCAGTATTCATATTGCAACAATACATCATCTAAAATGTTCAGTTTTCAACAAAATAATTAAAAGACATGTAAAGAAACAGGGAATTGTGACTCATACACAAGATCAAAAAACCAGGCAATAGAAACTATCTTTGAAAGGGCCCAGACATTAAACTTAGCAAATAAAGTCTTCAAAGCAAATAGTATAAATGTTTTCATCTAAATTAAGAGATATATATTATTTTTATTAACGAACCAAATAAGGCTTTGCTGGTATGGCTCATTTGGTTGGATGCTATCCCACAAAGTGAAAGGGCCCTCGTTTGGTTCCTGGTCAGGGCACATGCCTGGGTTGTGGGTTTGGTCCCTGGTTGAGGTGCATACGACAAGCAACTGATCAATGTTTCTCTCTCACACTCATATTTCTATCCTTGTCTTTCTTCCTCCCTTCCCCTCTCTCTAAAAATAAATAAAATCTTTAAAAAATAAAAATAAAGATCCTTGTGTTGAATAAAATACATTAATCGAAGCAAAAAATTCACTAGAGGGACTCACTAATAGATTTGACAGGCAGAAGAATTGGCAGACTATGTAATCCAAAGAACAGAGAAAATGAAGAAAAACAGACCATCAGAGCAATGCAGGGCTTGGTTAAATATACCAACATATGTAACAGAGTAACAGAAGGAGAGGATACAAAGAAAGGGCAGAAAAATTAGAAGTAATGGCTGAAAACTCCCCAAATTTGGTGAGACATATTAATCTACACATAGGAGAAGTACAATAAACTTTAAGTGAGATCCAAATATATTCAAAAGAAAAAAGGTAAGGAAATTTACACTCAGGCTAATCATATCAAAAATGTTATAAGACAAAGTTAAAATCTTGGAAGCAGAAAGAGATAAAGGTACATCAAACACAAGTACAGATGAGGTATTGCAAAATTGTGCACCTGAAATATGTATAATTTTGTTAACCAGTGTCACCCCAATAAATTCAACAAAAAGGAAAAAAAGAACAAAGAGGCCAAAAGGCAGTAGGATATTTTCAAAGTAATTAAAGAAAACAAAAACTGTCAACAAAGAATCTTCTATCCAGAAAAATAATCAATCTTTCAAAAATGAAGGTGAGCCCCAGTTGGTGTGGCTCAGTTAGTTGGAGAATCGTCTTGTACACAGAAAGGTAAAGGGTTGAATTCCAGCTTAGGGCACATACCTAGGTTGTGGGTTTGATCCCTGATTGGGGCCAGCACGGGAGGCAACCAATCAATGTTTCTCTCTCTGTCAAGGTTTGGAAACTGCTGGTTCGATACCCAGTCAGGTCACATGCCTGAGTTGTGGGTTCAGTCTCCAGTTGGGGCACATACAAGAGGAAACCAATCAATGTTTCTCTCTCACACTGATGTTTCTATCCCTCTCTTCCCCTTGCTCTAAAAATAAATAAAATCTAAAAAAAATAAAATAAAAATTCTAGTCTGGTTGGTGTGATTCAGTGGACTGAGCACCATACTGCAAACCAAAGGGTTCCCAGTACAATTCCCAGTCAGGGCACATGCCTGGAATGCAGGCCAGGTCCACAGTAGGGGGCACTCAAGAGGCAACCACACATTGATGTTTCTCTTCTCTTTCTCCCTCCCTTCTTCTCTCTGAAGATAAATAAATAAATTCTTTAAAAAAATAAAACAAAAAGAAAAATTCTGGAGTTGGGAAAATATAATAATTGAAGAAAAAATTATTAAAGGGGCTCAATAATAGAGTCTCTCAATAACAGAGGGGCTCTCACTCTCCTTCTCTCTCTCTCAACTCAGTAAACATATTTTTTAAAAAGGCAAAACAAAGACATTCCCAGTTAAATAGAGACTAACAGAATTTTTTGCTAGCGGACCTACCTTACAAAAAACACTAACAGAAGTTATTCGGGCTGAAAAAGTGTTAGTAATTTGATCCTACAACTAAAAACACGGAGCACTGGTAAAAGTAGTTATATAGTTGTAAAAGATAGTTAAATATATATTTTTCTCTTTCTTTGAACTAATTTAATTTTATAAAACAATATGGATATTATTGAATTTTGGAGCATAAAACATATAGAAATAGAATAAATTAGACAATTGCTCCAGAGAGCTGGGTGAGAACAAGTTATGTTGGTACCAGATGGTAACTTGAATCCACAGGAAAAAAAATTAAGAAAGCAAGAATGGTAAAAAGAAGGTTAATATAATAAACTCTATAAATATATTCGTGTTCTCCTTTATTCTCTCAGCTTCTTTAAAAATATAAAGTATATAAAGTAATAAATATAACAATGTATTGTTGGGTTTGTAACATATGTAGATTTAGTATATAGAACAATAATAACACAAAAGGGAGAGAAGTGACTAGAGCTATATATGGCTAAAGTGTCTGTGTCCCAGAGGAATTAAGTTAGTAAAATTATGACTGGATTATGCTTAATTAAAATGTATATTTAAGCCCTACAGCAACAACTAGGAAATGAACTCAAACAAGTATAGTGAAAAATCATAAAATTAAAATTTTCCAATAGAAAACACTCAATGCAAAAGAAATCATCAAAGTACCAATAGAGGGGGGAAGAGACAAAAGAGAAAACTAAAAGTAACAGATGTAAATCCAACTACATCAATTAACAACATTAATTAGGAATGGCTTAAACAATCTAATCAAAAGTCAGATTGTCACTGTATTGAAAAAATAAGATTCAGCTATTATCTAACAGACATATATTTTAGATTGAAAGATATAAATTGGTTGAAAGTAAAAGAATAGAAGAAGATATATCATGCAAACAGCAACCATAAGAGTTTAAACAGTTACATGATGGAGCAACAAAAGGGTCAATTCATCAGTAAGACATAACAGTTGTAAGCCATGTATATACCTACCAACAGACCCTTAAGATACATGAAGCAATGCTGGCCAATGTGGCTCAGTTGGTTGGAGTGTTGTCCTGTAATTCAAATGTTTCAGGTTTGATTCCTAGTCAGAGTACATACATAAGTTGTGGGTTCAATTCCCTTTATAGGTGCTAAGGTCCCCAGTCCAGGTGCACATGATGCCAAGTCTAGGTGCTAATGGGAGGCAACCAATCAATGTTTATCTCATATCTATGTTTCTCTTTCCCTTCTCTCTCCCTTCCTCCCTCTCTCTAAAATCAAAGAAAAAATGTCCTCAGGTGAGGATAAAAAATAAAAACTTTAAGGAAGTTTGACAGAATCAAAGGAAGAAGCAGACAATTCAAAAATAATAGCTGATGACTTCAATATGCTATTTTCAATAATGATTACAACTATTAAAAAAACCCAAAGAATACTTGAACAAAACTATGAACAAAATAGACATAAGAGACATTGATAGAACACACCACCCAACGAGAGCAGAATATACATTTTTTCAAGTATACACAGAACATCTCCTAGACTTTTGTAGACCATATGCTAGACCATAAAACAATCCTCAATAAATTGAAAAGGACATAAGTCATACAAAGAATGCTATCTGACTACAGAGAAATAAAATTAGAAACCAATAACAAATAAATTTGGAAAATTTACAAATATATATAGGAATTAAACAATTCACTTCTAAATAAGCCATGAATCAATGAAGAAATTAAAATGGAAATTATGAAGTATTTTGAGATGTATAAAAATGAAGCCCTGGCTGGCGTAGCTCACTGGATTGAGCCTCAGTCTGTGAACTGAAGGGTCACTGGTGTGATTCCCAGGCAGGGTGCATGCCTGGGTTACAGGCCAGGTACCCCATTGGGGGCATGCAGGAGGCAAAGGGTCAATATCTCTCCCCCTTTATTTCTCCCTCCCTTCCCATTTCTAAAAATAAATTAAATTATTTAAAAAACGAAGACATGACATACCAAACATAAAAGATGCAGTATGACAATGTTTGGGGAAAATTTATAGCTGTGTCACCATTAAAAAAGAAAGATTTTAGAATCAAGAACCTTCCACCTTAAGACACTGAAAAAGAAAAAGAGCAATCAAAGATAAAGCAAGCAGATAAAAGAAAATAATAAAGATTACAAAGGAGATTAGTGAAATCCTGAATAGAAAACAATAGAGAAAAATGAATAAAACTCTAATTTGGTTATTTCAAAGACATACAAAATTAAGAAAACTTTAGCTAGACTGACAAAGCAAAACAGAGAATAATAAAAAATTAGTAGAATCAGGAAAGAAATGGGGGACATCATTACTGAAGTTAACAAAAACTAAAAAATAGAATTTCTAGAAATTAAACATATGACATCTAAACTAAAAAAATAGTACATGGAATTAACAACAATAGACACTGCAGAAAAAGATCAGTAAAGTTAAAGACTAAGCAATAGAACCACCCCACAATGAAGCACAAAGAGGAAAAGGCAAAAATATTTTATTTTTTAGTCAAAAAGAAAAGAACAGGTAAGGTAACTGGACTCTCAGAAAGAGATAGTAATTTTGAAAAAATCAAAAATTTACCAACTTATTAAAAACGATAAGCCTGAAAATTCAAAGTCAACAAATCTCAAGCAAGGCAAACATAAGGAGAAACACACATTCATAACTTAACTCTTTTAAACTACTGATAAAGAGAAAATGTTAAGAGCCTCAAAATTGAAGGCATGTTATACAAGCATGCCTCAATTTACTGTACTTTGCCTTCATTGCATTTTGCAGATACTGTATTTTATACAAATCCTTCTAACAACAAAAAGACTAAGACTCACTGAAGGCTGAGATGATGGTGAGCATTTTTTATCAATAAAGTATTTTTCTAAATTAAGGTATGTACATTGCTTCTTTTTAATCATAATGACTCTGCACACTTAAAAGACTGCAAATTAGTATAAACATAACTTTTACATGCCCTGGAAAACCAAAAAGTTTGTGTGACTGGCTTTATTGCAATGTCTGTTTGTTGTGTGTTCTAGAACCAAATCCTCAATATCTCAAATGTATGCCTGCACAGAAGGAACAAACGTAAAAATGATCACAGACATCTTATCAGAAACTGTGCTGCTTAGAAGTCAGTGGAGTAACATGTCTAATGTAATTAAAGAAAAAATATGTCAACCTGGAATTCTATACCCAGTGAAACTGTCTTTCAAAATTGAGCACTAAATAAAGATGTTCTCAGGCCAACCAAAAATCTGAGAGAATTCATTGCCAGCAGCTCTACACTCCAAATAATTTTAAATGAATCTCTTCAGCAGATAAAACAATGATACCAGAAGCAAACTTTAATTTATATAAAGGAATGAAGAGTGCTACAATGGTAAACATAAGATCTTTTATAATTTGAAATATCTCCTTAAAAGAGAAATGACTGTTCAAAATAAAACTGATAACAATGTATTGTGGTTTTTACAGCACCTATAGAAGTAAAATGTATGGCCCTGGCTGGTTTGGCTCAGTAGATTGAGTGCAGGCCTGCAAACTAAGGGGTTGCCAGTTCGATTCCCAGTCAGGGCACATGCCTGGGTTGCAGGCTAGGTCCCCAGTAGGGGGCACTCAAAACGCAACCCCATCTTGATGTTTCCCTCTCTCCTTCCCTTCCCCTGTCTCTAAAAATAAAGGAAATCTAAAAAAAAAGGAAAACCTTACTTGAAATATAAATACAAAGATAGTTTACAAATGTCTAGTTCTGGCTAAGATGAGTAAACCCACAACAGCCTCTCTCTCCTGCTGATACAACTAAAAATGATGGACAAAATACAAAAATCAACTACGTGAAAACTGAAAATTAACCAAAAGCAGGTAGATTGTCAAAGGAACTTAAAACTTAGAGAAAGGAGCTTGCATGAAGGTAGATGTTCCATATTGTTTTCTTTTGCAGATTTTCCCAACGGTGGATCCCAGTTGCAGAACTGCACAGCAGAGCAGTAGGAAGATTCGTGAAAATGTCAATGGAAACTCTGTGTTACCAGGCAGAGTAGCCATAAAAGGGACCCCTGTGAGCCAAAGATTGAGGGAGTAATTCTGATGGGTTTTCATTTTGTTTCATCTGACAGCTGTTTGACCAGTCATGGAGCTGTTTGGCTGTGATGGCTACGTGAGCTGCTAAAAATCCAAGGTATACCTTGTGTCTTTCCAGCCAGAAGAGGAAACAAGGCACCCATGGCCTCAACAGTGGGCTCATGAAGGACATTCTCTACAGAAGGGGAACTGGAGATAAGGATCCCCTAATTCTATTAATGAATCTGCACAAGCCTTGTGCTCAACAGCCCACTAAGCTGTGTACGTGGGGAAAACACCAAAAGGATCTTAACAAAAGGTTTGAAGAAATAACTAAGGTTTAAACTTCCACCCAACACTCAAGCACCTGAGTGGTGCTTGCCCAGAACAGGAATATGACAGTAAACTAATGACTTGGAAAACTGAACTGAAATTAGAAGCCCCATCTGCAGAAGGCAGGACAGAACTTGTGGTGTGAACCTTATTTCAATGTCTCCTAAAAAATTCTCTAGAGGATTATGATGTGGCCCATGGTTTATAAATCTTTCCCCAATACCCAGAATACAACCCACAATTGCTCAACATACAAAGAACCATGAAAATGTGACCAATTCCCAAGAGAAAAGTCAATAAATGGATGCCATACCCTGTTTGACACAGATGTTGGGGTTATCAAAGACTTGAAAGCAGCTTATTACAAATAGATCCAAATGTGACCTCCCAAGATTTCTTGCCTCCTGGTAGCCACAGCTTGGTGTAATCCTCTCCTGTGGAATGCAGGATCTGTGACTTGCTTTGAACCCATAGGATATGGCATGGTGATGAGATTTCATCTTAGTGATTATGTTGTTATATAAAACTTTGTCTTAGGAGACAGAGAGAGAGAGAGAGAGAGAGAGAGGGAGAGGGAGATCCTTTGCTGACCTAGAAGATGCAAGCTGCTAAGTAGTGAGCCTTCTATGGGCAGGATAATGTGGGAGGAGACTGCAGTCTTCAACAAATGGGATTCTGCCAATAATCATGGAAGCTTGGAAGAGGACTGGGATAGATCTCTAGGTGAGAATGTAGCTTGGGTGATGCAAGGAGATTACAGTCTGTGAGACCCTGAGCGTCTAGGCCAAGCACACAGAATCCTCACCTACAGAAACTGGGAGATAATAAATGTGTGGCATTTCCACAGCAGTAAATGTTTGCTGCAGAAGTGTGTGGAAATTTGTTAAGCAGCAACAGAAAACTAATACACAGCTAGTGAAATTATGCTACATGCAGTCAGGGTAAACACACTTTAAAGAAAAGGAACGACAGTAGTTTCAGCAGAAGAGATCAAAACCATATGAACAAAAAATGGAAATTTGCCCTGGCTGGCGTAGCTCAGTGGAGTGAACGCGGGCTGCGAACCAAGGTGTCACAGGTTCGATTCCCAGTTAGGGTACATGCCTGGGTTGCAGGCCATGACCCCCAGCAACCGCACATGGATGTTTCTCTCTCTCTCTTTCTCCCTCCCTTCCCGCTCTAAAAAATAAATAAATAAAATCTTCAAAAAAATGGAAATTTTAGAAAGTAAAATATAAAAATCTCATGATTTTTTAAAATGAGTGTTTGAGTTCAATATTACAATGCAAATGACAGCAAAGAGTCAGTGAGCTTTAAGATAGATTAACAGAAATTCTGCAGTAAGTATAATAGAGAGGGAAAAAAAGGCTTGAAAAATGGCAACATCAAAAATTCCAACATTCCTGTTATTGGAATCCCAGAAGTGAAAAAATGGGTATAGAAAATATATTTGCAGAGCAAATAATTGAAAATTTCTTAAACTTGGTAAAAGAAATGTTTACAAGATTCAAAAAGCTCAGCTAATATTAAACATGATAAACTCAAACAAAACTATGCCCAGGCACATCAAAACCAGAGTTCTAAACACCAAAGATTATTTTAATCTTAGAATTATGTTTTTAATTTACACATCACATATAAGGAAAGTAAGATTCAAAAGCCCATGGGGGTCAAAAGACAGTAGAAGAGCATATTCAAAGTGCTGGACAAATAGAACTGCAAAGACTTCTATATACAGTGAAATAATCTTCAGAAATAAAGGTGAAATAAACACATTTTCAGATGAAGGAAAACTAAGAATTCACACCAGCTCACCTGCCCCCAAGGAAATTCCTCCCAGGAAGGGAAATAATATCAGATGGAAATGTATATGTTCAAAAGTGATGAAAAAGCAGAAACAGCACATATCTGGTCAATATTAGAAGTTATACTCAAGTTCTTTAAAATCTGTATGAATATTGGAAGCAAGACTCATGTGGAATTTTCCATGTGTATAGATAGATGAAATACATACAACAATAACAGAGTGACACAGAGTGGGGGAAACAGACCCATGAAGTTCTAATGTGTCTCCATTTTACTTGAGGTGGTACAATATTAACTCAAAGTAGAAGGTACAAGATAGATATGTGAATTGTACATAATACAAATAGCAGATAAACTAAAGTGAACTATTAGAAACACTCTAATATTAAAAACAAAACAATACAAGAAGTGGGAAACAAAGGAAGAGGAGACAACCAGAAAACAAGTAATAAAATCCAGCTATACCAAGAATTCCATTCATTCTAAATTGTCTAAATACACCTAATAAAAGACAGAGATTGTCAAACTGTTTTTTAAAAAATATGTGTTGTCACTATGTAAACTATAATTCAAACAAAGTTGAAGTAGCTATATTAAATAAGATGAGGTAGGCTTAATAAAAAAATATTTCCTGGGATAAATAGGGACATTACACAGTGATAAAAGAATCAATTCACTTGGTCATTGTGGCTCAGTTGGTTGGAGCATTGGCCAGTGCACTGAATGGTTGTGGTTTCCATTCTGGGTCAGGGCACATGCCTGGGTTGCAGGTGCAGTCCCCAGTTGGGGCACTCGTGGGAGGCAACCAACTCATGTTTCTCTCATATCTGTGTTTCTGTTTCTCTCTTTCTTTGTCTCTCTCTCCCCTGGCTTCCTCTCTTTCTCTCTGAAATAAATATATAGTTAAAACTTTTAAAAATCTATTCAGCAAGACATCATAACAATCATGAATAAGTATGCAGGTAATAACAGAGCTTCAGAGTACATGAAGCAAAAGGTGATAAAAACTGAAATGGATAAATAGGAAAATCAACGATTAGAATGGAAATTTTAACACTCCTTTTCTCAGCAATCAATAAAACAAGTAGACAGAAAATCAATAAGGATATAGAGCTGCACAACTCTATTAATCAACTTTACCTAACTGCCATTTATAATACACTCCATCTAGCAAGAGGCAAACACATGGCCTTTATAAGTGCACAAGGAATATTCACCCAGTTAGATAGTATTCTGGTTCATAAAACAAAGCTAAAAAAGTCTTTGTTTTAAAAAAGCACATAACATAAAATTTACCACCATAACCACTTTTTAAGATTGAATTTCTTTATTATACCAACATTCATAGACAAAGTGAAGAGGAAGTGCCCAGTCCAGTAGTGTTTAGTATATTCACACTGTGCAGCAGATCTCCAGAGGTTTTTCATCTTGCAAATCTGAAACTCTATTCCCATCAAACAACTCCGCCCCCTGCTTTCCCTCCTCCCCAGTCCTGGTGATCACTAGTCTATTCTGTTTCTATAAATGTGACTACTTTAGATACAGCCATAAGTGGAATGATACAGTATTTGTCCTTTTATGACAGGCTTATTCCACTCAGTGTAATGTCCTCAAGGTCCATCCATGTTGTACCACTTGACAGTGTGATTTCCTTGATGTTGTCTGAGATTTTATAAATTAAATGGATTTGTAGATTATATGCTCCAGATTCAAAATGTATTTGAGCAATGGGCCCAGATCAGTGAAGTAAAATGTAAATTAATGAGCCCTGGCTGGTGTGGTTCAGTGGACTGAGTGCAGGCCTGTGAACTGAACTGAAAGGTTTTGGGTGCAATTCTGTCAGGGCACATGCCTGGGTTGCAGGCTAGATCCCCAGTTGGGGACCTGTGATGGGCAACCAATTGATGTACCTCTGGCACATTGATGTTTCTCTCCCTCTCTCAGTCCATTCCCCTCTCTCTAAAAATAAATAAATAAAATATTTTAAAAATGCAAATTAATTAATGTAAGTTACCACTATTTACCTTTCAAAATACCCCAAACACCATTACCAACCAATATAACTGGAACTACTCTTATTGGACACTTACTTTGTGTCACATGAACTTCTATGATAATATTTATATATACTTCATTTTGCTTAATACCCCTACACCTTCTATAAAATAGGAATTCAATTATGAGGAATGCTATTTAAAACATGGAAACCAAAACTTAGAGAGTAGTATCTTCAATGTCACATGGATAGTAAGTATCTGTGCTGAGATTCCAATCTGTCTGGTCTGCTTCCAAGCCTAAGTTTTGCATACTAATGCTGCTCAGAAAATCAGCTGAACTATAAATATGGTATGGTGAAACCCTCAGGTAATTTCAGCTCTGAAATGTTGAGTTTACCATCATCTTCATGTAAGTATAGGGGCTACAGAACTAACACAATGTTAGGTACCATGGGGTTTTCCTTACTTTCAAGGCTGAATAATATCCCATGGTACATATTTATCACATTTTGTTTATCCATTCATCCGCTGCTGGACGTTTGAACTGCTTCTACCTCTTGGCTGTTGTAAACAGCATTGCAATGACCATGGCTGTGCAAATATCTCTTAGAGAGCCTGCTTTCAGTTCTTTTGGCTATCTATCTACAAGTACTGAAACGTATAGTTCCATTTTTAATTTTTTGAGGAAACTCCATACTGTTTTTTATAATGGTTGCATTACTTTACAATATCACTGACAATGCACAAGAGTTCCAGTTTCTCCCACCCTCATCAATACTTATTCTGTTTTTTGACAGCATCCATCTGAGTAGGTGTAACAAGTTTTTTAGAAATTGAAATCATACAAAGTATGTTCAGAACCACAATTGAAATAACGGGAAATAAAAATATGCAAAAAATCCCCTACATATCTTGAAATTAAACAACAAACATCTAAATAAGCCATAAGTCAAAGGAGAATTCTCAAGGGAAGTTTGAAATATTTTGAACTTAATGATAATGAAATTTCAATATATTAAAAGATTTTACTTGTCAACACCATTTACATTTACATTTCCGCCACGCAATGGTGTAAAGGAAAATCACACCATTAATTTTCATATTAGAAGAGAAAAGAAATTAAAATTAGTAACCTAAGCTCTCAATTTAAAAACACTAAAGAAATCAGATTAAACCCAAACCAAGGAGAAGAAAGGATATGGTAAGAGTAGAAATCAATAACATTGTCTCTGTTACATTTCCATTTGTAATTAACCCCAAATCTGGTCTTTTAGAAACATCAGTTATATTGATAATCCTACAGCCAGACCAACCAAGAAAATAAGAGAGAAGACATAAATTACCAATTTTAGACAGAAAAAAGAGGGCATCACTCTTGACCCCAGAAACATCAAAAAGATAATAAGGGAAAACTACAAATGACTTTAGGCCCATAAACTTGACAACTTAGACAAAACAGAATAATTCCTTAAAAAAATAGAAACTTTTAAAAATTTTATATTTGTTTCAGGTGTACAACATAGTAGTTAAACAATTATATAATTTACCGGGATTCCATGGATAATTCTAGTACCCACCTGGCATCATACAGTTATTCCAATGTTATTGTCTACATTCCCTATGATGTACTTTATTTACATTCTTGTGACTATTGTGTAACTTCTTAGTCCCATCATCTCATTCACCCATCACCTCTGTCCCCTTCCCATCTGGCATTCTCAGTTTGTTCACTGTATCCATGAGCTGTTAAAAATAGATGCTATTAAAGCTCACTGAAAAAGAAATAGATAATCCAAAAAGCAGTACATGCTTTAAAAATTGATTTGTTGATAAAAACTTTCCAGTAAGAAACACTTCAAGCCCAGATGGTTTTACTGGTAAAATCTACCAAACATTTAAGGAAGACAAAATGCCAATTTCACACAAACTTTCAGGAAATACAGAGAAGGGAGAACTTATTTTATATGAGGCTAGCACTATCCTGGTACTGAAGTCAAACAAAAATATTACCAAAAAGAAAGAAAAGAAAGAAAGAGAGAAAGAAAGAAAGATGAAAGAAAAAGGGAAAGAAGGAAGGAAAGCCAGGAACTATAGATCAATATTGCTCATAAACATAGATGTAAAAACTTTCAATAAAATATTTAAAAATTAATCATCATAACTCAACAAAAGGGAAAGCAAATGATCATCTCAATAGGTACCCAAAAAACATTTGAAAAAATTCAACATCTATTGTTGGTTAAAAAGAAAAAAAAACTTTAAGCAAACTAGGAAGAGAAAAAAATCTTCGGTCTGCTAAAGATTATGTATTAAAAAATCTAGAGCTAACCAGCCTTTGCTGGTGTGGATCAGTGGATTGAGTGTCAGCCTGCAAATCAGGGGGTCCTCAGCTAGAACCCAGGTATAGGGCACATGCCTGGATTGCAGGCTGAGTCCCAGGTGGAGGGTGTGAGAGAGGCACCCACACACTTAATGTTTCTCTCCCTCTCTTTCTCCCTCCCTTCCCCTTGGTCTAAAAATAAGTAAATAAATCTTTTTAAAAAACCCACTGGAGCTAACCAGATATTAGTGAAAGATTTAGTATTTCCCAAGGTCAAGAACAAAACAAGTATCTATATTCTCACCACACTCATTCAACAGCTATAGCAGTGCTCAGGGGAAATTTATAGCATTAAAGGCTTGTAGTAGTGAAGGAAAAAGGCCTCAGTTCAATAATCTAAGCATTCAACCTAATAAAGCTAGAAAAATAGCAAAGTAAGCTCAACATAAGCAAAATGAAATAAGTAATATTATCCCCCCCCCCAAAAAAAATCAGTATGTTTTGCCAATGGGAAAAATACATTAAAAATACTTTTAAAAAATTAAAAGAAAAAATGATATTTTAATTGAGAAAAGCTGATGAAATAAAAATCCGGCTTTTGCACTGGCTGGTGTGGCTCAGTGGATTGAGCGCAGGACTGAACCAAAGGGTTGCCAATTTGATCCCAGTAATAGTTCCCAGAAGGGGGCACTTGAGAGGCAACCACACATTGGTCCTTCTATCCCTTTCTTTCTCCCTCCCTTTCCCTCTCTAAAAATAAATAAAATCTTTTTTAAAAGTAAAAGGACCCTTATAGTTGTGGTCTGGAGATTAGAATGAAATAGGGTACAATGGTAAAGCAGAGACACTTAGGAGGCCATTGAAATAATCTAGTTCAGAGATAATGGGGGTTTCCATCAAATGGTAGCAGTTGAGAGGATATGAAATAGTTTGGATGTATTTAGAATGTTTAGCTGATAGAATTTCTAAGAGATTGTCTGTGAGGTGTGAGAGAAACATAAGTACTAGGGTATAATTGCTGGAGTAATGTTCTCTTGTAGGTAAGAGATAGAATCCAGTGCATAGGTGAAGGGGCTGGCTTTAGATAAAAACATAGGCAGTTATAATAACAGGAGAGAAAAAAGAGAGACTGGGCACAGATACAAATAGATGAATAGGTGTGGAAAACTTTTGGAGGTTCACAATGGAATGCTTTCTCTTCCTAGTGAAAGGAGAAACATAACTGAAGAGGAGAGAGGTGATGAAGATTTATTTAAAGAGAGACCAGGAAATGCAGTCAGCCATCCCAGGATGCCCCTCTGACCTTACTCACCCAAATTCAGCTGTTCCTGTCACCGAACCCTATGTACCTCCACATCAATTTCCACCCAGCTAGATTCATTATCCTTAGTTGACATATGCTCATTTATGGTCTGTATTTTCCCCGGTGCCTTTATTAAATCCTCACCTGATGAGGGTAATTCTTTTTTTAAATTATTTTATTGTTTTTCTTTTTTTTTAAAGATTTTATTTATTTTTAGGGAGGGAGATAGAGAGAGAGAGAGAGAGAGAGAGAGAGAGAGGGAGGGAGGGAGAGAGAGAGAGAGAGAGAGAGAAAGAGAGAGAGAGAGAGAGAAACATCAATGTGCAGTTGCCGGGGGTTATGGCCTGCAACCCAGGAATGTACCCTGTCTGGGAATCAAACCTGGGACACTTTGGTTCCCAGCCCGCGCTCAATCCACTGAGCTACGCCAGCCAGGTTATTTTATTGTTTTTCAATTACAGTTGTCTGCATTTTCCCCCCACCACTCCCCCCCACCACAGCCAAACCCACCTCCCTCCCTTGCTTCCACCCTCCCCCTTGGTTTTGTCCATGTGTCCTTTATAGTAAGTAGTTTCTGAAAACCCTTCCCCCTGTTGTTCCCTCCCCCCTCCCCTCTGATTACTGTCAGATTGTTCTTAATTTCAATGTCTCTGGTTATGTTTTATTTGCTTTTTTCTTTTGTTCCAGTTAAAGGTGAGATCATATGGTATTTGTCCCTCACCTCCTGCCTTATTTCACTTAGCATAATGCTCTCCAGTTCCATCCATGCTGTCACAAAGGGTAGCAGCTCCTTCTTTCTCTCTGCTGTGTAGTATTCCATTGTATAAATGTACCACAGTTTTTTATCCACTCATTTACTGATGGGCACTTAAGTTGCCTCCACCACTTGGCTATTGTAAATTGTGCTGCTATGAACATTGGAGTGCACAGGTTCTTTCAGATTGGTGTTTCAATGAGGATAATTCTTTACGTGCAATTTACTAGGAAGAAAATAATATTGTAGACACAAACCATCCGTTTATTTCTCAGGAGAAACCTCTATACCAAGGGGTATAGATGTGTTCTATCTCCAACCTCTGTCACACCTCTCGAATCAGGGCTCTTCTCTCCATTCCCACTGCCAATGTGCTTAGTTCACGCCTTCAATATTTCTAACTTAGGCTATTGAACTAGCCTAACGCATCTGTCTGCCTTTGTTCTCACCTGTGTCCAGTCCATCCCTCCATAGCATAGCCAATAATTAGTGAATGCAGCTCTTCTGCTTAAAATCCTTTGTGATTGCCCTTTTTCCCTTTTTCAAGGTGAGGACCTAGCTTTTCCAGCTGAATCTGTCACTCTATCTCCTTCTCTTTTCTCACATCCTTCACTGTAGCCACGCCAAGTTACATTTGATCCCTGAATATGGTAAATCCTTCAATTCCAGATTCCTCTGTACATCTGCCCTTTCTCCACAAAATCTTTACTAGACACTTAACTCAAAAGTCACCTTCTCAGTAGCACCACAGCCAGATGTAGAATCTTTTGTGTGCTCCCATGCCTCCACTATAGCACTCATTTTACTATATCAAAAGTATTTGGCTATCTAACTGCCCCACTAGCTCAGTTACTCATCCTTTATCATAAGCATGCAGCGCAATATGGGGCACATAGTCTATCAACAAATGTTTATTGAATGGGTTAATGTGTAGGAGTGATGGGGTTAAAAAGGACAACACTCCCTGGCTGGTGTGGCTCAGTGGATTGAGTTGTGGCCTGCAAACAAAAGGGTCTCCAGTTCAATTACCAGTTGGGGCATATGCCTGGGATGCAAGAGGCAACCACATACTGACATTTCTCTCCCTCTTTCTCCCCCCTTCTCCTCTCTCTAAAAAGAAATAAATAAAATCTTAAAAAAAAACAAATGGCAACACAAAAAATATATGTAAAGTTGCTAGGTGAAACAAAAATAAAAATTTGTTAACTGAAACAAGGTAAATTTTTATGAAATGTTCTAGGAATAAGAAAAGTTAAACAGGAAATCTCAGCAATCTTATAGAAGCAAATGTAACTTTTGAGAAAGATGGCAAAATGAGATCTGACAGGATAATGCACAGCAGAGCAAATATCCGTTTATTCATCAAGTATATACAGTAATGGATAGAATAGGCTTTTAGTCTGAAGTGTCTTTAAGGCTGATGTTGATTCTAGAAGATGAGTATGTATACATTTTGCTCATAATAGTAGATATACCCCAAGTTAATTTATATTCTACACAATAACAGACAAATATTGTAATGTGTGTGGATCTGCAATTTATAAATCACTTTCACATGTATTATCTCATTTGATTCCCCAACAATCCTGTCAGGTGGGTGTTATATCCTCTTTTCAGACATGAGGAAATGTGGTTTGGGGGATCACTAATCAAGGATCACATAGTCTGTAAGACATTAAGAGACAGAGCTGGGTTACTAACCTGGGGCTGTTTGACTGTAAATCTATTTTTCACCATAGAGGCTGAGTTGACATTTTCATGATTTCTCAACAAGCATGCTAAAGTGAAGCCAATAAATTGTTAGTATGGTTTTTTTTTTTTTTTTTTTGGTGTTTCATATCTTTTACTTTCCTATTGGTCTTTTAATCTGAATAGAATATTTATTTTAAAAATATATTTTATTTATTTCTTTTTAGACTGAGGGGAAGAGAGGGAGAAAGAGAGAGAGAGAGAGACATCAGTGTGTGGTTATCTCTCACGTGCCCCAACCCCACTGGGGACCCGGCCTACAACTCAGGCATGTGCCTTGACTGGGAATGGAAGTGTTGACCCTTTGCTTCTTCTCAGCCTGGCACTCAATCCACTGAGCCACAAAAGCCAGAGCTGAATAGGATATTTTCTATTGACCTATCTTCTACCTGACCAATCTACTCTTGATCTGGATCTAATCTGCTGTTCAACTCAACTATCAAATTTTTAATTTTTAGTTTTTATAATGTTCAGTTTCAAAATTTCCTTTTTTTCATGTAGAATCTAGTTCGCTGCGGAAATGCTCCATCTTGGCAAACATTATGAACATAATAATCAGTTTGTCTGAGTCTCTTAACTCTAATGTCTCAAGCATGTGTCAAGGCCCTTCTATGGTTTCTTTTTTCTTATAGTCCTATGACCTGATTTTATTAGTTGAATTATGTCCTCCTTCTAAAAGTTGATATTTTGAAGCCTTAACCCCTATTATCTCAGAGTATGAATGTATTTGGAAAGAGGGTCTTTCCAGCAGTAATCAAGTTAAAGTGAATTAAACAGGATGGGCTCTAATCCAATATAACTATTATCCTTATAAAAGGGGGGAAATTTGGACAGAGATACTCACAGAGGAAGACAATGTGAAGAGACAGGGAAAACATGGCCATCTAAAAACCAAGAAAAAAGACTCAGAAGAGATTTTTCCCTTACAGCATTCAGAAGGAAACAAACTCTGCCAATAGTATGATTTTTGAATTTTAGCATCCAAAACCATGAGACAATAAATTATGGTTGTTTAAGCTGCACAGTCTGTGGTACCTTGTTATGTTAGCCCTAGTAAACTCATACTGGGAAACCTAATAATTTTTGATTAAATGCCAGACATTGCATATTAAAAGCTAGAGTAGCTCTGGATGATATTATCTTCCTTCAAAGAAGATTTACTTCTGCTCCTGCCAGGAGCTGATGGACAGATCACCTTAATTCTACCTGAGATTGAGCCAATTCAAAGCTGTGTTTCAGCCTTTGTGAGGAATGACATTTTTCCAGTTCATCCTTAGTCTCAGAGTTCAGCCCTTTGGGGATCCCAACTGAAAACCTGGGGTAATTAGGGTCCCTTCTGGCTGGCAGGCTCTAAACTCTGATTTCTGTCTCTCTAGAGTTGTGAAATTGCAGAAAGCTATGCTTAGCTAATCCAATTTCTACCTGCCACATTCTGCTTAACTTCTCTACCTCTCTGACCTATACCACTTACAAACGAGCCTATGACACAAGAGGAAAAGCTGAAAATCTTGGACTAAATTCATTGTATTTTCCTCTGTTCTGGCATCTTGGGACCCGAAGTCTTGGTTATAATGGTATCCCTGAACTCTCACTTTTGTCTCTATGGGCCTGTCAGAATGCTGAAACCTCTGATCAGTTTGTCTCTTAGTTACTACTTTTCAGTTCGGCTTCTCAGTCTCTCTACCCATAACACTTACATTGTGGCTAATGCCTTGAAAGGCAGTGAAGCACAGAATGTCAGGCTTACTGGAATACAGGTCTTCCTCTCTGGGATTTTGACTCCTAGTTGCTTCAGTACCTCTCTGGTGCTTTCAAATCACTATTTTATAATTTTTCCTTTAAAAATTTTATTTATTGACTTGAGAGAGAGATAGACAGATAGACATTGATTTGTTGTTCCACTTATTGATGGATTCATTGGTTGATTCTTGTATGTGCCCTGACCAGGGAGCAAACCTGCAACCTTGGCATATTGGGGCAATGCTCCAACCAGGCGATCTATGCAGCCAGGGCCAAGTATTTTGTAATTTTATCCAGCTTTTTTAGTTCTTCTTGAGCTACAGTTGATCTAATGTAAGTTAATATGTCAAACCCAGAAGCAGAAGTCCCTATAGCCATCGTTTCTAATTCTATTGACATACCTGACCTTGGTTAATTCATTAATTCTAGTAGGTATTAAGCACATGGTATATGTCAATAACTCTATAGGACTCTGAGAAAACAAAAAGTCCCTGTTTTTAAGACTCTCACAGTGGAATTCTTGAGGATAAGACCACTAATACAAATGGTGAATGTACAAGGCTGAAGTATTTAAAACTAGAGACATGCAAAATATGCAATATGGAAAATATGAAGTAATTATCTTTGATGCAGGGTCACAAGATAGAAGACATTTCAGGTAAGTCAAGAAGAGTATGACAGATGAATAAGAAGTTGGAGAGTTACAAAAAAAAAAACACTTCAAGAGGAGATACCATTATATGAGTAAAAATATGGCAGTAAGCCATATTTCTATAACAGAAATTTATCATTAGTTCGGTGCTGGGGGAACTAGATGAGTAATAGGGTGTGGTAGGTCAAAAAGAGGAAAATACAAAGTTCTGATTGTGCAGGACTCTGTCTTTGTCCTAAAAGTTCTTGATTATATAGTTTATGGATATTGGCATTCCCAGAGGTCAAAGTCCACCACATGTTCAGACTCATGGAGAATTTAACGACAGAAATTTAAGACTTCTTCAGCCAATGGCTTGTAAATTCAAAAGCAACATTATCATGCTTACTTAGTAATGTAGTAGAATTACAAAGCAATGAAGTCCAATCTTTGAGTCACCTAACTAGTTTATAGGGAATAGAAATGAAACTTGTAAAAACCCTGTAGTGGATACTGTATGGTCAATAATTAAAATTTAAACTAAGAAAATTTAAAAAAGAAAAGAAATAAATAAACAAAAAAGAATTAAAATGATTTGAGTCTCATTTCCTAAGCTTGTGAGCTCAGCTGCCTATTGTGAAGTTCAACAAAGACCGCACCCCCCCCAAAAAAAGTTCTACTTTTTCAGAAGGTATTTGTCCACTTTTGCCCTCAAAGACATTGACAGCAAAGAGCAATGTATTAAATGCTTACTGACTAGTGAGACAGAGTATCCAGGGAGTCTGACAGGATTTCTCCCTTTTGTGGATTTCAAATCTAACATGCCAGAGAACATATAACTATCCCACAAAGGTACCAAGAAAGCAGTATAAAAACCCTGAACATGTATATAAACTGACAAGAAGGATTTACATGATCTTCATCACAGGGATCTGTCACTTCTGCAACACTGAGGCCAGTAGAGTTGAATGTAGGAGATGAGCTTTCTAACTCTCTCAGGCTGACAGCAAAGAAAGGACTTGGCAGACAAGGGACAGAACATTATTCTAGACATGTGGTACAATATGGAAACAGTCTAAGCGAAAGGATCCTGCACAAAGAAGCCAGAACATGTTTCTTTAAGAACAGCACAGTCACAGATCAGGCAAAAAGAAGAAACAAGGAAAGAGCAGTGGGCTATGAAAAGCCCAGAGAGGGGTCATCTGTAGTTCAGGACCAAGGGCCAAGCTCCTTAAATCTTTATTACTGCTGGCAAGTCACAATTCCGTAACTGAACAAACAGCATCCCCAACCACCACAAATAAACCCTTTATTCCCACAAAGGACCCAAGACCATTCAATAAGCATATAAACAAACCACATCTAGGAATTAATTCAGCACTGAAACTTCATTGAGAAAGCATAGTGCCTACCTAGCCACCACACATCACCATAATACCAACAAGGAAAACACTAGACCTTGTGCCATTTCAATTAGATTCCTGACACTGGAATCAAAATTACCCAAGTTTGACATTGGTCATAACGCCAATGCTGGCCCTCACAAATGGTCTACAATATTCAAAGGTTATTGTTAGCAAGACCTTAGTTCCAAACATCTCCAAAAGAAGAACAACAATTTGGATTCTTCTTCTCCCCAAGGGAGGAGGTGGGGAGCTGAAAAAAAAAAATAGGTGGAGGAAAGCAGGAAAGGTTGAATCCCTGAAGAAAACTCACATCCCTAAGATTACATAACAGTGCCCAGAACTAACTGAACTACAACAGAAAAATTTCAAACACATTCCAACATGCCTCTAATTAAGATAGTTTTGGGAGGTTCCAGAATTATAGGTATCAAACATGAAACCTAAAGAATTCACCAAGATTAAAAAGATTACCAACTTTAACTCAGAAGAAAAACACACTGGAAGAAACAGGTTAGTTAGAATACACACATAATGATGTCCATTTGCCGACTTTCATACGATTTTAGGTGCAGTGGTTAGTGACAAGCACTGAATGACAATGGATTGGGCACTGTACAAAACAGTACATTAGATGAGATACTTGTCTAAAGTTCAAATCCGGTATCTTACATGCTTCATTTTTCACCAGAGAAATGTTGATGTCCTATAACCATGAACTTATTTTACAACACAGTAAGAAATACAGGTAGGACACACATGATAATGTGAAATGTCTAACAAGAGAGAATTTTTGTAGCATGTAGAAGCAAGCCGGAGTACCCACATGAGGTATGTATTTTGAAATATTTATGGAGGGTTAAGCAGAAAGGCTAATTTAACACCTACACATCAATTGCATGGAGACAGGGTTGTAGAATATTTGCATTTACTACTCAGTGAGAGGACCATCAGCAGCATGGGCACCAGAATGCCAGATGCAATTAAATTACATGAAATTTCACAATTTCGAAGGCAGGCAATCACCTTCCCTGAGAACTTTAATTTACATAGATTGACTGAGAGGCTCTGAAAAATAAAATCCTGACTATAAAATTATAATAAAGGAGGAAAGGATAGGTATCAAGAGATAGCCATGAAATTCTCTATAATATCAGATTTTTAAAATGTATAATAACATGAATAGCATTTATTGAGTAGTTAGTCTGTGTCAGGAACTGTGCCACATGCTTAGTGTTCATAACCTCATTTAATTCTCATAATGACCCTATGAAGTTGGTCCTATTATTAATAATAATATTATTTCCATTTGGGGGGATTGATTATTTACCCTGAGCTTCCACTTCCTCAGCCAGAGGTTAAATAACCCTAACCCTAAAATGCACATCTAGAAAGAGATAGTGGTGAGGATCAAATATAAGTCTATCTGACTCTCAAGTTGGTACACATAGCTCTACTGATGTCACTAAGGAGATATAACCAATGATAACAACTGCAACAGAGTAGCATGTACCTGCTGCAAAACATTAAAATGACCTGAGCCTCAGAGAGACATTTATTCTAAGGATAGCAAAAAGGGATTTCACATTGTCATCAGTAATAAGAAGGAATATATTGTGGGGTAACAAAGGGAAAGAAAATCTACCCCAATTCCTACTTTATTTTCATGTATCCTCTGTTAAGAAACAAGCAAGGGTACAACAAGCATTAGTAGAAGGAAATCAAAAACAGAGACACAAGAAGAGATTAAGAAACATTTGTCCCCACATTCCAGCACTCTAGAAAGAGTAGGGGCTAAGATTTCCAAACTGCTGACTAGACAGAATTGTGAATAATGAGAGAGGGACAGAAGCCTGAAGACAGGCAAATGGAGTCTTGACTTTCAAAAAAAACCCCCAAAAAACCAGCAAGTCCTGTTTGCAAGCTGGTGAGTTTAAGCTAAATTCTAAGCAAGTTGCATTGAATATATTACTGATTATTAAAGAGAAAGAAAGACTTCTGGTCTGGGTAGAATGATGTTTTTTCCCCTTCTCCCAGCTAAGCACAACTATGAAACTTGGAAATGGCACTGGAGACAACCAAAAGAGACCTCTGAAGGGTGATAAGAAGCAGCTGAGTTGATTGGGGACCCTGGAACTATAGAAATTGCACAATAACAGGTTGTTTTGCGATGCACATGCAACAAAAGCCACCCAGACCCAGTGTTTCTTCCAGTTCCTCCACCGTAGCAAGAGAGGTCAGTGGCCCAGGTAGATTCACTCCTCTCCAGAATCAAACAGGAGCCCCTCTGACAACTTTAGGCAAGCACAGCATCACCAGTACAGAGGGCCAATTGGGACTAAAGAGATTCTGGATACATTTTCAATGTGTGGGTTGGGGTGTTGTTTCCACATCAATAATTCTCCAACACCAGCAGGGACTCAAGGAATTCAACTCAATTCTGACACCATCTATGTGGATAGAGCATTGGCTCCCACAGGGTGAGGGTTCAGCACCACAAGACTTTTCTCCCCTGGTTTCAGATGTCAGCCACAAGATGGTTGCTTTTGACCAACCAGCTATAGATCAGAGGTTCCAATGACACTCCTTGGGGCTGATTAATTTGCTAGAGTGACTCACAAAGCTCAGAAACATTTTACTTGTAAGGTTACCCCTTTACCATAAAAAATGTAATTCAGGAACAACCAGATGGAAGAGATACATAGGGAAATGTATAAGGAAAGGACACAGAGCTTCAAACCCCTCTCTGAATGGATTCACCAACCTGGAAGCTCTCTGAACTCTCTCCTCCAGGGTTTTAATGGATGTTTCATTGTATAAGAATTATTGATTAAATCATTAACCATCGGTGATTGATTCAACTTCCAGGTCTTCTGCCCTCCTCCCTAGAAAGCAAGGGGTGGAAATGAAAGTTCCAACCTCCTGAAAAAGGTTGGTATCCCTGGCAACCAGCCCCTATCCTTCACTTCTTTCCAAAAAACTCACTTCATTAACATAAACCCAGCTGTGGAAAGGGGCCTGTTGTGAATAACAAGACACCCATTTAACTTTAAGAGCTCTGAATAGATTTCAGGTGCTGAGGACCAGAGACCAACTATTGTAACAAAAGAAGCTTCCACTGTTCTTATCACTCAGGAAATTTTGAGGGTCTTGAGGGCTGTGATCGAGAAACCGTGGTCTAAGATCAATTATATATGAGAAATATATTTCTTTCATCTAAATGGACAAATATATAGTTCTTATAAATCACAGTATCACAGGAACCTAGGTAGAAATAAGTAGCCAGGGGAGGTATTTTCCTTGTGCACCCAGAAATACTGAGGTTGGCAGGCAGTGCATACAAAAGAAACTCAGCTACAGCAGGCAGCCTCGTCTGGAAAGCTTCTTTGTCCCTCTGGGCCCCAAACTCTCCATCAGCCACCCAAAGACACTGGTGACAGGAAACAGAACCAGAAATGGGACTCAAGTCATAAGAACTATTCAGTTCCAGGAGGCTTCTCTGTCTTACAAAACCAACACTCTCCTCCTTCCCAGAGATACTGGGCCAGTATGGGGTGGGGGACACTGGTAGAGAATCCCACTGTGGGCCTCCTTCATTCAGAAACATGCAGTGGCAGGGCTGAGCAAACCCTCTCTGACCTATCAGGCAGCACCATCGGGGACCAGTGGGAAATTCAACAGGACTAGATAAAACAAGCATACTAGCCCTGAATGGTATAGCTCAGTGGGTTGGGCATCATCCCTCAAACCTAAGGCCACTAGTTTGATTCCAGATCAGGGTGCATGCCGGGGTTCCCAGCCAGGTCGCCAGTAGGGGGCGCACAATGGTCAACAACACATTGATGTTTCTCTTCCTCTCTGCCTCCCTTCCCCTCTCTCTGATAATCAATAAATAAAATCATTAAAACACCAACAAGTAAACCAAAATGATACCACAAAAGCCAACACTCACATGCTAAACCTAAACAAAGTGGCTGTCTGTGAAAATAAAGATTTAAATAGAACCCAGAGTCACCAAATGTGATAGATATGCATCTATGATACAGTCAAAAACCACCTGTCATAACAAGAGCCATGAAAATTACAACCTGAAAGAGAAAAGATAATCAGTCTAGGCCAACACTGGTATGAATCAGATATTAGAATTATATGGCAAGAATTTAAAGCAGCCATCATAAAAACACTTCAAAAAATGATGAATTCTCTGGAAACAAATGAAAACATAGAAATAGAAACATTTTTTAAAACACACACAAGTATAAACTAGAGAAATAAAATATATATGACAGAAAAAAGACTGCTGGTGGGCTCAGTAGTATAATGGAGTTTGTGAACTTAAGAACAGAGCAGTAGAATTCAACCAATCTGAACAACAGAGAAAAAAAACATAGCCATAGCCTGAAACATAGCCTGAAAAAAACAAAACAAAACCATGAACTGGGCCTCAGGTATCTGTGGGACAATAACAAAAGATCCAATACCTGCATTACTGGGGTCCCATAAAGAAAGGTGAAAGGATGTGAAGATGAAATAATATTTGAAGAAATAATGATGGGAACTTCCAAAATTTGGTAAAAGACACACATCTAGGAAATTGAATCAACTCCAAACAAAATAAACTCAAAAGAAATCCATGCCAGGATATATCCTAATTAAAATTTAAAAAATGAAAGACCAAAAAAGATCTGGAAAGCAGACAAAGAGGAATGACATGCTACCTAGAAGAGAACACAGATTTGAAAAGCTGAGGATTCTCTACTCTGCAACCATGGAGGCCAAGAGAAAGGGCCACAATATCTTCCTAAGTTCTCAAAGAAAATGACTGTCAACCATGGATTCTACATCTCGTGAAACAATTCTTCCAGAGTGAAATAGAAAGAAATGCATTCTCAGATAAGGAAAAACTAAAAGAACTGGTCACTATCAGACCTGCTCGGAAAGACTGGCAAAAAGATGTTCTTCAAACACAAAGGAAAATGATAAAAGAAGGAACATCAGGAGAAAAAAGAAACAATGAAAAGAGTGGAAATATAAGTAACACAATAGAATATCTTTTTTTTCTCCTGCATTGCATAAAGTTTATTTGAGGATTGAAACAAAAATAATAACATCTGATACTCAAAACAATGGTATTTAAATGTGGAGAAGGTAAAGAGACTAATGAGGCTTCCAAATTTCACTTAAGTGGTAAAATGTTACCAGTAGGCTGTTATAACTTACATAGGTATATTGTAATATCCAATAACCATTTTGTAATAACCATTACAAAAATTATATAAGGAGATGCACTCAAAGACATTATAAATAAATCAAGTAAAAAATGCCCAAGTAACCCATGGGAGTACAAGAGAAACAAAAGAATGCAAACCACAGAAAACAGATAAAATAACGAATTAATAAAATGGTTTACTTAAGCACCATATATATATATATGTGTGTGTGTGTGTCTCTCTATATATTTACATATATATTTACACACACACACACACACACACACATATATATATATATATATATATATATATAATTTTTTGATTTAAATGTAAATGGTCTAAATATAATTATCAAAAGGCCGGGACTTACAGAGTCGATAAAAACACACGACGCAGCAAAATAATATATTCTTTATGAGAAACTCACTTCAGGTTCAACAACATAGGCAAGTTGAAAAGGAAAACAATTTGAAAAAATGTCATACAAACATTACTTTTTTAAAGAAAAAAGAGTGACTATATTAATATCAGATAAAGGAGACTTCAGAGCAAAAAAAAAATTACTACAAAGGATATTACCTAATGATAAAGGATCAACCTACCAGGAAGACGTGGGAATTTCAAATGTCCATATAGTCATGTACCACATAATGATGTGTCTGCCTACCATGGAGCTTATGAGTATACAATGGTAGTCCTATAAGAGTTTTACATAATGAAGCTCTATTTCCTGTAGGAAATGAAACAATATATGATTCTTGAGGAATATTTTTTTCTCTAATGGGAGCAATATTTGGGGGTCTTGGCAGTAGATTCCCCCTCACTCATAGCACCTCAATTTTTAGTGCAAACATTATATCCCAACCAGTCAGCCACTGACCTGCTTCACTCAGCACAGAGGAGCCTGTCCCCACAGTGCTCCATATTACACTACAGCCCACCCAAATCTAGCTTGATGGTCTTCAATGAACATTTCTGTCAATTCTAAGATTTTATAATTTATTTTTTTTACAGAGAAAGGAAGGGAGGGAGAAAGAGATGGAGAGAAACATCAATGTGTGGCTGCTTCTTGAGCTCCCCCTACGGGGGAACAAACCCACAACCCAGGCATGTGCCCTGACTGGGAATCGAACCAGCAACCCTTTAGTTCATAGGCCAGCACTCAATCCACGGAGCCACACCAGCCAGGGCACATTTCTGTCAATTGTTTGCTGTGGACCTGAAATCCTATGCAAGGGCAGAGGTCCCCAAGGGCTACCTTATCAGGTATTCAGTGCCTCTGTCACTTCACTTGCTAAGGTCTTGTGAAGCCCCTGTACTGTGGAAAAATATTTTCAGGTTGTAATGATGCAAAGTATCGATTAGTTTTTATTTCTTCTATCAATTCAATGCCAGAGACAACCCTTCATGCCAGATATGGTCAATGGAGCCAAAAACAAATTTCCAAAGTCAAAATAATGAATCCTCATGTGTACACCCTCTCAATGTTAAATACGCTCTTTTTATTTTTATTTTTAAGCTGTTAATTAACAACAGACTTTTTTAAAAAGGTACTTTTTAAAGGTTTTATTTATTTATTTTTAGAGAGACATAAGGGAGAGAGAAAGAGAGGAAGAGAAACATCAATGTGTGGTTGCCTCTCACATGGCCCCCACCAGGGACCTGGCCCTCAGTACAGGCACGTGTCCTGACAGGGAATTGAACCAGCGACCCTTTGGTTCACAGCCTGTGCTCAATCCACTGAGCCACACCAGCCAGGGCTAAATATGCTCTTTAAAAAAAAAATATTAGTATTGCAAAGTTCCTTGATGTGATCACTGCTCCAACATGGAATAGCCATAAAATCATTGCCATGATAATCCCTTATGGTCCTTAATTATCTCCATCTTGATTTCTTATTTTCCACTGATCCTCAAGCCACCTTCTACTCCCTCCTGACACATCACTATCATAATGATCTACGCCTTACCCAGCCAGTTTCTCCTTGATATTTCCAATCAATCCAGCCTACATCCCTGTTCATGGAGCAGCATTGACAGCTTCGATGTTCTATTTCTGACCCTGTTGAAAGGAAGCATGGGGACGACTTGTGGGACAGTGTTGATAAAGTCTACAGTCCTGTACAGTAATGTGCCAGGCCTTCACACTCACTCACCACTCATTCACTCACTGACTCACCCAGGGCAATTTCCAGTCCTGCATGCTCCATTCATGGTAAGTGCCCTATGCACATGCACCCTTTTTTCTTTTAAAGTATATTTTTATTGTACTTTTCTATGTTTAGATATATTTAGATACAAATACTTACCACTGTGTTGCTACTGCCTATAGTATTCTTTACAGTAACATGCTGTATAAGTTTACTGCCAAGAAGCAATAGGCTATACAATCTGGCCTAGGTGTGTATTGGCCACACCATCCAGTTTATGTAAGTGCACTCTATGATGTTCACCCAGCAATGAAAGTAGCCTAATGATGCGTTTTTCAGAATGTGCATACCTATCTGTGATGTAAAGCAATTTACAACTGGAAAACAAATACTAAAACCTCAAAACACAGGAAAAAACTGATAGAACTAAATGCAGAAACAGAAAAATCCAAGATTATAGTTAGGAACTTAAACACCTCACCCTGAGCAACTGATAGAACTGTGAGACAGAATATTAGCAATGATATAGAAGATCAGAAAAATATAATCAATAGAATCGAATTTCCATGTATGGAATTCTCCACTAAACAACAGAATACACATTTTTGCAAGTGGTCATGGAACAGAGCATATGCCAGCCCATAAAACAAACTTCAAGAAATTTAAAGAAATTAAAATCATACAGTATATTATCTGATATAATATAATCTAATTGAATAAAACTAGAAATCAATACTAGACAACAGGAAATCTCTAACTATATGGAAATTAGAAAACACACTTCTACATAATCCGTGAATAAGACAAAGTATCAAAGAAAATCAAACATACATAAAACTGAGTAAAAATGAAAATACAACATAGCAAAATTATCTGGGATGCAATTTATACCACTAAAATCCTATCTTAAGAAATAAGAAAAGGCCCTGGCTGGTGTGGCTCAGTGGATTGAGTGCTGGCCTGTGAACCAAAGGGCTATTGGTTCAATTCCCAGTCAGGGCACATGCCTGGGTTGCGGGCCAGGTCCCCAGTGTGGGGTACATGAGGGGCAACCACACATTGATGTTTCTCTCCCTTTCTTTGCTACCTTCCTTCCCCTCTAAAAAGAAATAAAATCTTTTAAAAAAATCAACCAAGGTCATCCACCAAAATCACATGCTAAAGAAGAAACATGATCACATCAACTGATGTAGCAAAAGTATGACAAAATCTGCCCTGGCTGCTGTAGCTCAGTGGATTGAGTGCAAGCTATGAACCAAAAGGTTAGCATTTTGAGTCCCAGTGAGGGCACATGCCTGGGTTAGCACAGGTCCCCAGTGGAGGCCATGTGAGAGGCACCCACACAGTTGATGTTTCCCTCTCTTTCTCCCTTTCTTCTCCTCTCTCTAAAAATAATAACATCTTAAAAAATTATGACAAAATCCAACACTCATTCATGAAAAAAAAGAAAGAACTCACATAGCAATTTAAAATCAAGAGGATATACCACAACTTGATAAAAAAAAAAAAGCATCTATAGAAATCCTACAGCTAACAGCATACTTAATGGTGAAAGACTGAATGTTTCACCCAAGATATAAATAAGGCAAGGATATCCACTCTCAACACCCTTATGAGACACAGTACTGGAAGTTGAAAAAAAAAAAAAAGACGTGGATTAGATGGAAAAAAACTATTTCCTTTTGCAGATGCTCTGCATATGTAGAAAATCACAATGAAAATATTCTTAGAACCAATAAGTGAGTTCACCAATGTTGCAGGATAGAAGATCGACATGCAAACATTAAATTGCTTTTCTATATACTAAAAAAGATATTTTTTATTTAAAAATTTTTAAAGATTTTATTTATTTATTTTTAGAGAGAGGGGAAGGGAGGGAGAAAGGGAAGGAGAGAAACATCAATGTGTGCTTGCCTCTCACATGCCCCCAACTGGGACCTGGCCCACTACTCAGGCACATTCCCAGACTGGGAATGGAACCGGCAACCTTTTGGTTCACAAGCTGACGCTGAATCCACTGAGCCACACCAGCCAGGGCAAAAAAATTTTTTAAACAATACCAAAATTAAAACACAAAAACCAAAATTAAAAACGCAATACCACTTAGAATTGCTCTGTAGAAAAAGAATGATTATGTATATCCTTAATAAAACATATACAGGACAGGATGTGTATGCTAAAAATTACAAATGCTGATAAAAGAAATCAAATACTGGAATAGATATGCTGTGTTCATGGATTGGAAGATAATACAGTAACTCTGGCAATTGTCCCCCATTGATCCACAGGTTTATTGTAATTCCTCTCAAAATCCCAGCAAGGATGTTTGTAGACATAGGTAAATTTACTCCAAAAGTTGTATGGAAAAGCACAGGCCCTAGAACATCAATAACCACCTTGGACTAGAAGAAAAAAAAGTGGGCAAAATCACTCTCCCACATATTAGGGTTTGCTACATACCCACTGAAATCAGAAGAGAGTGGTGTCAGCTAAGGAGTAAAACTTGTAGATACATCTGTATGTTTATACATACACATATACCAGAATCCCAAGTAGGAACATATAAATAGGTTCAATTGTTTTTTGACAAAGGTTCAAAATCAATTCAATGGAGGAAGCACAATTTTTCCAACAAGAGGTGCTGGAACAATGAATAACCATAGTTAAGAAAGGCACCTTGCCCTGGTCAGTTGGCTCAGTTGGTTGGAATGCCATCCCCTGCACCAAAAGGTTGTGGGTTGGATCCCTGGTCAGGACACATACCTAGGTTGCAGGTTTAAGAAAGCAACTGACCAATGTTTCTCTTTCTCTTGCTCGCTCTCCTTCTATCTCCCCCACCCCCTTTCTTTCTTTCTTTCTTTCTAAAATCAAAAAACATATCCTTGGGTGAGGTTAAATAAAATAAAATAAAAATAGAGTAAAATGAAAAGTAACCTCAACCTATCTTCATTCCTTATATAAAAGTTAACTCAGAATAGATCATGGACTTTAAAAAGCAGAATTATAAAACCTTTAGATAAAAACATAGGAGATCAATCTTTGGGATCTATGGCTAGACAAAGAGTTCTTACACATAACACCAAAAGCAGGATCCATAAAGGAAAAATTGATAAATTGAACCTCAGGAAAATTAAAAACTATTGTTCTGTGAAAGCCTATGTAAACAGATTTTTTAAAAAGGCAAGAATACTGACTAGGAGAAAATATTTGAAAATCACATTTTTTTAAAGGACTTATGTCTGCAATATATAAAAAAAATTCTTACAACCTAACAGTAAATAGAATAATCCGATTACAAAATGGACAAAGACATGAAGAAACATTTAACCAAAGAGAATATAAGATGGCCAATAAATACATGAAAAGATGTTCAATAAAATTAACCGTAAAGGAAATGAAAATTAAAGCCACAATAAGATATGACTACATGCCTATCCAAATAGCTAAAATAAAATATAATGACAAAACTAAAACCTAGCAAGGATGTGGATAAACAAGACCACTCATATGTTGCTGGTGTGACTGTAAACTAGTACAGCTGCTCTAGAAAACAGCTCAGCAATTTCTTTTAAAAATAAATGAATAAACAAACAAACAAATTAAACCTACAACTACCATTATCACCTACCTAGTACCTGCACTTCTGGGCATCAATCCCAGAAAAATGAAAATTTATGTTTATATAAAAACTGTAGATAAATGTTCATAGCAGCTTTATTTGTAATTGCCCCAACTGAAATCAGCCTTGATGATTTCAACAGATAAATGGTTAAATAAACTATGATACACCCACACCATGGGATACTAGCCAGAGGCAGATACAGGCTTTGGTGGACTTGAAGAAAATACAAATTGCAACACCTTCTTTAAGAAAAAGAATACAAAATTAGCTGAAGGGCTTTAGCAGGGACCCTTGCCAGTGAGGGGCCTTGGAGCTTAAGTTTCATTAGCTTCATTGTAAATCTACCCCTAGTCACTGTGGTCACCTCAGTTCCCAGCACAGCTCCTTGTGCATGGTAGGTGTTCATTAAAAATTTATTGAATGACCCCTGGCTGGAGTGGCTCCATGGACTGAGCACCGTTCTATGAACCAAATGGCACAGGCCTGGGTAGTGGGCCAGGTCCCTGGTGGGGGGCACGCCAGAGGCAAGTATGCACTGATGTTTTTCTCCCTCTCTTTCTCCTTCCCTTCCTCTCACTAAAAATAAATAAAATCTTAAAAAAAATTACTGAATGTATGATTGCACAATGTATAGTAGCATAAAAAAGGTTACTATCACCTGAAGGTACAGTAACAGACATATATCCAGTTGAAGAATGTGATCTTCAGGCCTGGTTAGACCAGCAGTCCCCAACATTTTTGGCACCAGGGACCTTTTGTGGAAGACAGGGTGGGTGGGGACAGGAGGCAGAGCTCGGGTGAGCTTCACTTGTAGACTGATCCAGGTCAGTGGCGCAGGGTTGGGGACCTCTGGGTTAGACCACATCTAGAACATTTTTCCTGTTTTAACAACAGGAAAGAAAAGCCTTCTCTGACTCAAAAAGCCTTGGCTAGGAACCATGTACTATGTCCTTCCTGTGTGGCAGCCTTGCCACCTTGTTTTGTATGGCCCATTTTGTTCTACATATCTCAAACTACCTTTGTCTGTATCAAGGTCAAGGAGTATGTCTGCCTCTTTCACTGTTAACATTACTAAATCCTGGTACATACAGGGTTCTAAGGGCACAAAAGGCATTCAGTAACTATTTGTTTAATGAAGGACAAATCAGAGAATATCCAAACACTATCAGAAATATACAAATATAGCCCTGGCTGGTGTAGCTCAGTGGATTGAGCGCAGGCTGCCGACCAAAGGGTCGCTGGTTCGATTCCCAGTCAGGGCATGTGCCTGGGTTGCAGGTCAGGTCTCCCGTAGGGGGCACTCAAGAGGCACTCAAGAGGCAACCAAACATTGATGTTTCTCTCCCTCTCTTTCTTTCTCTCTTACCCTCCGTCTAAAAATAAATAAAATTCAATTAAACAAGAAAAAGAGAAATATACAAATATAAGTAAGATATGATCCATGCGCTCAAGAAGCTCCCAATTCAGAGAGTGTGTGAAAACTCAACTGCAAAATTATGACTACAATACACACTGTAGTAGCACATGTAACAAAGAAACCCCTGAAAGATGTTTAGCCTACAGCAGGGAGAAGACAAGCAGGGGGACATGGTGATTTGTGTCTTCCATCTCAAAGGGCTATCAAGTAGAAGAGACTTTATGACTCCATAGAGTGTGAGTGTCAAACAAATTCATTTTCACCAGGAGCCACATCATCCTCGAGGTTGCCTTCAAAGGGCCAAATGTAACTTTAGGACGGTATAAATGTAACAACTGCTTAACAGTTAAGCGAGAGCTCAGCACTGCCACCAGGTAGAAACAAGGTGCTGGGCTGGATAAAACAAGGTGGAGGGTCAGATTAGGCCTGCAGGCCTTGTGTTTGCCACCTGTGCCACAGAGGAAGGCACAGGGTAGCAGACTGCAGTATTTTAAATAAGGAAGACTTATACCAACTAGATTGGCCTGCAAATGGCAGGGCTATCTCGGTGAGAGCAGATTCTTCATTACTGGCACATTTCAAGCTTAGCCTGACAACCACTTGGTAGAGACATTGTACAGGTGACTCACAAAACAGATAGGGACTTAAACTGAATAACATTAATGTCCGTTCCAACCCAGAGCTTCTCTAATACTTCGAATCTTGGCTTTAGATAAAGGAAAAAAAAAAATCAATCTTTCCAAACAAGAATTCTATGCTAAATATGTCTGTCCAGCTGTCTTAAGGAAACAATCAATACTTAATAGAAATTATGTTTCTCCATGTAGTACACATTAGACTTTAATCTCACTGCCCAAATTCCTTGTTTTGTGAGAGTTTGAAACACTGCTATCTAACACAGCATACACAGGATGAAGTGAATGGGTTCTTTGAAATCCTACGTGCATCACTGTAGAACTAATGACAAGCTCCCAATTTTTCTGGAGGTGACTAAGAAGAGGCTCTTCCATTCCCCCATTGGAATCAGCCATGTTAGAAGCAGAGCTTGTATTCTCAGATGTCTCCAGAAAACCCATACATTCTCTCCTTCCTCATTCCCAGCCTGATTATGAACCATGAACCTGAGGCTAATGTATTACTTTAAAACTGGTTACTGTTTTCCCCAAACAGATTGAACACGTTTGTTCCACCTGCTCAATTATGTTCTCGATTACTTTCTTCTGGTGGCACGGAGTTTTAACCCTAACCTCAAAGACTATACTCCACCCATAAACTCGGAAAAATTGCTCCTATTAAGAGCTGCTCAAAAGAGGAAAGGGTGTGTGCAGGTGAGAAAAATGGGAGCGAGACAAAAGGTGAATGTGTTTGTCACCTTCTCTGGTAAGTGGATTGAGGATGGTCAAGCCCCTTCTCAGCAAACAGATTGGAGAACTGAGGATGGGGAGTGGGAGAGGGGAGGTGACAGGTTTGACAATTGCTGCTTAAGCATCCTGACTAAAGATCAGCTCTTCTGTACCCATGTCAAAATCAATAAGCTGTCCAGAGGATGGTTTATGCAGGTTGAAGTGTGGATCAAAGGACATATTGTCCTGGGAAACATTTTATCATTTCAGTGCTACACATATGTTAGCAATAACAATATCATGTAGTAGAAATAAAATAAAAATAAAATCATTCCACCTAATTCCTCCCAAGTTTATTCTCTTCCCTATCACTCAGCTCTCTGACACCCTTTCACTTTCCTACTGTAAATAAACCTCATGAAGACACAACTGGCAACAAATAATGTTTAATGAACACTTATACCATTACACGAATGCACACTTGCTCATCTCATCTTTACTACAATCCTCTGCAGGTGATACTATAAAACTCATTTTACAGAAGAGGAAACTGAAGCTAAACAAAGTTAAGCAATTTGGCTAAGTTTCTTAGATTCTCCCATACTCAGAGCACTGAGAAGTATCACTAATTAATTATCAGAGACAAAAAATAAGAGCTATGACTGCCCTGGCAGGGCTGCTCAGTTGGTTGAAGTGTTGTCCCTGTACACAAAAAGGTTGTGGGTTCCACTACTGGTCAGCACACATACCTAGGTTGTGGGTTAGATCCCTGGTCTGCATGTGTACTGGAGGCAATGGATCAATGTTCTCTCTCAAATTGATGTGTGTTTCTCTCTCTGAAATCAGTGGCCATATCCTCAGGTGATGATTTAAAAAAAAGCTCTGGCTGGTGTGGCTCAGTGGATTGAGCACCAGCCTGCAAACCAAAGGGTCACAGGTTTGATTCCCAGTCAGGGCACATGCCTGGGTTGCCAGCCAAGTCCCCAGTGGAGGGGCGCAAGATGCAACCACAGGTTGATGTTTCTCTCCCTTTCTTTTTCCCTTCCTTCCTCTCTCTAAAAATAAATAAATAAAATGTAAAAAAATCACAAAAAGAGCTATGACTGCTCTCACACGTTGATGGTTGACTTTTGGCTGCCCCATCTCTTCTAATTTTGTTCTCCAACACTGTTACCATGCCTACCAGTCAATTTTCACCTATCACTAAGTATATCACTTCGTCCTCTCCCTCAGACCTCTCGAAATGGTCATCGAGGCTTTCCTGCTAAACTTTAAGCCATTCATGTAATTTTTTATTCCATTTGTGCTTACTAACTTGGCTCTGAACTTAGGTCATTTACACTTATTTTGTTCCTTGTTTCTCCTTATTTCTTGTTCATGCTGCTACATATACCTAAATAAATGCTCACTGTTTTATCAGAAAAAGATGAGATAAATATCATGATTTAAAGAAGGCCACTAAATTATTATAATATATAAGTGTATTAAATATATAAGCACTAGCTTAGGAATTATAAAGGTAAAAAACAATGAAAACTCAACTAGCACCTGATCTGAAGAAGATTATAATTTAAGAGGAGATATAACATATACACATGAAACCACAATTCATATAATTTATATATGAAGTCCTAAGCATAATTTAAAGTACCAGAAAGTTTAAGTGGAAAGACAGGACTTTCTGTATGGGGTGACATGGAAGCTAGGGAGTATTCTAAATAGTCTTATCCTCATTTTATAGATAAGGAAATGGAGGTACAGAGAGTATAGTCTAGGGAGCTGAGGTTTTTCAAAGGCAAAAATACTTAAATATTTCCAAATGTCAGTCCTTTTATTTACTACAGTAAGTAAGCATTTGTATCTTGAAAAATTAATGTAACAACATAACTCTGACATCATCTAAAGTGTGGTAAGAAGAGGTTCAGTCCGTAGTGCTTCACTCCTATTCTTCAGGATTTCCCCTTTAAAAGTTTCTCCTGGCTATGGCTGGTGTGGCTCAGTGGACTGAGCATTGGCCTTCGAACCAAAAGGTCACTGGTTCGATTCCCGGTCAGGGCACATGCCTGGATTGTTGGCTAGTGCCCCAGATGAGGCATGCAAGAAGCAACCAGTAGATGTTTCTCTCCCTTTCTCCCCCCTCTCTAAAAATAACTACAAAAAATCTTTTAAAAACAGTCTGTCCTGAATCACTATCCAAGGACTAGTAAGTGTGTCTAAACTCCAATTAAAATGGATCCTGTTTTTCTTCTGCAATTTCTTTTTCTTTTAATAATATTGTTCAGGCTGGCTGCAGGTCAGCTGCTCTGACTCTTGCAACCTTCCCACAGATTATGCTGCCCTCTCCTATCATCCCAGAGGGCAGAGAGGGGGAAGAGCACCAGGAGAAACCACACTCTTGGTTTCCAGTTAGGCCATTTTCATTGAACTCAGGGGTATCATTAGTTTTGCCTGGGAAAGAATGCCTTTCATCACCTAGGCTTCAGATAAGGATTAGCTTTATCGTGCCATTGGAAATCAGTGGTCTCATAAGCTAGTCCCATCTAAATAAGATTTAAAAGCAAATGTGGGAAATGTTGGTGCTTATAAATTAACCAATCAAATGTAGGTAATAGGTATAAAAAGAAAAGGTCTAACACAATTGTAAATGCCATTTCATTTCCTTTAATTTCTAAGCAAATAGATTACTGATGAAACCAGCCTGCAGAGACTCAGAGCTGAATAAAATAATGCTTGAATCAGTGGTTCAGAACTATGATTTCAGTAATGCCTCATCTCAAAAATGGTTCCTTAGATGACAGCTAGTGTGGGGCGGGGAAAAGATGAGGGGGTGGAGGGATTGAGCAAAAAGGAAAAAGGACTCATGGACATGGACAACAGTGTGGTGATTGCTGGGGGGAGGGGGCATAAGGGGACTAAATGGTAATGAAAAAATAGAATAAAGATTATGTATTTTAAAAAATGGTTCCTTTGATCTGGCCACAAGTTCATGACATAGCTGCTGAAACGACAAGTCTACACTGCAATCGTAGTCTATGCTAATAGAAGTCTAATAACTGAATTAAAGGAAGGCATAATATCACTGTATTCAGGGCTAAAGAGATAATCTCTAAAGTATTACATCCACTTCTGTGTGCTCCATTTTCAAGAAAAAATAAATAAACAACTGAGAGTAGATCCCCGCAATTTCCAGAATAATGACAACCCCACAAATCACTCATACAAGGAAGGAATGGAAACACTGGGGATGTTTGGCATAAAGGTAAAATTAAAAGGAATGATAAAAGCTTCCTTAAATATTAAAATCACTGATCTGGCCCTGGCCTGGTGGCTCAGTTGGAGCATCACCCAAATACACCAAGGTTGCGGGTTCGATTTCATACCTGGCTTGCAGGTGCCATCCCAGGTCAGGGCGCACATGGTAGGCAACCAATAGACGTTTGTTTCCCTCTCACATCGATGTCTCACATCAATAAAAAGATATCCTCCAGTGAGGATTTAAAAAAAAAAAAAGCCCTGGCCAGGTGGCTCAGTTGGTTGGAACATTGTCCTGATACCACTGGGGTTGTGGGTTTGTGGACACATGGAGTTGTGGGTTCCATCCCTGCTTGGGGATAGACCAATGGATGCATGGATTGGTGGAACAGCAAACCAAGGTTTCTCTTTCCCTTCCTCTCTCTCTAAAATCAATTAAACTTCTTAAAAAATGTCTTTTTTTAAGCACTGATCTTAGGAATATAAAACAGAGTTACTGTCAGCCTTTAGAGGACAAAATTCCTGGAAGTCCTATGAGATCTTGTTCACCTGCCTTCCTTAGGTTGAGATTTCTCATCTCTAAAATGAAGGGAATGAATGACACAATCTTCCAGTCCCTCTTTCTCTAATGGTCCATGATTTTGTTCTTACAAAGAATCAGATTTTAGCTCAACAGCTTTCCCCCTTACTGCTAAATGTGTCAAATAAATAGAAGAGCTGCCTCAAGAGAACAGTAAACTTCCCTGGCTGGTGTGGCCCAGTGAACTGGGCATCATCCCTCAAACCAAAAGGTCCCTGGTTCAATTCCCAGTCAGGGCACATGCCTTGGTTGTAGGCCAGGTCCCCAGTTGGGGGTATGTGAGAGGCAACCACACATTGATGTTTCTCTTCCTCTCTTTCTCCTTCCCTTCCCCCTCTCTCTAAAAAATAAATGAGATCTCTTTTTTTGAAGAATAGTAAACTGACCACCTTGAAGATATTCAAGAAGAATACTGAATAATATTTCACGAATTCTCTAGAAGGGATACCTTCTAGAGAAGAGCAGGAGAGGTATTATACTGTATAGAGGATTGAAGTTCTGGAATGACACTTGTGTTTGAACCCTGGATCTGTTGATTCTTAGCTATGAAAACCTAGACAAGTTAACCTCCCTGAACTTGTTTCCTCATTTATAAAAATGCATATAACAATAGGATACTTCTAAGGGTTGTTAGGACGATTAAATGAAATGATGCAGGTAAGCACTCATCACTGTGCTGGCCATATGATGAAAACTCAGTAAATGTCTATCATTTAATACTGAATGGAACTAGATCATCTTTGAAGCATCTTCCAGTTATAAGAGCCTATGGGCCCATGAAAATATTTTTGGTAACATTACCAAAGCAGATGTCTGTCTCCTGCCTGTTCCAATGCAAGTCTGTTCATCTACTGAGATTCATTTCCTGTCATCAGAACAATGTGCCAGCCTACAGAGTCTATTTTTCCTGGTAAGATACCATTCTGCCTAGCTGTGCTGGGGCCCTGATGCATCCCAGACAAAGTAGGGGACACTAGCTGGGGCATAAGCATGGGCTGAGCTGGAACCCAAAAAGGAGACCAGCAATGGCAGAGCTTGTTGCAATTATAGAACAGGTGAGCAAGCATACTTTGTTACCAGTAGAAATTTATCTCATACAAATCTTCAAAAAATTAAACCAGATATAAGGTCAAATACTCCAAAATCCAAAATTTTAAGTGCCATTGGAGAAAGCTCTAATGAGCCTGTTGCAACACCCTGATGGGTCAGAGAAGTTATTTTGACAAAGATTCCTTACAATTAGTTGAGTATTCTGTTAAGTACTTCACAAACCTTATGCTACCAAAACTCCACAAGCACCCTCTTATCACCACCCACATGTCATACACAGGGAAATAGAAGCTCAGAGAAGTTGAATCATTTGCCTAAGATGTACTCATGTACTTTACATTGCTAGTAAAGTACATGAGCTAGCTAAGACAGGGTTCTTTTTCTTTTTCCAAATAGGTATATATTATTTGTACAGATACATACAAGTGATTCCTCTTTTTTATTTTATTTTTTAAAGATTTTATTCATTTATTTTTAGAGAGAGGGGAAGGGAGGGAGAAAGAGAGGGAGAGAAACATCAATGTGTGGTTGCCTCTTGTGCACCCCCTAGTGTGGACCCGGTCTGCAACCCAGGCATGTGCCCTGACTGGGAGTCAAACCAGCGACTCTCTGGTTCCCAGGTCGGCACTCAATCCACTGAGTCACACCAGCCAGGGCAGGTTTCTTAAGAATGAATTCATATCCATTCAGGAGTCTATACTATCTACCCCACAGGAAAAAAATCTCTTAGTTGGAGTTGGGAACACCTATTGAGATGAGAGTTTGCTCCTGGAAACTCGACTGACATGAACCCTAGGGGATGGAATGCTTTCCTATCATCAGTGTTAGGATCATGATGAGATGAGAAAAAGATGAAAAGAATGTAGAACATGGTAATTAGGATCTCAGTTGTGCTTTCAGACTCATCTGTGATTAATACGAAACTATCATTGCTTCATCTGATTACATTCAGAAAGTGGTGTGTTCCTCAGTCTTAGTGAAAATGAATATCATCTTGGTTCTATGGCAGGCAGACAGTGCGGGAAAAAATATATTTTCAGGCTTTAAAAGAGAAGTCATTTTGCATGTTTACTTGATTGATTTTGACCTGGGAACCAAAGAACGTGGAAACACTGAGGTCTGTATAATGGTGCAGAAGAAAAGGACATGAACATTCATTGAAAGTCTACCATAAATAGTTATGGTGCTAGAGAGTTTATATGTTATTTCACCTAACCTTAGACAAATCTGTGAGGCAAGTCTCATCACCCTGTTTTATAAATGAGCCAACTGAGTTTCCAAGACTTTAAGAAACATGTGGCTAAGAACACACACTGCCAATTATACAGGGGTTATGTAGCTACCTTCTAATCATTAATTTGATGGTTCCCTTCTTGCACTGTAATTTTATATTCCTTGAAAAGATCAACAAAATTGACAACACTTTAGTTGGACTGATGAAGCAAAAAAAAAAAAAAAAAGAAGTAAAAGAAGTAAGACTCAAGTAACTAAAATTGGAAATGAAAGAGGAGGCATTACTACTGACTATATAGATATAAATAAGCAGTATAGCCTTGGCTGGTGTGGCTCAGTAGATGGAATACTGGCCTGCAAACCAAAAGGTCACCGGTTCGATACCCATTCAGGGCACATGCCTGGGTTGTGGGCCCGGTCCCCAGTAGGGGGTGCGTGAGAGGCGACCACATTGATGTTTCTCTCCATCTCTTTCTCTCTTCCTCCCCTCTATAAAAAATAAATAAAACCTTTTTAAAAAGCATTATAAAGAAACATTGCATATATACAAATTAGATAACTTAGCTGAATCCTTAGAAAGTAAAAAATACCAAAACTAACTGAAGACATTGGAAATCTGAATAGTACTCTAACAAGAGATTAAATTATTAATACATTTTTAAAAGCTCACAAAGAAAAGCGTAGGTGCAGATAGCTTTACTGGTGAATTTTAATGAATATTTAAAGAACAGTTAACACCCTTTCTTCACAAACTTTTCCATGAAACAAAAGAACAAGGAAAACTTCCCCACTTATTCTATGAAGTCTGTATTACCCTGATACCAAAACCAAACAAAGACATCACAAGAAAAGACAGCTACAGATCAATATCTCACAAATATAGGCATAAATCTCCAACAAAATACTAACAAACTGAATCCAGAAACATATAGAAAGGATTATATACCATGACCAAGCATGATTTATCCCAGGAATGCAAGTGGTTTACCATTAATGAAATATACCATATGAAGAGAATAAAAGGAAAAAAAAACATGAATATTTAAAAAGACATAAAAACATGTTAGCAAAATTCAAAACACTTTCATGATAAAAAACACTCAATCAGGAATGTAAGGAAACTGAACTGGATACAGTATACTCAGGAAAGACCCAGAGCTCATATCATATTCAGTGGTGAAAGACAGCAACAAACCAAGGTTGTTTGCTCTCACCATTTCTATTCTATATTTACTAGAGGTTCTAGCTATTAAATTAGGCAATAAAAACAAATTAAAAACATCCAGACTGGAACGGAAGAAATAAACCTATTTCTTGCCACAGATGACATTTTAAAAATCCTAAGGAATCCACACACACATACACACACAGACTATTAGAGCTAATAAGTGAATTCAGCAGGTCTGTGGGATGCAAGGCCATTAAAAAATTAGTTGTTTATCTATACTTGTAATGAACAGTTGGAAATAAAATTTAAACATAATTCCATTGATAATAGCACTAAAAGTAAAATAAAAACAATTTGATTTAAAAATAGGCAAAGGCCCTGAAGAGAGATTTTTCCAAAGAAAACATACAAATGTTCAACAGGTACATGAGAGGGTGCTCAGCATCATCAATCACCAGTGAAAAGCAAACCAAAACCACAATGAAATATTATCTCACCTGCTAGATCAATAAACCAACAAACAAACGCTAGTGAAAATGTGGAGAAAAGGGAACCCTTGTACACTATTAATGGAAAGTAAATTAGTGCAGCCACTATGAAAATCAATATGGAGGTTCCCCTCAAGAAATTAAAAATAGAACTACCATATGATCCTGCAATTCCACGACTGGTTACACAGCTAAAGGAAATTAAATCCCTATCTTAAAGAAATATCTACAACTCTTATGTTTATAGCAGCATTATTTACAATAGGCAAGACATGGAAAGAGCCTAATATCTTCCAATGGATGAATGGGTAAAGAAAATGCGGTATGTTATTCAGCCATAAAAAGAGGGAAATCCTGCCACTTACAACAACATAGATGCACCTGGAAGGTATTATGCTAAGTGAAATAAGTCAGAGAAAGACAAATATTGAATGATCTCACTTATATATAGAATCTAAAAATTACTTAAACTTATAGTAACAGAGTAGATAGGTGGTTTTCAGGGACGGTGGGGAGTAGGAACGGGCAGTGGTAGTCAAAGGGTACCAACTTCCAGTTATGAAATTAAGTTCTGGGGACTATCGTTAACAGTACTACAGTGTACACTTGGAAGTTACTAAGAATGCAAATCTTTAAAGTTCTCACCTCACACAGCAAAAAATGGCAACTATGTGAGGTAATAGATGTATGAACTAACTTCACTGTGGTAATCATTTTGCAATGCTGCATCAGCAGTTACATAGCTTAAATTTACATAGAGTCACCCTGTCTGGTGTGGTTCAGTGGATTCAGCCCTGGCCTGCAAAGCAAAGGGTCATCGGTTTGATTCCCAAGGCACATGCCTGGGTTGCAGGTCAGGTCCCCAGTAGGGGGTGGTGCATGAGAGGCAACCACAGGTTGATGTTTTTCTCCCTCTGTTTCTCCCCTCCCGTCCTCTCTCTCTAAAAATAAATAAAATCTTATAAAATAAAATAAGAGCAGTACTGGATAAAACTGCTGGCACTTTGGCCTGGATTAAGTCAGGGCATCAGATTATACTATTGGCCTTTGTATTCTCTACCACCGTGCACTTGTAGAAAAAAGAAATACTACTTCAGTGCTCACTTCTGTATTTAACTATGAAAAATGATTCCAACCAAAACAAAATTTAAAAAATGTTCTTGATGAAGCAGTAGGAATTATAGTTAGTGTTCATTAAAAATTCTATTTATGTTCACATTCATTGTGTTTGTTATTATTTTTAAATGAATTAATAAAAATTTTAAAGGTGATTTGTAGTGATTATAGGAAATTTGTAGGATTTACATAACACACCATAGCCCTCTAAACTGATTCCAGTTTGGTTGTTTAGTTTGTAGAGGTTAATAAATCTTGATCTACATTTGCAACAAAAAAAATCTTGTGACTTTCTCAAGAGGTAAAATATACCTAAAAACATTTGGGTGGGGGTGTTAGAAACCTATTTGTATTCTTTTTTAAATTTTATTTATTGATTTGAGACATATTGATCTGTTTTTCCACTTACTCATGCATTCATTGGTTCTTTTTTAAAATTTAATCTTTAATCTTTATTGTATTTTTCCATTACCATTTAGTCCACTTATACCACCCCTCCCCCTAGCAATCACCATGTCCAAGAGATTCTTGTATGTGCCGTGACCAGAGGCCAAACCTGCAAGCTTGGCATATGGGGATGTCGCTCTAACCAATGGAGCTACCCAGCCAGTGGTGTATTATTCTTAGTAATAAAGTTCTTTCTAAAACACATTGCATAAGTTTCTAATTTTGAAAATCTGTTTCCCTGTATCTTGAATTGTGTATGTTACAAGATGGCCTAAAATGCTGCCTTTAGATGTCATAGCTAATCCAAGTTTTAAAATGATTCTTCTGAATTATCTAGGTCCTGGCCCTGGTCAGTGTTTCTCAGTTGGTTGGGCATCATCCTACAAACGCAAGGGTTGCAGGTTAGGTTTCCTGGTCAGGGCATATGCCTGGGTTAGGTCCCATGTCAGCGGGCATGCAGCAGACAACCTGTGGATGTTTTTTTTCCTCACACTAGTGTTTCTCTCCTTTTCTTTCTCCCTCCCTTTTCTTCTCTCTAGAATCAATGGAAGAAGAAAAAAAATTAAATAAAAATAAATTATCTAGGTCCTAAATCTATTCACTCAAATATTTATTGTACTTGCTTCTATGTCATAAATGCCCAGATATTATCAGCTAACAAAATACAACATTTGAATAAATGTTCCCATGAAATCATTTGCTATAATCTTGCTACAACACAGAAGTTATTTGCTAACTGGCTCCAAGAGAGAATAAAAAATTAGTCAAATAATTTATTTCAAATGTAAGAGCTGTTTAGTATTACAGTAATTTTAAAATTAAATTTTAGTTTTCTCCATTATTCAGAAACACATCAGTTCTATCTAGGTGGTTCCATTTCAGGAAATTCTCTTGGTTCTCTCTCTCCCTGGGTAGTCACTGAGGAAGACTTTTAGGAAGATGAAAGTTTTTGGAAAAAAAGTTAAATAAGTAATGAATATTGTCAGACTATGAATCACTTCTATCTTCCAGCACTCATATATAAATAAATAAAACAAAACCAAGAGGCTTAAAATTGAAAACCTTCCAAAATAAAGACTTCTTTCCATCTTCACTAACCCCCAAGCTAAGTTCCAAGTTCTGACCCAATCTTACTCCAACTCAGATTCTCTCAACATTCTGGTGGGTAGAGAGGGACAGCTCTACAGCATCTAATAAAATTCCATGCCACAGTCACTGAATAAATAAGCAAAGCTAAACAAATGGCATTTCTTATCAAATAAACACTAACATGATTGAGCATACAGCATTTCTATCAGTTAGCATCTGTTGTATAAACTATTTCCTATGTTACAAATGTAGTGTGAATGAGCAATTCATCTTTATGGATTTACTGCTTCATGCTGCCTTACCATTATATTTCAGTTCTAGTTAGAGGGACCTGAACTAGAATATACCAGTAGATGCCAAATGCAGGAAAACCTTGCTTATCCATAAATACTCAGGAATGTGTTATCCAAGTTGCCCAGCTAGTTGATAGCTTAGTACTTTACAAACAAACCTGTTTTATTTAATCTGTTGGACAGAAATCTCTCTGCTTATCTTCATAAGCAGAATATGGTGGATACTCACAATTTGAATTTTTTGATGAATTTTGGTCATTATTTGGAACAACAATTACTGCACTGTTATAATGCACTGATGCCCCTAAGGCCTACTGAAGCAATGTAAGGCTATTAGTCCCACACTGCTTGGACTCCTTGGCCTTTTCATTGGTTTTCTGATTCTTTCCTTACAATCAGCTATACCTCCCTCCTACTATCTTCTATGAGCCTTTCTAACATTTCTAAATTGCCTCTCCACAGCTGTTGGCTGAAAATCCGATAATCATGATTTAAGCATGACAAGTAAATAAATTATGAATGAGGATTTGAGGAGCTTACCCTATAAAGTTCATGAGCTTAAGTGCATGGATTTTGTGACATATACCTTATCTTCTCAAAGCCTTTTTTTTCCATCCTAGTTCTTAGAGGTGAGGCTATATGACATTGCATTCCAGCTATATGATACCATATTTGATAAACCCTCCCCTTGACCATCAGAGCCATTTATGATCCAGTATGAAGTCCTTAGGTAATTAAAACAAGGATGATTGAGACAAATGTACTTCTTCTGCAACTGCAGAAAAAAGGATAGTTTTCTCAGCTTGAACATTCAGAATACCTAAGAAATAAATTTCAGAGATTTAATACTCTGGAAGCATGACTTAGAATCCTGAAAAGTCATATAAAATGAAGTCTATAAACAGAAGAACAAGTTAAATTCAATTCAATCAGCAAATGTTTATTGGGCATCTACCATGTTCCAAGGCACTATACTAGACACCCCAGGGAATATAAAAATGAGTAACACACAGCCCATGCTTTAGGAAATTAATATCTAATAAGTAAGATATAAATGACTAAGAGGAAAGGCAAAGGAAGGTAAGGCATGTCAGTAAAGCATAAATAAGATAACATGGGAGTTGAAAGAAATGAGATTAAATTTAGTCTGGGGAGAAGGAGCAGGAAATCAGGAAGTGTTCCACGGAATAAATGGGTGAGCTGTATAGGTTGGACGGGTTCTTGATGAAAAGGAGGAAGAGGGAGCAATAGTAGGAATCTCAGGCTGAGGATACTGCAATCATTCAATGCACACATATTAATACTTACTGAGTGATTATTATGTGTCAGTTACTGTTGTAGTTACTGGGCATAGAGTAGTGAACAAAACAGACAAAAATCCCTGTCCTCATGGAGCTTATATAATAGTGGTAGAAGTGAGGGGTGAGGGGAACAGGAAAAGGGAAGGGGAGAGAAAGAGAGAGAACAAAAATAGTAACAATAATTACAACAATAATAGCCAACACATTAGAGCACTTAATATGTGCCAAGCATTGTTTAAGTACTTTACATATAAATTCCTTCCATCCTCAAAACATTTCTATGAAGTGGATTACTATTCTTCTATTTTACAGATAGAAAACTGAAGTAGAGTTTAAATTAACTGCCCAAAAGCACACCATGAGAAATGGAGTCACCACAATTTGAACCTAGGTTGTCCATGCTGTACACTCCGTGTTCTTCACTGTTATGCTACAGCAAATAAGCATGATCTGTAACATGTTAGATGCTAATTTAAGCACTATATTCAAGGAGCAGTAAGCCAATTTACTTTAAATATATCAGAGAATAAATAGTGAAGGACAGAGCAGAAGAAATAGGTTGGGCTTATACTATGGACGGACTTGAATGTATGATAGGAGTGCCTGATGAATTAAATTATATTGGAAGCCATCAAGGATGATCACGTGATCAGTGCCCCATTTTATACAGGTAAATAGGGGTGAGGAGGCCAGGAGAGGGGATCAGATTTACCACTGAACATTTATTAAGAATATTGGCCCTGGCTGCCGTTGCTCAGTGGATTCAGTGCCAGCCTGTGAACCAAAAGGTCGCAGGTTCATTTCCCAGTGAGGGCACATGCTTGGGTTACAGGCCAGGTCCCCAGCAGAGGGCATACTAGAGGCGAGCACACATTGACATTTCTCTCCCTCTCTTTTTCACTCCTTTCCTCTCTCTGTAAAAAATCAATAAATAAAATCTTAAAAAAATATATTGTGAGAGAAGTCAAGAGGGCTCTATGAACAAGCAGGTTGATTTGGCAATTAGGAAGCCATTGGTGACCTTTGAGAGAGGTGGTTCACTGAAGAGGCCAGAGCGGAGGCCAAATTCCAAGGCACTTAAGAAAGATACTTTCTTTAAATAAGCTTAACAAAATAAAAATGTTCAGACCCTTTTGCCTAGTAATCCCATTCCTTGGAATTTATCTTAAAATAGTGGATCAACAAAAGAATAATACTAAAGAAATACACGAATACAGGAAGATGCCCATTTCATTGTTGTCAATAATAATAAAACACTGTGAGCTACATGATATGTCTAACTATAGAAAAACAGCCCTGGCTGGTGTAGCTCAGTGGATTGACTGTGGGCCTGTAACCCAAAAAGTTGCCAGTTCAATTCCCAGTCAGAGCACATTACTGGGTTGCAGGCCAAGTCCCCAGCAGGAGCTGCACGAGAGTCAACCATACATTGATGTTTTTCTCCCTCTCTCCCTCCCTTCCCCTTTGTCTAAAAATAAATAAATAAAATCTTTAAAAAACAAGAAAAACAAGTTAGTAATTTCTGATGTATTAAAACAAGAAAATAAGAAATATTCCAAAGAATATGAAGAGATAAGAAAAATGATGTTAAATAGATAAAAATCAAAATATAAATTTAAAATTAAGCTGTTATGTTCTGATGGTATGCTTATGTTTGTGGCTTTATTCCCTCTAATATAGTTCAAGAAAAATAGCCAATTCCAATAAATTAAGAGAAAAGTAAATATTTAGTGCAATGACAAGAAGAAGAGCATTGAGAGGGTGGCTTGAGGGGGAAGCAGTCTTTGAGGAAATGTTTTTCAGAGGAAACCTGAGCAGGTGCCAAGACAACGGATATAATACCAGAGAAGGAGAGCTGAAAAATTCACACATCTTTTTTACTGCAACAACTAAGTTAACATATACACTCCGAAAGTTCTTCCAATTCCTTAGAGAATGGACTTTGAATTGCCTAGAATAGCTGTCCTAGAGATGACATTTCAACATGTCTCTTATGAACACTAATAAAGATCCTATCCTCTACCTAACAACTGCTTGATTCAGACAATAAATTTCATAGTAAAATGGAGAAACATGGAGGAAACAGCTACTGAACATTATTAGCTCTCATGAATTGCCTCACTCCAATAACTTTGCTTCTAAATGATTTCTTTTTTTGAACAGAGTGAAAATTGGCTGGGTGTGGGCTGTATTTTTATTACCATTTAAAATATGCCCTGGCTGATGTGGCTGGGTGGATTGGGCCTGTGTCTAGGGTCACCAGTTCAATTCCTGGTCAGGGCCCATGCCTAGGTTGTGGGCCAGGTCCCTGGTTGGGGGCATGTGAGAGGCAATCAACCGATTGATGTTTCTTTCCCTCCCTACCACTCTCTCTAAAAATAAATAAAATATTTTTAAAAATAAAATAACCCTAAAAATAAAATAATTGGTGCTGGCTGGGTTGCTCAGTTGGTTGGAGTGTCGTCCCATATACCAAAAGGTTGCACGTACAAGAGGCAACTGATTGGTGCTTCTCTCTCAGTGTTTCTCCCCCGCCTCCTTCCTCTCTCTCTAAAAAAAAAAAAAAAAAAAATCAGTAAACATATCCTTGGGTGAGGTTAAACAAATTTTTTTTAAATAAAATAAACTGATGAACAAAATAGAAACAGAGGCAACTGATACAGAGAACAGACTGACAGCTGTTAGTGGGGAGGGTGTTGGGGGGCTGCATTAAAGAAGGAGAAGAACCCTGACTGGTGTAGCTGAGTGGGTTGAGCACGGGCTGCGAACCAAGGGTTGCAGATTTGATTCCCAGTCAGGGCACATGCCTGAGTTGCAGGCCAGGTCCCCAGTAGTGGGTGATCGAAAGGCAACCACACACTGATATTTCTCTCCCTCTTTCTTCTTCCCTTCTTCTGTGTCTAAAAATAAATAAATAAAAATCTAAAACAAGAAAGATTTTTGTGAACCAATGTCACCCCAATAAATTCAATGAAAAAAATTCAACAATATAAAAGAATGACAATTTAATAAAAGTTTTGTACAGCATGTCTAATATTGACCTCTCAGTTCCAAAATTATGAATTGAAAATTGGCATTCTCTGACTACAACCTTCCCAGGTTGCTAGTTTAACTACTCCTATGATCACCATTCTTTCCACTCAAGATATCCAGTTCAATGATCTGGTACCCTCTACTATGTTTGTATTCATCAGAACTTTCTTTACTTCCTTCCTCATCCACCTTCAGTTCCATATCATCACTACATTAACACTATTGCCAAAACCACAAACTCTTGCCTCACTCACTGTGCTGCAGCTGTTGATGAGGATAATGCTTTTGTACTTATGTAGCCCAAATCCAACCACTGATCATTCCTACTACCCACGATCTGTGCACCAGTATCCAATATCCAGGGATGGGGCCAAGTTATGGGATAGACAAATGGGTTTCAATTCATAAAATCAAAATCAGCCCTGGCTGGTGTGGCTCAGTGGATTGAGCACCAATCTGCAAACCAAGGGGTTGCTGGTTCAATTCCAGTCAGGGCACATGGCTGGGTTGTGGGCCAGGTTCCCAGCAGGGGGTGTGCAAGAGGCAACCACACATTGATGTTTCTCTTCCTTTCTCCCCTCCCTTTCCCTCTCTTTAAAAATAATTAATATCTTTAAAAAAACAAAAAAAATAAAATTTCAGTTTATGACCTGATCTAAGTAACCCTCAGCTCTAAATGCTATGGTAATAAAATGTAGTTCACATGTCAGACCTCTGAACACAACCTGTCTAGAGAAAGATATTCTCAAATGTAAACAGCCAGTAGCCAGGAAATAGCATCTTCTGCTTGTGTTCCCAATTAAGGGAGATGCCATAATTCACTGTTCAATAAATATTTGCTGAGTTCCTTCTATGTGTAAGGATTTACAAGGGAGAATAAAAGCTAATAAAGGCTATGTAAGTCCTGGTTTTTGCGTTCATGGAACTTTTACTAGGGAAAGACTTTATACAAACATGTCTAATAGGTGACATGTGCAGCAACTTTTTAAAAAGACTAGTGATTAATGACAACAATTTTTATCACTTCCCAATCTGCTGTGAGGAACTGTGATGGCTGTCAAAAAACTGTCACTTTCTAAGATATGATTTAACAGCACACGTTTCTGGCAAGCCCTGAGACTATTCACAGCTAGAATCAGGAGTGGGTGAGCAGAGACATGTGAAGTTAATCCTCACTTAACTGAAATGTTTTTAAAATTTAAAGACATTTTCCTTTTTGAGATGTTTTTCAATGGATGAAACACCTTGGAAATATTTGTTAAACCTGTTTTCTGCACAAATGTTATGGGCAGTGGAAAATATCCGAATGTTATCAGCTTGCTGAAATACACAGAGGGAGGAAGAAGAAAAATAGTTACTGACATACTCATGCCTAGGGTTCTAAACTTGGCCTTGTACTACAATCACCTAGGAAATTTTTTATTACATATTCCTGCCCCTGCCCCACTCAGAATCTCTTTGGTTCAGAGTCAAGAAATCTGCATCTTGAAAGCTCCTCAGTTGATTCTGATGCACTGGGAGGTTTGGAAACCAAGGCTAGATCATTTACATCACTCACTATCCCTGACCCCACAAGAGCTTCTGTATTACAGGATAGTAAAAGAAATTATCGATTTATTTCTAAAAATAGACTTCTTGAGGCTAGCAAGTTATTGTAAAATAAAATTTACTATACATTTGGGCTGTATTTTAAGTGTACTATACACACTTAGTCATGTATTGATGTCCCTTGTATAATGATTGAATATACTACATTTCCATCCACTTCTTAGGACTTGGAGCATAATTTTTAACTAGTTTAAATGATTAGATTTATAGTTCCTATATCTTTGCTTTTATGCCACATTGTTGATTATACCTGTGATGTATTTGATGCTGAGTCTTTGGTCCAGAACACAACCCCCAATTATAATATTGCCCCTGTGGGAAAACATGATCCATTTTATGATGCGGTTTCCAGGAACATCACGGTGGTAAAAATCAGGGCCTGCCTGTACAAGCGTAGCTCACTTTTCACAAAAGATATGTTCCTGAAAAGTAGTGTAGACTGAATTTCTATCATCAGGTCATTTAACAGCTATCAAAGTGTTAACACTTAACACTTACAGTAAAGAAACCCCTAATGAAAAATACTTTTAGAAAATGAAAGCTCATCTTTATTTGCTCTGAACTTTTTAATTTAATACATGGTGAGCTATTAACAACAGGGCACATTAATGTTTAAGTAGAAGCTAGACTACAGTACAAATGGTATTTTTCATGAATATCGAACTGTAGATTGCATACTTTGAAGTCAAAAAATGTAATCACTGAAGCTCCTGTCTGAGATATCTTTCACAGTGCTATGCATTAATCTGGCAAAGAATGTGGATGGCAAGCCTGTTTCTTTTTACTCTGAGATTTAAAGGGATCAGAGTACAGACAAATGCTCACACCAAGTTTCTGTTAGTGAGTGAAAATGGCAGGTATGAGGAGCCTCCTTTTTCAGAAAGAGAAACACAAGCACAGATTGATTTGTGCTAAGTGGTGAGGACTTCTGAACTGCACACAGGTAAACTAAACACTAGAACCAGTGGAACAACCCAGTTATTTGTTCTTAAGAACAATGTTGCTGGGGTGGGATGGGCAGAGGGGGTAGCGGGGGAAAAACTGGGACAACTGTAATGGAATAACAATAAAAAAATGATTTTTGACCATGTGGAACATGGCTTTGTTTATTTTTAAGTATTTTTATTGATTATGCTATTAGAGTTCTCTCAATATTTACCCCTTTATCCCCCTCCGCCCTGCCCCCCAACCCTTCAGCACTCCCCACCCCTTAGTTCATGTAAAAAATGATTTTAAAAGAGGTAAAAAAAGAACAATGTTGCTCAAAGTAGCCATTTCCTAGTGCAGAAGAGAGATTAAGTAAAAAAAAAGTCATGTAAAAGTACTTTGTAAACTCTGAAGTACTATGCAGATACAGGAAGCAAAGTTCTTAGTTGAAAGTGAGGTTGGGGGTAGTGGTGTCAGGGGTTTGAGGAGGAAGTATGAAAAAAGTCCAGCCCTGGATGATGTCACTCAGTGGATTAAGTGCTGGTCTGCGAACCAAAGGGTCACTGGTTCAATTCCCTGTCAGGGCACATGCCTGGGTTGTAGGCCTGGTTGCCAGTGGGGATGCACCAGAGGCAACCACACATTGATGCTTCACTCCCTTTCTCCCTCCCTTCCCTTGTCTAAAAGTAAATAAAATCTTTTTTAAAAAAGAAAAAAATCCAGATAAAGGAGGGAGTAGACAGAGAGGACAGCATTAAGGTTCTCACTTGAGTTTTGTGGTCAAAATGGAGTGACACCAGGCACTGTGGTTATGTGGCTTCCCTCCAGACTCTTTTGCTGCATGGGTATAAGCATCAAGCAGGTAGAAAGTTACTAGGTTTGTGATTTTGCCAAGTGAATAAAAGAAGTGAGAGAAGGCAAGGGAGTTAAGGGTATATGCACGCCAGGGCTGAATTAAGTGGTAACAGTGGAAAAATAGGAAAGGCCAAGAATGAGACTCCCAGATCAAATTGATAGGTGTGGACGAAAAGGGGCCACATACTAAACCTGACATGCTCAGGGGAGGCCTGCATGGAGGCCTTACAAACACAAACCTAAAATAACTATATAGGATGGTCTGATTATTAAAAACATTTTAACTATAAGCAGTTCATGGTGGGTATGCATGCCTTAGGGCAGTATTTTTCCCTAACAAAGGTCAATCTTCACTTTTAACTGAGCCTGGCTTGTTAACTTCTGTGCTTACGATAATATACCTGAAAAAAAAAAGCCGTTAGAATAACAAATTTCCTTCCCCCACTACGCACTCCTCAAAGCACAGACACCAGAGAGAGACCACAAATCCCCTCATTGTTGTTATCCTGTTAATTGCTGAATGGTAACTATCCTGTATCCACCAATGTAAAAGAAGGGTCTATCATTTTACTTTTTAACCAATCCCAGAAAGTTCCCCACTTCGCTTTCTGCCACCTCCCTAATGTATCACTAATGGATTAGTGTACTCCCCTTATGTCTTTGATTCTAATGTATAAAATAAGCAATAAAACTGCCACTTTCCAGAACATTTTTCTCAATCTGTTGAGGTTTTGCTTCCCAGCAATTGCTGTCAGTTTGGCTCAAATAAACTCATAAAAATTCATACAGGTTTGGATGTTTCTTACACTGACATAAGATTTAGCTAAGATGCATGAGAGACTCAAAAATGCATCAACGTGGCTTCTAGTCAGGCAATAGTACTTGAACACTTGCCCAGAGTACTGCCCTGTGGGATTTTAGTGGTCAGCTGTATTCCTGTTTATACTCAGGTAGTACTCAGCTATGTGAGGTGCGGACAAGATCTGGCAAACAGTGGGCTAAGGAAATTAGAGAGGAAGGCAAAGACGAGTATGCTTAAATTGGCAATAGAGTTGATGGTGGGCAAGGAGGTAAGTGGACAGGGGTGTAGATTACTACCTCAGTGAGAGTGGGATGGAGACAGAATAGGCTGAAGATTGGACTCGTGGGGCAGGAAGCCAAGTATTTTGTTGTATGTAATTAGGCTTGTCTGTTCCTACCACCACCACCTGTACCTTTTGCAGCATAATTTAAATCACAAAGTACAATATATAAAGGGTCCAGCAGAAGTAATGCCTGCTTGAGTGTGGTTGGTAGGATAATAATATGGGTGTCATAATTTAGTTTTAATTTGAACATTTCACCTAAAATGTCATATGGTATGCTTGAGTGTAATATTGTTATGTTACAGAATTACATGTTTATTAAAAGATTTTATAATAAAAGGGGTGCTATTTGTGCCAGACCCTGTATTCTAATGATATAAATAATGATGGATAACCTTAAGCTAACCCCCACACAAATAAATACACACAGATGGAATGAATTCAGGCACATGGCAGAAGGAATATGGTACAAAATTGGAGGTCAGAAGAGGACTATATCTAGTCCAAGTCCAGTAATCTGAGCTTCTATTTCATCATCTGTAAAAGTAGATCATGACACCCTCCCTACCCAATCATAGTCTGTGCATAGGAATGAAGGTAAGATTCCTGAAGGCAGGGAACTTCAGGGTTCTGTTTGTTAATATATCTGTAGGGCTTAGCCTGGCACATGGCAGGAGTTTATGAATATTTAAGTCAATGAGTATAGGAAAGTGCTTTTATATAGGAGAGTTCTACACAAATACCAATAATGGACTCAACTCCTTACTAATAATTCATATGAAGTAAAAGCTGTTTCTGATTATAGTAATACAAAATTTTCTAATGTTTTGATAAACATCATTAAGCACCATATCTCGGTTTCTTCTAATGAAATAGTTATGAACTAGCAGTAGCTCAACAGTCATCAGTGGGAGAATTTAAGCAGTTAATTCTAAAATTGTTTCCTGGACCAGCTCCATGGAGGCCAAAAGCGAAAGGTCAAAGCCAAGAACGACAGAACTTTTTGAACAGTGAAGCTAGTTTCTACTGGGAGTATTTAAGCTGAAAGCCGGCTGAAAAAGGCAAGATGAAAAATTGTGTAGTCACATATGAAATATATTGAAAGGTTTAAAAGTGTTTTTCCAAATGCACCACAAAAAAATGTTTCTGCTCTCCTTAATGATCCCTTTATCTTTTCTACTCATCCCTTACCATACCAAATCAATACTATATTAGAATTTGTCCTATCTTGTCCATCAGTCTTTTACATTTAGCTATATATTTTGTTTAACTTTAATAATTTTTATATTTAATTTTAATATTTTCCATTCTATGCTGTATTTATTAACCCCTTAAATTATTTGTTTAATGACTAAGTGGAAGAATTTCATCTAGACACCAATACATTAAGCCTGCCATTTTTTCATCTCCTCCTGTCCAGCAGATTTAATAGTGTATCATTATAACCTCTCCCTGCCAGTAAGCTTGTCTGGCAAATCCTTGATCCTGGATAAATTCAACCATTTGCCTGCTCTGAATTTGCACCTGAGCAGCTGAATGTTCTTGGAGGAAATATACAACCTTAATAATTTTTAAAGATTTTTGAAAATTTATTTGTAGGAAGAGAGGAGAGAAAGAGAAGGAGGGAAACATTGATCAATTGCCTCTGGCATGCCTCCAACTGGGGACCTGGCCCACAACCCAAGCATGTGCCCTGACTGGGAATCATACCACGATGACAATGCCCAACCCACTAAGCCACATCAGTCAGGGCTAGGTACTGCCTGTTTGAAATCTTCTTTTCTCTATTAAACTTACTACCTGAGAAAATTATTTTATATGTTTTTTCTCTCAAACTTCTCCTACCACTCTCTTCTGCCTTCTAACCTGATGATCTTGCCCCACACAATACTTCATTGAAAGGATACTTACCATCAGGGTGGGTGCTCCCCCTTGCCCCACCAGATCTGTCAGCTGATCTCTATATGCATACATTTTGTCTTCTCCCTTTACAGTAGGTGAACTTCTCTCCCCCAAAGGCTAGACCTTCCACTTGTACTATTTCTCTCCCCACACTACCTTTTTTCAAAGACTTTACCTCTAGAGTTAACCTTCATCATCAGTGTCTCCAAAGATTAGCCCGAGGCATTTACATAAAAAAAAAAAAAAAAACAAACTCCTTGTCCTCACAAACCTCCCATTCACTTAACACTAGGTTCAATTCACACTGGCATCCCCTTGTTATCTCAAATATGCCAAACCTTCTTGTCTTAGGACTTTGCACTTAGAACAGAATCCCAGCTGTGCTGCTGACTGTGTCCAGGAAGGCGTGGATCCTCTTGCCTTTGCAGCCTCATCTTGCATTGACTTTCTGCAACTTAATATTTTCTGATCATACTGCTTCTTTTTCAGTATTTACATTCCAAGATCTTGCTTGCTTCATGACCTTCACACAATCTTTCTCACTGCTAGGTGAGGGATAGCCCAATCCCACTGTCGTGCATTTTTTTAAGATTTCATTTATTTATTTTTAGAGAGGGGAAGGGAAGGAGAAAGAGAGGGAGAGAAACATCAGTGCGTGGTAGCCTCTCGAGCAGGCAAGGAGAGTGGGCATCCTTTCCTTGTTCCTTCTCTTAGAAGATAAGCTTTCAGTTTTTTAAAAAAGATTTTATTTACTTATTTTTAGAGAGAGGAGAAGGGAGGGAGAAAGAGGGGGAAAGAAACATCAATGTGTGGCTTCCTCTTGCACAGCCTGCCCTGTGCAACTCAACCTGCCCTGCCCTGCAGGAACCTGCCCTGCAACTCAAGCATGTGCCCTTGACTGGGAATGGAACTGGTGACCCTTTGGTTCACAGTCCAGGGCTTAATCCACTGAGCCATATCAGCCAAGGCCCCTTCTTACTCATTCTTTATCCCACCTCCTTAGAGAGGCCTTCTCTGCTCATTCTAATTAAAGCAGGTCCTCCCTCCCCTGTTCTTCTCTCATAGCACATTTCAGAGTCCTTTGTAAACACATATTTACTTATATATTGGCTGTCTCTGTCATTAGATTCTAAATTACATCAGGGCCAGAAAAGTGTTTCATTTGTTTTTATATACCCAGCATCGAGTACACAATACCTTAGATAATCTACAAGTAGCTTAATAGTATCTTTGGAAGGAATGAATGAACAAATGCCCATCATTTCCTTTTGATCTTCCTAATATCCTATGAGATAAGATGTTATTATCTTGTATTACAGGTAGAGAGTCACACAGTAAGCAGTAGAACCAAAGTCTTCTTACTCCAAATCCAGTGTTCTTTGTATTACACTACCTCAATAGGGAATGTTCTTTGTTACAAACACAAATACTGCAATAAACTCACTGATTCACATTTCCATAAAGATGGGGCAACTTCAACTCCCGTTCTTCGGTTTAAAGCATTTCTGAGATAAGTATTACCTCTTTCCTCACCCTTAGAAAAAAAAAAGACTATGTATCACATACTACACTGAGACACAGGAAACAGGTTTGGGTATTCCCTTTGCTTATTTATTTGATAGCTAGGAAGCTTGCTATAAGCCAATAAAAGTAAAGAAATAATAGCTCTACTTTATAAATCTGTAAGTAGGCTCCCAATATCTAGTCCCCAAATAGATAACACAATTGCATTTTTTTACGCAAGTTAATAGTTACATTTTCCTACTGACTGACAATTGGACTAAATAGACCAGCTTATAATTTAGGAAGCCTCACATTTATATGTACTCAAAATTAACTGAAAACATTTGAGGAACTATCATATGATTCTCTAATATTCCATTTCATAAAGATTCAAAGTATGACTAGCATTGCATTGTCATATGCATTTTGATGCCTTTTTATATATAAAAGTAATAGTTACTACTTGTTGAGAGCATAGTGATTACCACTATGTAGTAGGCATCATTCCAGAAATGGGATACTGTAGGAGGGTGCAGCCAGGGTCCCCCAAAAGAAGGACTTGTAATGGGGTTCAGAACTCAAGGTGTCCAGGAAATATTAGAAAGATATATTGGATGTCCTCACCCTCTACCACAGGTGTGAGTTGGGGGAAGGGACACATGGAGCAGGGCCATTGAGAGCTGTTTTGCATAGCAACTAACCTTTGCAGCTAACCTCCAGGTGTGGTCATTTAACATATCTATAACCTTTAACTGGTTTCATAGATATGTTAAATAGCTGTGGCCATGCTCTGAGCCAGGGGGATAGAAGGAACTCCCCCCCAAGATGTAACTGGGAGGCAACTCCCCCTAGTTTCAGTGCCTGCGTGAGAGCTTGGAGATGATTGGCTCCATGACATGGGGCCACCCCTGCGCAGACCCATGATGGCAGCTTAGTAAAGCTGGAAGGGTATTTAAACCCAGACTTGGCAGCCATCGTAGAGAGGACCACGTGCCTACAGCTATGTAAGGAGAACTGCACACTTTTGCACCCCCCCCAACAGCCATGAGAATAATCACCATGCGGCTTTAGCAGAGAACCACCACATGGCTTTAGCTGGAAATCCCCGCAACACAGCTGACGGGTGCTGGGAACCAAGGGAGGCCTACCAGCTGAGTACAGATTACTGGGAAGAACTGGGGGCTGCCTGAGCCATGGAGTTCTATTTCTTTTCCTGAGATACGGTACCCCAGACTGAGCAAAGGGGCGAAGGAAGGACTGTGTGTGTTTGTGGGTGTTTTAAGGGACTTTGGGATTTTGATGAAGACATTAAGTCATTACTCTTAAGTCTGTGTAACTTGAATAAAGAATTCCTTTCCTTTTCACCAATCTCTAACATGGAGAGCTATAATTCTCTGGCGAAGGGAAAGGTGAACCCAGTACAGGGAGACCCTAGAGAAATGGGGGTCAATTAGGTAGCATTGTGGGACCCTCTTCCCTGGTGGCCAATTGGGGAGGATCATGGGAGACCACATGCGCAGTAGCTTTAAAGTAATACAACTACTTGTACATGCACAGTAAAAGCCCACCAAAACTAAACAGGAAGGATCTGCCCTATAAGAATAGAGTCCCTCCAGCCCATGAGGTCCATCTCTGCTTGGAGTTGGCCTGCTTCCATGTTCTCTGCTATAAACTCTGGGTGTTCGGTTCAATTCTTTGTCCCAATCACCAAGAACCTGGTTACCTGTGCCCACCTGTGACAATACAACAGTAAGGAAGAAATATTCCTTGCTCGCATTAAAGTTTATATTCCTTGGCTTCCTCAGGTTATTCAGGGAGTTTTATATTTTTCTCGATAGCATTTTTACTCAGGTTGAAAACAGAAGTAGAAAGACATTTATTAAGGATATCAACAATTCTGACACCAATTCCAGTGGTAGGCTCTTTCTGTACACCAAGCAATTCTCTGTGACACCAGCTGCATGTCCTACAGTTTACCTCAGTTCTGACACTGTCTACTTGAGATAGTGTCAGATCCCACACGTTAAGGGCTCAATCCTACAAGAATGACAGCCCCCCCACTTTCTGATGCCAAATATAAATCCAGATCGTCACTTATGCTTCTGACCTACCACCTACAGATGAGAGGTTCCAATAGTCTCCTCAGGATTAATTTCCCAGAGCAGCTGACAGAACTCAGAGAAACATTTTACTTACTAGATTACCATTTCTTTTTTTTTTTTTTTTTTGAGGATGTAACTCAGCAACAACCAAATGAAAGAGATACACAGGACACAGAGTTTCCACACCCTCTCTCCCTGCCAATCTCCTGGAATCTCTGTGTGTTTACTGCCTGGAAGCTCTCTGAACCTGACCTGTCCTTTTTGGATTTTTATGGAGGCCTCACTACATATGCGAGACTGATGAAATCAGAGGCGCTTGGTGATTGCAACCTAAGGGCTTTTTGAAAGTCACCTCATTAACAGAACAAAAGACACCTTGATGGCTATCAATATGCAGATATCCTCAATAATTCTTTCTCTTTTTATTGTTGTTCAATATCCTCAATAAATCTATACCTTCTAGCTTCTAGTACATTCCATAGTATTTTCCTAAAATCTTTTCACCTGCCCCTGCCATCTTCCCGTTTCAGTGCAGAGAAGAGGCTTTGGAATCGGAGCTAGATTTCAGTCTCCACTGTGTCACCTAATTGGCCTGGCTGCAGCTGGCAAGTTAACCTCTTTGAACTTTAGTTGCATCCTCTGTGAGGTCTTCATCCTGCAGTGATAGCACTACTACAAAACCAGAACTTGACCAAGTTCCTGCCCTACCTAAAACCCTTCAAAAGCTTCCCACTGTTACAGGGTGCAGCCAAGAGGGGCGGGGGCCAAATAGGCATTTGAAATGGGGTCCAGAACTTAAGGTGTCCAGGAGATTTTAAGATGTCTCCATCCCCCACCCCAGGGTGTGGGTTGGGGAAAGAGACAAATGAAGCAGGGCCATTGAGAGCTGTTTTGCATAGCAACAGCCTTGCAGCTAACCTCTGGGTTGGTCATTTAACATATCTATAGCCTTTGGCTGGTTGCATAGATAGGTTAAGTAGCTGTGATCAGCTCTAAGCCAGGGGAATGGAAGTAACTTCCCCACCCAGAAGTAACTTCCCCACCTAGATGTAAATGGGGGGGGGGCGGGTCCCCTGTGTTACAGCGCCTGCGTGGGAGCTCAGAGAGGATTGGCTCCAGGACATGGGGCCACACCTGCCCAGACTCATGATGGCAGCCCAGTAAAGCTGGAAGGATACGAGTTCTGGCATGGGCAGCCCTGAGAAGGAGAACCATGCCGCTTGAGGAGGAGAACCATGCTGCTTTAGAAAGGAGAACTATGCTGTTTTAGGAAGGAGAGCCATGTGCAGCCCAGAGGAGGAGAGCCATGCGCAGCCCTGAGAGGAGAACCATGCTGCTTTAGGAGGAGAAGCACGCGGACTTGACGGAGTGTAGACTCCTGCAGCCCTGAGGAGAGAACCACGTGGCAGCCCTGAGGAGAGAACCACATGGCCTGGCAGAGTGGGGCCCCCACAGCTTTAGAAGGGGGAACCACCACCTGGTTTTAGCAGAGATCCCGGCGACTCAGCGGAGGGTGCCGGAACCCAGGGAGGTCTCCCAGTCGAGAGGGAGTACTAACTGGGAAGAACCAGAGGACTGCCTAAGCCATGGACTTCTATTTCCTTTCCTGAGATACGGTACTCTGGACTGGGCAAAGGGGGAAGGAAGGAAGGACTGTCTGTTTGTGGGTGTTTTTAGGGACTTTGGGATTTTGGTGGAGACATTGTGTCACTGCTTTAAGTTTGTATAGCATTAAATAAATGTTTCCTTTCCTTTTCACAAGTCTCTGGCATCGAGAGACGTCTTTCCTCTGGCGGCGGACATAACGGACCCGGGGCCTTCTTTCAATAATAGTATATCATCCCAGGCCCCCCCCCCCTGTGTGTTCTGTAACACCACTACCCTTAAAATAAAGATCAAAGTCATCTTCCAGGCTTCCAGAAGTCCTTCATGGTCTCTAGTCTGTCTGCCTCTCTGACTTCTTCTTGCCCCATGTTCCCTCTTAACCTTCTCTAATACTGCCACTCTGGCCTTCTTCAGTCTCTTAAATTAGGGTTACCAGATTTAGCAAATAGAAATACTGAATGCCCAGTTACCATAAATTTGAATTTCAGATGAATGACAAATACAGGGTCCAGTGGAAGTAAGGCCTGCTTGAATGTGGTGGGTAGGGTGATAATATGGGTGTAATAATTTATAGTTTTAATTTGAACATTTCACCTAAAATGTCATATGGTGTGCTTCAGGGTGCTATTGTTATATTACAGAATTACATGCTTATGCCTATGTAATAAAAAAAGGGGGTGTTATTTGTGCCGGACCCTGTATTTTCTAGTAGAAGTCCCCAAATATTATATGAGACATCCTTCTACTAAAACATCATTCACTGTTTACCTGAAATTCCAATTGAGCTGAACACTCAGTATTTTACCTGCAACTCTATTGAAATGGGCCCTCTCCCTCCTGCACCAAGGCCTGCACATGCTGTTCTCATTTCCTTACATGCTCTTTCCTCACTCTCCAGCTGACAGAGCTGCTGCAAGAAATACATGAGACCAGGTTAATATCACAGCACTTAGCACAAAGAGCATACTCAACAAATACTATAATAAATAAATGCTTTCTACTCTTGGTTTGCCTTTTATATTACACTAATTGTGGCGGCATCAATGCTTTCCCATTTAAAAGAAGTCATCCTCTCTTTTTTAAAATATATATGTAGATTTACTATAATTCACTTAACTAGTCTAGTACTAAGGGGAAAGTAGGTTATTTCCAAAACTTTTGCTATTATAAATAATGCTGCAATACACACACGTTAGTCCTATCACACCTTTAGGAAAGTCTTAAGGTACACTCTTACTTTGAGAATTACTGAATTATCCTCCCAAAGGTCATCAATTTATACTACCATCAACATGGCTTAAAAACATTGCAGATGGGGAGAACACATCTGCAAATATTGAGTATGATCACTTTTTCTTCATCTGACAAATGAAAACAATTTTTACTGATGTTTTCATTTATATTTTATTGATTATGAAATAAATTGGGCATTTTTCATTTGGTTCATTTGGCTTCAACGGTTGTCAAAAAGAAGTCATTCTCTTTATAAGAGGGCTGGTAAATAGCAACAAACATATGTACCAAATAGTATTTCCCTTACCAAGTATTTTTACATATGTGATTCCAATTTGGTCTTCACAATAACACTGTAATATAATGTTGGGGAGGAGAAATTCCCCTCTGTTTTTTTTTTTTAATTCTTCTGGCTAGATTAAGAATTAAATTGACATGAGATGGAATAACAGGAGACAAAAAAAGTTTCATAATGTGTATATGTCCTGTATACAAGGGAGAGACCCAGGAAAACTAAGTCAGTCACCAAAAATGGCTGAAGGCAATTTACCACCATCACCTGGAGACAAAAGACCATGTTGGGGATGGGCAGTCAGTTATGGGAGTTTAACGAGGGTAAAGTTGCTATGCAGATGAAGTCTCTGCCCTCAGCACTGATAGCATTTTCTAGAGATAAGATCAATGCCCTCCTTCTTCCTGGTACCACCGCTGGGGAGACACACTTACAAACGGAGATTTCCCTTACAAATGTAAATGTCTTTTACAACAAGCACTTCCTACTTTTTAAAATTGAGGTTACATTGATTAATAACATTATATAAATTTCAGGCATACAACATAATAATTCGATATCTGTATATCTCTGTGGCTTGCTCATCACCGAAAGTCTTTTTTCTTTCGTTACCATATACGTGACCCCATTTACTCATTTCACCCTCCTCCACCCACTCGATATCCAAGAGTTTTTGTATTGTTAGTTCCTTTGTCATTTTTTGTTTTCTAGTCTTACCATTTTTGTTCTTTTATGTCTCCAGAATATACAGTGGCAAAAGGAAGGTCTCTTCAAGAGATGGTGTTGGGAAAACTGGACAGCTGTACACAAAAGTACAAAACTAGGCTACTGTCTTATACAATACACAAAGAGGAACTCAAAATGGATTCAAGACTTGAATGTGAAGACCTGAAACAATAAAAAACATAGGAGAAAACATAGGCCCTAAGCTTCTGAACATCAGGGTCAACTATATTTTTGTGAATTTGATCTCAAGGGAAAGGGAAACATAAACAGAAACAAACAAATGGGTCTACTTGCTTTTTAGAGCTTCCCCCATGTCTCCTCTTTCTTAAAATTAACCTAAAATAATTCTTATGCCAAAGAGACACATCTTGGTGTGACAAAGTCTGGTCCCCTCCAGTAAACATTAGTGTAAGGGTCAGGCCAGGTTCCCAGCCTACCAGACTGCTCGTGACCCAGTCAGGCCAGTTTTCTGATCTGCTGGACTACCCATGACTCAGTTATCCAGACTGCTTGACAGCCCATGGCTCCATCAGAACTCCCTCTCACCTCCCACAATAGACATCTGGCGCCAGTCATAATGGCCAGTGGTCAGACTGATCCTCCTGTACCTGGGAGTAGCCCAGGCCTTTACCTAACTCCCTGTCTTGGCTCACACTCTGGAACCCTGAGACACCCACCTAGGAGAACAAGAGACTAACCCCTCCTTCATTCCCCTCACTAACCCCACAATTTTTCTTTTTAAAAACCCCATTCTTGCCTAACCCCTGGGGGTTGCAGTAGGTCCAGACTCAGCCTGTCTGTAAGCACAGCATCAAATAAAGGCACTCGGATCAGATCATCCAGCTCCTCCCACCTCTATCTCTCAGGCATTTCTAAGAATTAGTAGTAGGATTTTATTCATTTTATAAAGGAAAGAATAATCAGGTAAGTTCTAAGTCACAACTGATAAACAGTAAAAGCAGTAATCAAACTCAGGCCTTCCAGCTGAAACCTCAGAAGCAACTCAAAATGGTTTCTAACAAGACACTGGGCTGCTTTTCAGAGGACAGTTCAAAACAGCAAGTCAGGCAGGTGAAGCATGCCCAAGGACAAAACTTTGACCTCCCCGCTGCATCTGGAGCCAAAGCCTCCCTACACCACCCTGGTCCTCAGGAAATCAAAGGACAGGGACATAACCTGAATCCTTTCAGAAGCAAAGAGTTCATTGTCCAAGAACATCTGGTGCTGAAGCCCCTTACCATAAATGGCCAAGTTTCAAGGTCCTCCAAAGTCCAACTTGTTCCACAGCACCCCCACATACTTGTCCCCCCTAAATCCTTTAAAACAGCCCTGAATGCCCTGGGTTGGGGAAACAGATTTGGGCCCCATCTCCTCGTTTGGTTGCCTCTTGAAATAAACTCCTTGTTGTGTACTCCATGCTTCAGTGATTGGTCGTGCTGCACATTGGGCATATGTGTTAGGTAGGAGAGATAGTAAACTAAGGCAGGAGGAGGAGGAGGGAGACCTGTCTCATTACTACTCAGCAGCTGAGCCTGGTGCAATAAGATTGCCACATGTTCTGAACATCACAAACAAAGATAGCAAAGAGGGAGGGGAGTCCTTGAGACTCTGTGCTGGGAAAGGGAGCCTCTGTAGCAATTTCACCAAGAAAGAAAGCCTTTGTAGCCGTACATTATTCCAAAGGTATAGTAGTATAGTAGGGGGAGAAGGAGAGGGAACCTAGAAACTGACTAAAGTATGTAACCTCTGAACCCCAATAGTCAGCACACTCAGATTAGCCAGGTGCACACTTGTAGCCTTGGCTCAAGTGCATAGAACAAATTTAACTAACAACTTTATTTCCTCTATACATGTGGCATTTGGACTAGCCGGGTGCCTGCTCACAGCTTTGTGCTCAGATGTGTTTCATAAATAAACTTGCAATCTCATTTCCACTATATGTGTCTATCTCTTGCTTGAATTATTCTCTTGCAAGAGAGGCAAGAACCAAGGGACAAGTTTCAGAGGGCAGAAGGAGGGGACTGACTCGGGTCTCTCCTGGGTAATATATGAACTTGAGTTCAATTACACAGCCTCAAAAGCTGAACTTTTGCAGCTATATGGTATTGTCTCCCTACCCATCATCACTGTGACAGATATATACCACTACTACTAATAGTAATAACACTAGTAATCAACATAACAGCCATAACAGCTAACACTTATTGAATGCTTTCTGTGAACCAGTAACTTTTCTAAGTGATTTATATGTATTATTTTATGATCATAACCACTTTATGAGGTGGATAGCCTGTTGTTATTCCCATTTTTCATATAAATTTTAATCCTCCATTTCCTTAAGTAACTTGTCCAAGGTCACAAAGCTAGTGTCAGAACAAAGACGCAAAACCACGCAGCAGCTCTGAAGTCTGAGCACTTGTTCCAGTCACAGTCTAGACAGAATGCACTCATGGAAGATCCAGCCTAACTCTGGCTATGCTATTATATACACACTTGCTTACTCCCAACCAACAGCCTCTTCTGTGAAAATGGCACCAATTACCCTGGAAGGTAGCCCTCCATGTGAACTTATGACAAAAGTAATAACAAAAGTAATAACAAACTAGATGCATGTTCTGTCCTTATTACCTTTTAAACAATAGTATGAGTTTACAAAAAAAAATGACTGGTCTGGCTTGGAAGCTGAGTGAAACAAACCACTCTGAGACTTAGTAGCACCAGAAATGACATAATTTTTGTTGAGAACTTTTTTTAAAGGGTTTTATTTATTTTTAGACAGAGGGGAACAGAGGGAGAAGGAGAGGGAGAGAAACATCAATGTGTGGTTGACTCTCACGTGCCCCCTACTGGGGACCTGGCCTGCAACCCAGGCATATGCCCTGACTGGGAAGCAAACTGGTGACCCTTTGGATTGCAGGCCGGCACTCAATCCACTGAGCCACACCAGCCAGGATTTGTTGGGAACTTTTAAAGCCGCCTTTCTCAATGTCCATTCTACTGACTCAGATGTTTTCTACTACTGTCCTGTGTGTGTGTGTGTGTGTATACACACACATATATACATAAATATATCTCCACACACACATAAATCCATATATATAAACTCTCCCAACCAACTGTACCACCACTAGCCTTGCCAAATTTGAAAAACTACAAATAGGTAGTTTGCTTTTGCGTTTTACAATTGCCACAGTGAATTATAAAATGCACAGGCTTATAATTTAGAAAATTTTACATTTCTCAGAAAATCTTTGCCAGCAGCTTTGGAATTTCCAACTTGTCAGTTAAAACACTTGAACAGAACATGGTGATAATGCAAAAAGGCTTAGCAGTTTATGTATCTGAAAAACAACAAAATAAAGCATTACATGAGGTCAAAATTTGTATTAGCTGTCGTCACACTTACCAGAAGACTTGGAATTTGAAAAGGAAACCAAATAAAATTTATGTTGCTTCAAATCAAAAGCCTTGGGGTAGAAAGAGACCTGGATTTAAATTAAAATTCTGCTACTTACTGTCTGTTACTTAATCTCTTAGATTCTTTCCTCATCTGTAAACTAGGGATAATATGTACTCTACAGGTAAATTCTAAAAACTGAATTAGAATCTATGTCATCTCATAGTCCAATGGTCGGCACTGAGCCTATTCTGGACCCTCAATGATCCAAATCCCTCTGTTCCCCCTGCCAGGCCTGGTGTTAGTGCTGAATGGTTATGGAATCATGGTGATACTGATCTGTGCCATTCAGATGCTTCCTTTCTTCTCTCCATGCCACCACAAACTGCCCATTTTCTCCTTTGGCATCCCAGCAACAGTGTTCATCTAGACTTTTGTCACTGGGGTGCCAAAAATAAGAGAGCCCAGTCTCTGCAGTTTAGGAAGAGGAAGATGGTTGTGTTGGTTCCTATGTGCCCTTCAATGGAGGGCCCCTTCCTTCAAAGGTCACTCCATACCTGAACCACGCTTTGCCTTGTGTCTAAAAAGAGACCCACCCAATCATTGTATCGATTTAATATTTACCATTTATTTTATTTATAAGAGTTATATAATAAGATAAATATTTTAAATAACTACCATTTCTTATATACTTTTTGCCAGACAGTATGCTGAATGCTTGACATATATTATTTCATTTGAATCTTACAACAGCCTTCTGAGGGAGATTACTGCTAATTTATTTCACAGTGAATATTATTGATTGCCATTAATTCTTTTTTAAATAATTTTTAGATCTTATTTATTTTTAGAGAGAGGGAAGGGGAAAGAGAAATAGAGGAAGAGAAATATCAATTTGGTTGCCTCTCACACACCCCCTACTGGGGACCTGGTCCACAACCCAGGCATGGGCCCTGACTGGGAATCCAACCAGCAACCTTTTGGTTCGCAGGCCAGCACTCAGTCCACTGAACCACACCAGTTAGGACTGATTGCAATGAATTCTTAACTGATTTCTCTAAATACTAAGAATATAACAGTAAATAAAAAGACAAAAATTTCTGACCTCATGGAGTTTACTGTCTACTGTGAGGAGATATCAAAGAGGCTGAGTAACCCACAGATTACCATATAGTAAGTAATAAAGCCAAGATTCAAAAACAGGTCTGTGAATAAAATAGAAACCCCAGATATAAATCCTCCCCTATATAGTCAATTAATTTTTGGTAAGGGTATCAAAGCTATCCAATGAGAAAAGAACAGTCTTTTCAACACATGATGTTGGGAAAGCTGGATATATACATACAAAAGAATAAGGATGGACCTTTACTTTATACCATATAGAAAAAGAAACTCAATATGGAGTAAAAGCATAAACATAATAGCTAAAACTATAAATCTTTTAGAAGAAAACCAGAGAAAAGCTTCATGACATTGGATTTGGCAATAATTTCTTGGATATGACAACAAAAGCATAGTCAACAAAAGGAAGAAATAAATTGAACAACTACAGAATTAAAACCTGTTGTGCATCAAAGGACAATAGAATGAAAAGTCAACCCACAGAATAGGAGAAAATATTTGAAATCATATATCTGGTAAGTGGTTAATATCCAGAATTTATGAAGAACTACAACTAATGACAACAACAACAACAACAACAACAACAAAAACAAATCCAATAAAAAAAGGGCCCTGGCTGGTGTGGCTCAGTGGATTGAGCACCAGCCTGTGAACCAAAGGGTTGCTGCTTTGATTCCCAGTCAGGGCACATGCCTGGGTTGCAGGCCAGGTCCCTAGTTGGGGGTATGCGAGAGGCAACCACACATTGATGTTTCTCTCCATCTCTTTCTTTCTCTCTAAAAATAAATACATAAACTCTTTAAAAAAATGACCAACGGACTTAAATAGACATTTTTTCAAAGAGGATATGCAAATGTCCAAGAAGCATAAGAGAAGATGGTTAATGAGCCACTAATTAAGGAAATGAAAATCAAAACCACAAGGAGATAGTACTTCACACCCATTAGCATGACTATTATAAAAAAGGAAAATAATAAGCATTGGCAAGGATGCAGGGAAACTGGAACTCATGCATTGCTGGTAGAAATGTAGAATAGTTCAGCTCCTATGGAGAATATTTCAGTGATACCTCAAGTAATTAAAAATAGGATTACCATATGACCCAGCCATTCCACTTCTGGATACCCAAAAGAATTGAAAGCAGGGGCTCAAACAGATATTTGGTCCTGACTGGTATAGCCCAGTGGGTTGGGCATTGTCCTGCAAACAGAAAGGTCACCAGTTCGAAATCTGATCAGGATACATGCCTAGGGTGTGTTGCAGGTTTGGTCCCTGGTCAGGGTGTCTACAAGAGGCAACTGATTGATGTTTCTCTCACTTCCTCCCTTTCTCTCTAAAAATAAATAAATATAATCTAAACTAAAAGAAAAAAATGTTTAAAAATAGAAAAAGACCAAATATTTGTACACCCACATTCATAGCAGCATAATTCAAAATAGCCAAAGTTGGAGGTACTCCAAGTGCCCATTGATGAATGAATGAATAAACAAAATGTGCTATATACATATAATGGAATAATATACATATTGTTCAGATTTTAAAAGGGATGAAATTGTGACATTTGCTACAACATGGGTGAAACTTGAGGACAACATCTGGTTTAATTAAGCCAGTCATGTAAGGACAAATACTGTATGATCCCACTAATATTTAAAGTAATCAAACATATAGAAACAGAAGGTAGAATGGTGGCTGTTGGGGGCTGGGGACAAGGGGACAATAGAGGGTTACTGAAACTGGGCACAGAATTTCAATTTGGGAGGATGAAAACATTTTGGAAATGGATAATGGTGATAGTTGCACAACACTATGAAGGTACTTAACGCCACTGAATTGTATACCTAAAAATGATAAAATGGTAAAGTTTATGTCATGTATATTTTACTACAGTAAAGAAAAAAAAAATGGGCCAGGGTGTGAGTCTTCAGCTTATACTCTTACACACTATAGTGCAGTGCCTAGTAGTTGTTGTTTAGACTCATTCAGAGAAAGGTTGGTTCAGCACATTCATGTTCAAATGTAAAATTGTGCTTCAAGCCAGAAAAAGCACACAGAGCATTTGGTGTCATCACAGTGCAACTGGAAAAAAATCATTTATGCAGTTATCAAGCCTAAATGCATTCCCGAAAACCATTTTTAAATGAGCCAGGCTGAATGAAAACCCTTAATACGAATAGGAAAATAGCTAACTGGACTGCAAATGATTACCAGGAAGCTGTTTTTAACAATTCCCTCAAACTAGGGTTGAAACCTGTTACATGAGGTTTCCCGATCTAGCAAACAGTCAGATTCCAAATACTGAACTATTCATGAACTTGTCTTGCTTGTAAGTCACGAACCCATTAGATGAAAACGCAGGCTGTTTCTGGTACAACATGATTATTTCTTCTTGTCTTTCCTCCTCTTTTATTTAATTCACTGGCAAAGTGTCAACATTTGGGGGAATGAGCTACAGTATTTCTTAGATTAAGAAACAAAATGTAAAATAGAGTTTTCCAGTTAATTTTTTGGTTTGTATTGATTTTTGGAAGGAGAGACAGAACCTGAAGTATTAAGACAGTGGAAATGTTTTTTAAGCTAAATCCTGTGTGATAGATGTAATCCTTATATAATAAGCCAACGTTGTCTGACAATGGAAATGGGATAGAATCCAGGTACCCATGCCCAGGGACTCTAGGCATTTACACTATTGGTAGCCTTTTTCATTACCGCCATCACCACCACCACTACTACCAAATAACTAAGAATTTCATCTACTTAAAACATCAAGATATCAACCCTGGCTGGGTAGCTCAGTTAGTTAGAGTTCTGTCTCAATATGCCAAGGTTGCAGGTTCAATCCTGATAAGAGCACCTACAAGAATCAACCAATGAATGCATAACCAAGTGGAACAACAAATTATGTTTTTCTCATTCCCTCTTTCTTTCTCAAATGAATAAATAATTTTTTAAATCAAGATCCACCCCCCCTGCTTCATCATGGTCTCTTTAGTATATCACAATACTAATTATAACACTACTATTACTACTAGCTAACACTTACTATATGTCAAGCACTGTGCTATCAGGTTCATATGCATTTCCTATTTGATTCTCAGCATAACATTATACAGTAGATAGCTTACTGTTTTTATGTCATCGATGAGGAAATGAAGGAGACTAGTAGGAGATTAGCAGTAAATGGCAAAGCTGGGATTCAAATCCTAACTTCAGGCTGCCAAGCACATGTCTCTAACTGCCAAGTTAACTACCTCTCTACAATGCTTCCCTAAGAATGAAAAATCATTTTATACCACTATGTTCCAGCTTCAGGCTTCAGATTTTATATCCACAGGTCAGTTACAGAATTCAAAGTTCATTAATGAAGCAGTTTGAAGCAGTGTAACTCATCTATCTCATATGGGTCTTTTCCAAGGCAGCTGGCTCCCTCCTTTAACCCAGATCCTAAGAGCAATTCAAGGGTCCTTCTTTGCTCTCTAATTCCTTCTTTTCTTTGACTCCACAATAGGAAAAGTACTAAGTTCTCAGAGGAATAAAATCTCCCATGTGTTAATAGAAGGCCATAAGAAAACAGGGTTCTATAATATAGAATTGCACCTAAGTCATTGCCTAATTTAGCTGTTCTCTATATTGAAGCATACCTGTAGATGACTTGGCATACATAATTTTTGCATGTTTATACATGTTCTTTACACCTTTTTCTCCCCATCCACATTAGGTATTAGTGAGTGACCATTTGTCATGAAGCCTTCAGAATTTGCTTGAAAACAGAGGGACTGGACGAGACAGTCATTTCAAATTCTGTTCAGCTCTATTGTGTGATCTGCCAGGGCAATTAAAAAATTGCTGTTGGAAGAGTTTCATTGTTCTTTCCTTCCAATCCTTTGTCTCACTTGTAACAACCTCACAACCTTGCAACATCCCACTACAGCAAGATTGAAAAACTGAGATAGCACGTATAACAGCACAATTATTCTTTATCTATTCACCTTGCACAAGTCTAAGTCTCACCAAGAGCAGAATCCTCTCAATAGAAAAAACAACTATGATAACAAAAAAACTACATTCTCAGGAAAGAACAGTTTCCCTGAACATTATTCTGCCTAGGGATGAATATTATTTCACCCAGGAATTCATAATAAAATATCACACACTCATTCTTTCTTTCAAAAGTTTGAGCAACAACAAAAATGAAAACAAGTTTGTGCATATACTGTGTGTACAACATCATTCTAGACACTAAAGATACAAAGTAATAGGCCCTGGTAGTGTAGCTCGGTTGGTTAGAGTGTCGTCCCGATACACCAAGTTTGTGGAATCAGTTCCTGCTCAGTGCACATACAGGGAATCAGCCAATGAATGCATAAATAAGTGGAACAACAAATTGATGCTTATGTTTCTCTCTCTCTCACCCCCTCCCTCTCTTTCTTACTAAAAAAATAGTAAAAATTTTTAAAAAGATACAAACTAATATAACAGGGTTTCATAGAGACGGACTTCAGTTTAGTAGAGAAAAAAGAAAACTTAAATAACATTCACAGAATACAGTATATTATAGTTAAGTGCAGTGATAGGAATATGCCTCAAATTCTATGAACACAAAACAGCATCTATTTTAGATTTGGCAGAGAGTACTCAGGGGAAATGTATTACAGTAGGTGACATTTGAATTGAGCTTTGGGAGGAAAACTAGAAGTTATGTAAACTGGGCCCTGGCCAGGTGGCTCATTTGATTGGAATGTCGTCCTGTACAACAAAAGTTTGTGGGTTCCATTCCCAGTCAGGGCATACACCTATGATGCGGCTTCGATCCCCAGTCAGGGTACATATGGGAGGCTACTGATAAATGTTTCTCTCACATATCCTCTGGCGAGGATTTAAAATAAAATAAAGTAAAATAAAATAAAATAGAATAAACTGGAGTGAGGTGACATTTGAAGTCATAGAAAATGAGAGGAGAGACCAAAGACACATCAAAGAGGCAGTTTTTTACTAGGATAAGTATTGCTATTCACTGAGACAGTGAAGAGCTGAGGAGTAGCAGGTCTGGGGTGGGAAAGAGAGAAATGCTGTTTAGGATAAGTCAATTTTAAGCTGCCTATGGGACACCCAAGACATTTCTATAGAGATTGTACTGGAGCTCAGTGGAACTGGAGCAAAGGAAAGTGGTATGGACTGCATATCTTGATTTTATTTATTTATTAAAAGATTTCATTTATTTATTTTTAGAGAGAAGGGAAAGGAGGCAGAAAGAGAGGGAGAGAAACATCCATGTGTGGCTGCCTCTCGCACGCCCCCTCCTGTGGACCTGGCCCACAACCCAGGCATGTGCCCTGACTTGGAATCGAACCAGTGACCCTTTGGTTTACAAGCTGGCACTCAATCCACAGAGTCACATCAGCCAGGGCTGCAGATCTTGATTTTAAAGTCATTCCCACATAGATGGTAGCAGTTACAGCCAAGAGTTTAAAAGAGGTCATGCTGGGAGAACATATAGAATAACAACAGAAAAGAGCCATGGATATAGACTTAAAGAATATCAACATTCAAGAGATAAGCAGAAGATGTTGGAGTAGGTAGACGCTGTGCTCATCCCTCACACAACTACATCAAAATTACAACTAAATTATAAAACAACCATCATTGAGAACCACCTGAAGACTAGCTAAAGAGAAGTCCTATAACTAAGGTTATAAAGAAGACAGGTCAACACTGATAGCAAAGGCAGAGGCACAGAAAGGGCAGGTCCCACACCCATGGTGTGGAAATTAAGAATCAGCAGGGATATCTCAGCTGCAGAAGTTCCCCTGAGGAATGAGGGGTCCCAGCCCCAAACCAGACTCCCATACTTAGGGCACCAATACCGGGAAGAGAAGTCTCCAGAATATCTGGCTGTGAAATACAGGGGGGATTTGTGTTAGAGAAAGACAATAGTCTGCTAGAGACCTAGTCCCTGCCACTCTTAAAGGGACCATGCACAAATTCACTGGCTTAGATCTAAAGTGCTAGGGCAGCAGCTCAAAAGCACATATGGGGAGGAACTGAATTGACCAATTTCAATGCAAGGGCTGGAGGGGTAGAGGTCAGGGCAGCTTTCTCCAGGACAGTAGTACAGGCAAGTAAGCACCATTATTCCTTTATTGAGCCCTTCCCCCACCCATCCAGCAGGCAAAGGTGAGCACCACATCTGCATGCTTTATAAAAATGGAAAACACTCCTGGCTGGTGTGGCACAGTGGATTGAGTGTTGGCCTGAGAACTGTAGGGTCACTGGTTCGATTCCCAGTCAGGGCACATGCCTGGGTTGTGGGCCAGGTTCACAATAGCAGGGGCATGTGAGAGGCAACCAACTGATGTTTCTCTCACTCCCTTCCCCTCTCTCTAAAACTAAATAAATAAAATATTTTTTAAAGGAAAACACTGTTTGTTCCTCCCTAGTGACTCCCTGAGATCCTGCCCTCACTCAATTTGCACATTAATCCTGAACATGAACCTATTTTAGTGGTTTGCACACAGCTTCAGCACAAGGTGCAAGCTTTCCTAAAATCTCTCAGGGGCCCAAAAATTCCAAACAACTAGCAGCTGGACTCACTGTGCATCATACATCTTTCTAAGCAGCCCCAAGTTTGGCACTAGGGACAGCGGGCATCAGTTCAGAGCCTAGCCCCTCCCAGGGGCCTCCAAGCCCAGCAGAGGTAGCTACCAACTGTAGGTCGCATTGTAGCTCCCACTAGGACACAGGCAATGACTGACACTGGCCTGTACTAGAGACCCTCATAAAATGCCCCAAAAGCAATGAAAGTAGTGGCAGGCTTCAGACTACACCAGAGCACCACACAAGCATCTCCATAAAGGATATACCCAAATAACAGTCTAGGCAGACCCCAGAGCCCCACTTAAGTGAATCCTGCAACATAGAATCAGCACCTGCACAACAGCTCCTCCATTGTAGTCATGGTTAGTCCTCACAGTCAGTGAACCTGAAGGTCCATCCCAACCACTTATGTGCCAACAGCAATCAAAGCTCAACTACAACTGGAGGGCACACACAAAGACACAAAGGACAATCCTGGAGCACCTGACTTAGGTGACCAGGGAGACTGCACCAATGGGCAATACAGTATACCTACTACACAAAGTCACTCCTTCAGGACTGGGAGACATAGCAGAACTACCTAATAGATGGAAAAACACAGTAAGGCAGGCAAAATGAGGAGATGAAGACATATGTCCCAAATGAAAGAACAAGACTAAACTCCCCAAAAATGTAAACACACTAAAGGCAACCACTTTACTAGACACAGAGTTCAAAACACTGGTTATCAGAATGCTCAATGAACTTAGGGAAAGAATAAATGAACCCAAGAGAAAATTTATAGAAAGAGATAAAACTATTAAAAAGAACCAGTCAGAAAAGAAGAACACAGTAGCTATAATGAAATATACATTAGATACAATCAATAACAATTTAAATAAAGCAGAGGATCGAATCAGTGATCTGATAGACAAAGTAGCGCAAAACACTCAATCTAGGGAGCAAATAGAAAAAAAATGTTTAAATGATGATAGTTTAAAAAATATCTGGAACACTAAAGTATACCAATGTTTGCATTATAGGGGGTCCAGAAGAAGAAGACAATAGGAATAAATTGAAAACTTATCTGAGAATACAATGACAAAAAATTTCCCTAACTTAACAAAGGAAATAGACATACATGTCCAGGTAGGACATACATGGCCAGGTAGGACATTCAATCAAAACAGCAAAAAAGAAAAAAAATAATTTCAAAAATTAGGTCAGTGTAAGGGACTTCTGGGACAACATCAAGCATAACAACATTTGCATCATAGAAGTACCAGAAGGAGAAAAGAAGGACCAAGGAATGAGAACCTATTTTAAGAAATAATGACTAAACACTTTCCTAACATGGTAAAGGAAATGGAAATACAAGCCCAGAAAGCTCAGAGTCCAAAACAAGATGAACCCAGAGAGGTCCACACTGAGATACGTCATAATTAAAATGCCAAATATTAAAGATAAGGAGAGAATTTTTAAAGTAGCAAGAGAAAAGCATTGGTTACCTACAAGAGAGCTCCCATAAGACTGTCAGCTGATTTCTCAACAGAAATATTTCAAGACAGAAGGGATTGGCAGAAAATGTTTAAACTGAAGAAAGGGAAGGGCCTACAAACAAGACTACATTCCCAAGCAAGGCTATGATTTAAAATGGAAAGACAGATAAAGAGTTTTCAAAAGAAGATAAAGCTGCCCTGGCTGGTATGGCTCAGTGGATTGAGTGCCAGCTTGTGAACCAAAGAGTTGCTGGTTCAGTTCCTGGTCAGGGCACATACCTGGGTTGCAGGTCAGATCCTCAGTTGGAGAGAGGCAGCCTGTTGATGTTTCCCTCACACATTGATGTTTCTCTCCCTCTTTTTCCCTTCCTCCCCCTCTCTCTAAAATATAAAATGAAATCTTTTTTTTTAAAACACTGTTTAAAAGAAGATAACGCTAAAGGAGTTCATCACCACTAGACCAGTATTAAGTAGAAAAGTTAAAGGGGCTTCCTTAAGAAGAAAATAAAAAATATGAATAAGAGCCCTAGCTGGTGTAGCTCAGTGGACTGAGTGACGGCCTGTGAACCAAAAGGTCACTGGATCAATTCCAAGTCTGGGCATAGGCCTGGGTTGTGGGCCAGGTCCCCAGTTTGAGGCGTGTGAGAGGCAACAACACGGTGATGTTTCTCTCCCTCTCTTCATCTCTCCCTTCCCCTTTCTCAAAAAAATGAATAAATAAAATCTTTAGAAAGAAAAAGTAGCCCTGACTGGCGTGGCTCAGTGGGTTGGGCACCATCCTGCAAACCAAAAGATCACTGGTTTGATTCCCATTAAAGCACATGCCTGAGTTGTGAGCCGGTTTCCTAGTCAGGGGCATGCAAAAGAAAACTGATCGATGTTTCTCTCCCTCTTCCTCCCTCTCATTCCCTCTAAAAATAAATAAATAACTTCCAGACAAAATGGAGGCATAGGTAGACACACTGTGCCTCCTCGTACAACCAAAACAAGGACAACAACAAATTTAAAAACAAAAAACAACCAGAACTGATAGGAAATCAAACTGTAAGGAAGTCTGACAACCAAGGAGTTAAAGAAGACACACTCACCCAGATTGGTAGCAGGGGTGGAGACGGGCAGCTGGGTAGAGGGGACACATAGCAAGGTGGTGGCTGGAGGACCCAGTGAGGCGGCAGCTGGTAGACAGGTGCACCCACATTCACATGCAGTTAAACTGGGAGGAACAACTGGGGAGCGAGACAGACCACACAACCCAGGGTTCCAGCACCAGGAAATAGTAAAAATCTCTGACTGAAAACACCTGTGAGGGTTGATGCAGTGGGAGAAATTCCACAGCCTCACAGGAGGGTTCGTTGGAGAGACCCACAGGGTGTTGGAATGTACACAAACCCACCCATCTGGGAACCAGCACCAGAGGGGCCCAATTTACTTGTGGGGAGCTGAGGAAGTGACTGAAAACCGGCAGAGAGCAGAACAAGTAGCAGTGTTCCCTCTGGGACCCCTCCCCCACAAATAGCAACACAACAAGTGACGTCGGTTACCCCGCCTGGGTGAACACCTAAGGCTCCACCCCTTACTATGTAACAGATGCGCCAAGACAAAAAAAAAAAAAAATGGCCCAAATGAAAGAACAGTTCAAAGCCCCAGAAAAAATACAACTAAGCGACAAAGAGATAGCCAACCTATCAGATACACAGTTTAAAACACTGGTTATCAGGATGCTCCAGGAACTCACTGGGTACTTCAACGGCATAAAAAAGACCCAGAGAGCAATGAAGGTCACATTTTGTGAAATAATGAAAAATCTACAGGGAATCAATAGTGATGGGAAGGAAACCAGTACTCAAATCAATGATCTGGAGCAGAAGGAAGAAAGAAACATTCAACCAGAGCAGAATGAAGAAACAAGAAGTAAAAAAAAAAAAATGAGGAGAGGCTTAGGAACCTCCAGGGCATCTTTAAACGTTCCAACATCTGAATCACAGGAGTGTCAGAAGGAGAAGAGCAAGACCAAGAAATTGAAAACTTATTTGAACAAATAATAAAGGAGAACTTCCCCAAGCTGGCAAAGGAAATAGACTTTCAGGAAGTCCAGGAAGCTCAGAGTGTTCCAAAGAAGTTGGACCCAAGGAGGAACACACCAAGGCACATCATACTTAACCAAGATGAACGATAAGGAGAGAATCTTAAAAGCACCAAGAGAAAAGGAGACAGTTACCTACAAAGGAATGCCCATAAGACTATCAGCTGATTTCTCAAAAGAGACCTTACAGGCAAGAAGGGGCTGGAAAGAAGTATTCCAAGCCATGAAAGGCAAGGACTTCCATCCAAGATGACTCTATCCAGCAAAGCTATCATTTATAATAAAAGGGCAGATCAAGTGCTTCCCAGATGAGGTCAAGTTAGAGTCCATCATCACCCAGCCCTCATTATATGAAATGTTAAAGGGACTTATCTAAGAAAAAGTTCAAAGATATGAACACTAAAACGACAACAAACTCACAGCTACTAATAACCAAACCTAAAAAAAAAAAAAAAGAAAGAACTAAGCAAACAACTAGAATAGGAACAGAACCACAGAAATGGAGATCACATGGAGGGTTAGCAGTGGGGGAGTGGGGGTGGAAAAGAGGGGGAAAAGGTACAGAGAATAAGTAGCATAAATGGTAGGTAGAAAATAGATAGTGGGAGGTTAAGAATAATATAGGAAATGTAGAAGCCAAAGAACTTATATGTACAACCCATGGACATGAACTAAAGGTGGGGAATGCGGGTCGGAGGGGGTGTGCAGGGCAGAGGGGAATAAAGGGGAGAATTGGGACAACTGTAATAGCATAATCAATAACATATATTTAAAAAAAGAATTGAAAAAATAAAAATAAATAAAGTCTTTTTAAGTAGGAAGATTATATACAATTACTACAATAAATTAAGGAGTACACATAAATGCATACACAAAAGAAATAAAAATAATGAAAAAACATAAATGTGGAAGGTGGGGAGTAAAAATAGTAGTGATTGTAGAATGTATTCAATCTTCAGTGACCATCAGGTAAAATAGACTGGGTAAAAAAGGTGAAGGAATTAAGAAGTACAAATTGGCCATTACAAAATAGCCACAGGGATGTAAAGTACAGCATAGGGAATATAGTCAATGATAAGGTAGTAACAATTTATGGTGTCAGATGGGTACTAGACTTAATGGGGTTATCACTCATTATGTTATAAAAATGTCTAATCACTATGTTGTATACCTGAAAGTATAATAATATAACATTGTATGTCAACTATAATTGGAAAAGAAAAAATAATTAATTACTGTTTAAAAGTAGTTGAGCTGAGGAGGATTCTCTAAAAGAAACTAAGAACCCTGGCTGCTGTGGCTCAGTGGTTGAGTACCAGCCTGTGAACCAAGGGGTCGCCGATTCCATTCCCAATCTAGGGCACATGCATGGGTTGTGGGCCAGGTCCCCAGTAGGGGTCATGTAAGAGGCAACCACACATTCATGTTTCTCTCTCCCTTGTCCTCTCTAAAATAAATAAATTAAATTAAAAAAAAAAAAAAGAACCTGAGTGTCTCAGGTTCGATTCCCAGCCAGGGTACATGCCTGGGTTGCAGGCCATAACCCCCAGCAACCGCACATTGATGTTTCTCTCTCTCTCTATCTCCCTCCCTTCCCCTCTAAAAAAAACTAAACAAATAAAATCTTTAAAAAATAAAAAATAATAAAAAAAGGTTTCTAGGAGAAGCTCTTTAAAAAAAAAAAAAAAAAAAAAAAAAGAACCTGAGAATAGCCAGAAAAGTAAGAAAACAAGAAAACCCATTTTCATAGAAATCAAAGAGGAGAGATTAAAGAATAAAGGACTAAACCACACAGAATAGAAGGGAGTATTTGCAAATCATTTCTCCGATAAGGGTTTAATACCCAGAAAATATTAAACAGTTCTACAACTCAACTATAAAAAGACATATAATATCATTTAAAATGGGCAAAGGATTTGAACAGACATTCCTCCAAAGAAGATATATAAATGGCCATTAAGCACATAAAATGATGCTCAATATCCTTAGTCTTTCCTAAAATGAAAATCAAAACAATTATACTTTATACTGATTAGCATGGATATAATAAAAAAAGACAAATAATAATAAATGTTGATGAAGAAGTGGAAAAGTTGGAACACATATACTGCTGGTGAACAGGCAAAGAGATTCAGCAACTATGGAAAACAGTTTTGTATTAACCCAATAACTTAAACAAAGAATTACTATATAACTCAGCAATTCCACTGAAAGGTGTATACTCAAAACAAGAGAAAACAGGTTTTCATACAAAAACTTGTACATTATTGTTCATAGCAGCATTATTCACAATAGCCAAAAGGTATAAACAATGCAAGTGTCTACCAATGGATGAATGAATAAACAAAAGTGGTGTGTTCACACATTGGAACATTATTCAGCCATAAAAAAGAAATGGAGCCCTGGCTGGTGTGGCTCAGTGGATTGGGTAGTGGCCTGAAAACTGGAAGGTCATGGGTTTGATTCCAGTTCAGGGCACATGCCTGGGTGCAGGACAGGTCCCCAGTTAGGGGTGAGAGAGATTCAACCAATCAATGTTTATCTCATATATCTATGTTTCTCCCCCTCTCTTTCTCCCTCCATTCCCCTATCTCAAAAAATAGATAAATAAAATCTTTTAAAAAAGAAATGGAATACTGATACATACTGCAATATGAATGGAACCTTGAAAATATTTAGTGAAAGAGGCTAGACACATATGATTCCATTTATGTGAAATATCCAGAATAGGCAAGTCCATAGAGACAGAAAGATTGGTAGTTGACAGGGACCTGGGTGGAGGGAACAACTGCTAATGGGTATAGGGTTTCTTTTGGGGGGATAGTGAAAATATTCTGGAATTAGACAATGATAATGGTTGCACAACTCTGTGAATATACTAAAAACCAATTAGCTATATACTTTAAAAGGGTGAATTTCATGAATTGTGAGTTATATTTCAATTAAAAATATTAGAAAAAAAACATTAGATTCAATATTCACTGGGGAACATTAATAACTGAAATAACTAACCTATCACCAGTAAATTCACAATGTCAAATGGCTTTCTTTGTTTATTATAAAATTTTTTACAATATTAACAAATGAGCTCTGGCTGGTATAGCTCAGTGGGTAGAGTACCTGACTGTGAACCAAAAGGTCTATAGTTTGATTGTGGGCCAGGGCACATGCCTGGGTTGTGAGCCAGGTCCCCATTTGGGAGCGTGTGAGAGGCAACTGAATAATGTTTCTCTCTGGAGTTGATGTTCCTGTCCCTCTTTCTTCTTCCTTTCCCCTTTCTCTAAAAGGACACAAAACAAAATATTTAAACAATTAACAAATGAAAAAGAGAATGAAGAATCAAACAATATCAAATATAGCAGAGAAGTAAAATATGATTACAACAAAAGAGTCCCACTGAATTTTGCAATATGGAGGTCACTAGTGACCTTAGGAAGAACAGATTGCATGATAAGTAGGAAGATGAAGAATCAATCAGTTGTTAAAATGCAGACAGCAAGTGTATTCCATTCCTTTCAGAAGCTTCTGCATTAGGAGAAATGGGAAATGGGATAATTTTAGGATGACGTTGAGTTAAAGAAAGTCTACCTACCAGTCCAACATGAAATGTGAACACGATCATATGCCAAGAAGATCAAGGTATTTGAGAGAGGTCAAAGATACTTAAAGAAAAAGAAAATGACTGATAGGAAAGGGACCATGAAGAAGTGGGAAGGGAGAGGATCCAAAGTCCAGGTGAATGGAACATACTTCCTCTCTAGACACAGGAACATAAGAGGGGGTGAAAATGAGGCTAAATCTGTAGGTATTCTGTGAGCAAGAACACCTACAGTTTTGGAGGTTTTGTTAAGGCAGAGGGGGAACTGAAGATAAAGAGTCAAGAGACCTCAGAGTAATTGTAAGAGGGTGTGATTGAAGTGATGGGTAAAGAGGTCTAGATGGGTAAGAAAAACGTCAGGCCAGTTCCAAAAGAGAATGTAAGCTAGATGACCTCACATTATGTGGCCACCACTCTTTAAGTTTTGTTGGAGTAGGAAGGAGGAAGACTTGATGATCGCTTTGGTTTCTCTTATGAGGTGCAGGCATCAAGATTTCCTAAGCCACCCAAACCATCCAATAATGAAGAACTACTCCAAAGAGACACTGTGGTGCTATTAAGGAAAAGAAATACTGGGTTGGCCTAAAAGTCCATATGCTTTGTTTTTGGGTTTTTTTTTTTTTTTTTTTTTTTTGGAAAATAGGAGACAGACCATGCCTGGTGTGGCTCAGTGGACTGAGTGCCAGCCTGCAAACCAAAGGGTCACTGGTTCAGTTCCCAGATGGGGCACATGCCTGGGTTGCAGGCCAGGTCTCCAGTAGGGGGTGTGCAAGAGGCAACCACACATTGATGTTTCTCTCCCTCTCTCCTTCTGTTTCCCCCTCTCTATAAACAAATAAATAAAATCTTTTCAAAAAAGATTTTAAAAAGACACATTTTTCATTTTCACCAATAACTTTATTGATTTGGATATTTTTAGTATATCAGCTATCTCCTGCATGGTAGAATGTTGATTATTCTCAATTAATGTCTTGATTTGATTGCTATCAATTTCAACTGCTCTACCTGACTCTGGAGCATCCATCGTCCAACAAGAAGTCTCAAGCACAAAACTACAAATCACTTTTGACACATTTGATCAGTCACAGCACCTTCTCCATATATTGCACAAATCTTGTTTGGCATTTCTGTTGTGTTTTTAACTTTCTTGAAATAATAATGCATAACGTAATGGGATTCAGAGTGGGAGCTGCCCCAAAATAAGAGAAAATCCCCAAACCTTTGGTTGGGGGAAGGGGGAAGTGGGAAGTGGACAATACAGTGTTTAAGATACTTTGCATAATAATAGCAAGTTGATAGCTGTGTTGCCTCTGGGGCAAAAGGTGTACATAACTTTAAGGGGTTATCATGACTGTGACATAGCCAGGGTAGGTGGATACTCACCCCGGATACCCCTGTGTCATGGGGAACTCTTGCCCTGACTAAAGATGGAAGGTGAAAGAAGGTAAAAGATATGGGGGAACTGGCAAAAGTAGCACATCATAGGAGTGGCCGGATATGAGACCATGTAGGAAGTTCCAGCCAAACATTTAAAATAAGGGCAGTCTGAAAGAGAAGAGTTTTTTTCAGCCACATGGCCTGGGGGAGTAAGGAGGAAGATGCCATGTGGTCTGTAGTAAGGTAGCATCCTTGCAGGCTAGAGTAAAGTATGTAAGGTCAGAGCTAATGGAGCTGTGAGGGACCTGCATAACCAAGCATGGATTCATGGGAGGTGCAGACAGCCAAATTGGGACTGTTGAGCTGCAGACTTTGGCTTCTATGAAGGACATCTGGAGAAGTCACTCTCTTGAGACATGTGCCTCCCTGGACTCCACCATGATCCAGTATAACACAACACATGGTTTCCTGAAACATCACATGGGGATTGAGGGCAATATATCCCAGATCTTGAAGGAGAGAGTGCTGTTACGAGAGGATGATGACTGAAACCCACGAGAGCACCTTCTAGAAGGGATGCATACATGTTTGCATAGCCGGCTTAAATACGGATAAGGATGGGGGAACTTCTGGGCATGGTTTTGGCTTATAGCCTGGTGGGGAGCAAGGGAAGTGCTGGGTCTTATTGAAGAACAGGGCTCTGAGCAGGAGTGCTCTCAGTCCCCCCAAGGTTGAATCCTGTAAATGAAAACCTGTTTCCTTCTCCACTAATTGTTGGGTCTGTATCAAGGTGCCACATGGACAAGCCCTGGTTTACCTGGTTATAATGATATGCTGAAAATATTGTGTATTTTCTTCCATTTACAATATTAAAATGGCTACACAAAAATTCACCAATTTTTATAAGATTTTTAATTTACTGATTATGCTATTACAGTTGTCCCAATTTTCCCCCCTCTAACTGGTACCCCCCTTCCCTCCAGCAATCCCTCACCTTAGTTCATGTCCAGAGTCATGCATATAAGTTCTTTGGCTTCCCTATTTCCTATATTGTTCTTAACATCCCTCTGTTTGTGTTATACCTACCAATTGTGCTTCTTAATCCCTGTAATTTTCACCTCATTCTCCTCCTGCCCCCACCTAGCTGATAACCCTCCAGATGATCTCCATATCTATGACTCTGTTCCTGTTCTGGTTGTTTGCTTAGTTTGTTTTTGCTTTTTAGATCCAGTTGTTGATAGTTGTGACTTTGTTGTCATTTTAATGTTCATAGTTTTGATTTTCTTTTCCTTTTAAAGATTTTATTTATATACTTCTAGAGAGAGGGGAAAGGAAGGAGAAAGAGAGGGAGAGAAACAGAGATCAGTTGCTTCTCTCATGCCCCCAACTGGGGACCTGGCCCCAAACCCAGGCATATGCCCTGACTGGGAATTGAACCTGCAGCCTTTTGGTTCTCAGGGCGCCACTCAATCCATTGAGCCACACCAGCCAGGGCTGAACAGCCAGGGCTGATCTTTTTCTTAAATAAGTCCCTTTAACATTTCACATAATAAAAGCTTAGTGATGATGAACTCCTTTAGCTTTACCTTGTTTGGGAAGCACTTTATCTGCTTTTCCATTCTAAATGATAGCTTTGCTGGATAGAGTCATCTTGGTTGTAGGTCCTTGTTTTTTATTACTTTGAATACTTCTTGCTGGCCCCTTCTTGCCTGCAAAATTTCTTTTGAGAAATCATCTGACAGTCTTATGGGAACTCCTTTATAGGTAACTCTCTCCTTTTCTCTTGCTGCTTGTAAGATTCTCTCTTTATCTTTAACCTGTGGCAATTTAATTACGATGTGTCTTTGTGTGGTTCTCTTTGGGTCCAACTTGTTTGGGACTCTCTGTGCTTCCTGGACTTGTATGTCTATTTCCTTTGCCAAGTTAGGGAAATTTTCTTTCATTATTTTTTCAAATAAGTTTTCAATTTCTTGCTCTTCCTCTTTTCCTTCTGGCATGCATATGATTTGGATGTTGGCACCTTTCCAGATGTCCCAGAGTTTTCTTATTCTCTCATTTTTCTTTTGAATCCTTGTTTCTTCATTCTGTTCTGGTTGACAATTTATTTCTTCCATATGTTCCAATTTGTTGCTTTGAACCCCAGCTTCCTTCCCTTCATTGTTGGTTCCCTGTGGATAGTTCTTTACTTCACTTAATGTAACCTTTATTTCTTCCCTTATGCTTTTGCCATACTCAATGAGATCTCTAAGCAGCCATATCACCAATGTTAGGAACTCTGCATCTGACAGGTTGGCTATCTCCATTTTGCTTAGTTCTTTTAGTGGGGGTTTGTTCTGTTCTTTCATTTGAGCCATATCTCTTTGTGTCCTCAGTTTGGCAGCCTCCCTGTGTTTGTTTCTGTGTATTAGGTGGAACTGCTTTGACTCCTTGTCTTGGTGGGCCTCTTACATTGTATGTGGTGGAGCCTTAGGTATTCACCAGGGCAGGACAGACCCCCTCAGCATTTTGTGGCTTTGTATTTGGGGGAGGGGTCAAAAAGATAGCAATGCCACTTCCTGAAGTGCTGGAGGGCTGGAGGCTTGTTCAGCACTCACCCCACTTCCAGTCACTTGTGCAATTGGCACCCATCTAGCTGGGTTGCCCTGGTGGTGATTCCCAGAGTAGGTGGGTTTGTGTATGTTCTAGGATCATGCGGGCACTTTAAACAGACTCTCTTGAGAGATCAGCAGTTTCTTCTGCCATCCTAACCCCCAATGTTTTTTACAGCAATGAGTTTTGAGACTTTATTTTTCTGGTGCTGGGACCCTGGGCTATGTGGTCTGGCCTGGGGCTCACTTCTGGGCTCACTTCCCAGGTATCCCTAATGTGGGACCACCCATTCCACCGGCTGCTGCTGTCACTGCCTGGTCACTGCTGCCTTGCTGCCACAACACATGTCCTCTCTACCCAAGCTCCCCATCTCTGTCCCTCCTACCCATCTGGATAAATATATCTTTTTAAAATCCTTGGTCAGAGGACTTCCATACAGTTAGATTTTCTGGCAGTTCTGAGTGGTTTTTGTTTTGAACTTGGTTATGATCCTTTATATGGTTGTGCAAGGAGGCAAAGCATGTTTGCCTACACTTCCATTTTTTAAAAGATTTTATTTATTTATTTTCTGAGAGAGGGGAAGGGAGGGAGAAAGACAGGGAAGGAAACATCAATATGGGAGAGAAACATCAGTTTGTTGCCTCTTGCATGCCCTCAACCAGGGACTTGGCCTGCAACCTAGGCATGTGCCCTGACTGGGAATCAAACCAGCAACCTTTTGTTTCACAGGCAGGCGCTCAATCCACTGAACCACACCAATCAGGGCTATATCTCCATCTTGACCAGTAGTCTTGATAAGTTTTTTTTAAATGCACATTGATATGACAGCTGTCACAAAACAATCTAACAAAATTGTTTCAAATAAAGTTAAAAACAACTAAGCACTACTACAGCCATCTTATGAAAACAAACAAACTTTTTGGCCAATCCCATAGAAACTGGGTGGTCAATAAATGACAAATGAACCATAATTTTATATTATATGGTAGCATACTATCATAAGAACTGTTTTAAGACAATATATAGAACAAATAAGTAGGGGCCTTGGGCTCTAAGCTATGCTCATACACATCCTCTACTCTGCTGTCTCCAAGTCTTTGCTCATGCTGCTCTCTTTGCTCATAATGTTCATTTACAATTTCAGCCTGTCTCCAATGTCAGAATCTTATTTTATCTTCTATCTCCTCTAATGCCAAGTAGAGTGTCTGGCATATCATAGGTACAGATTTGAGTTCACATGACATAGAAAAAAATCACTAAGGGCTAAGTGATCAGGAAAGGCTTCCTAGGAAAGCATGAAATTTAAGCTTGTCCTTTAAAGATGATGACTATTCTATCACCCAAAAGAGAATTTTCACAGAAGGAATGACACAAGTGACAATGAAGGTAGGGATATGCAGTAAGAAATCCAATCTATATCTAACTGGGGGTTTCTATCATGAACAGTAGATAAATGTGGCAAAAGCAACATTGATGCAGGTCTTGATTGACTAGTTAAAGCATTTGAACTATTATATTTATTTGACTGGTGACTCTCAAGGCACAGAACAGGGTTAAGAAAATCTTGGGGGGTGGGGAATGATAGGGCTTCTTTTTACTTGCAGTAATAAAATGGATAGGGTTACTAAAAACCTTATAGGTCACTGTCTTCAACTTCCATCACTTCACAGATGAGGAAATTGAGAGCCAGGAAGGTAAAGTGATCTACCAAAGGTGACCCAATTTAAAGAGGGACCAAACCCCCTGGACCCCAATTTCCAGTCTTGTTTACCTTCTACCACATATGGAAAGAAACTATCATATATCCAGGCTGAAAGAAAACATTTTCAAATATTAAAAGCAAGTGCAAATAAAGGCATATATCTTGAACAATTGTAATACCCTCATCAATCTCTGTGAATTTTGTCAACAGACAGGGCCATTATATGGGATATGTAAGGTTACAATCAGAATAAAAATTTTACACAATTAAGGAGCTGAAGAGACTTTTATCAATAAGCTCTCTAAGAAATAACTGTACAGCTTTATATTTTTCACTTATATTTGTATTTGATACTCAGAAAAACACTGTGAAAGAGATGGGGAAGGCATTACCTTTCCCATTTTATAAATAGGAACATTGAAATGTACTAATTGCTCAGTGAAGAATCAAAGAACTCATTCCAGTACTCTTTCTACAACTTCCATGTCAGTGCAAATCTCCAAAATGGACCAAAACAAACATGAGGAATTCTGGTTTAGCAGGCAGAAGCAAGGCTTTATGAATAAACAGGTAAAGGCAGAGGTATGAGAGGGTAGTTTATAAAATAGTAGTACTACTTCATCTTATCCTTGAAAGGCTTGACATATAGTGTAACTGAGTAATTGTTTGTTTAATTTAATAATTTAATGGCACAAATGTCAATTTACATAAACATTGTTTGTGGTTGATAAACAGACCTTTAAAATGACATTATTCTCAGGTCACAAATTATATGCTTTGCGAGTCCTGCTAGAGATGGAAAAAATGCTAAAATTGCTCTTACTGGGGTGATGTTAAAAGGTAGTGTTTTACTACCTACACAGCTGTGATATATAAGACAACATCTCCTGGTAGACAGAATTTTAGTGCTTAATACTTAAATGAATACACATCCAAACACAAGCTGTCCTCTTTCTCTCTGTGTCTGCTTCTCTCTGTCTCCCTGTCTGTCTGTCTCTCTCTCACACACACACACAACAGGCGCAAACACACATAACCACAACCCTGGCTTTTCCCTAGGCCTTTATTATTTGGAATACTGGTATACTTTGTGTTATGAAAGATTAAATGCTAACCCATATTTACTCATATTTACACACTGAATGAGATATTGTTAAAAAGAAAAACAACAAGTTAGGGAACTCTGATATTATACATGTATACATCAAGAAATACATAGCAAGTCAAAGTGGAATATGAATGTCTGCTATACGGAAACTTCTAAAGATTTGAAGGAGGGAAAGGAACTGAGAATAGAGGCTTGAGGGTCCAATATGCTTTCTGGGAGGGGACATGACCTTAATCACAGCTCTAAAAGGAAAGAAGCCTTAGTGACATACCCTGTTAATAATAGCCTGATCTTGTTTTTTAAAGATTTTATTTATTTATTTATTTATTTATTTATTTATTTTAGAGAGAAGCCAAAAGAGAGAGAAACGGGGGAGAAACATTGAAGTGTGGCTGTCTCTGGCATGCCCCCTACTGAAGACCTGGCCCAAAACCCACACATGTGCCCTGTCTGGGAATCAAACAAGTGACCCTTCAGTTCACAGGCCTGCACTCAATCCACTGAGTCACACCAGCCAGGATATAATAATCACCAGAGCTTTAAGGTAGCACAATACTCCCCTCAATGAATGCATACATTGTGTTTTAGACTCCAATATTAGTTAGATTATTTTACTATCTTAAGATTTACTTTCAGCCCTGGCTGGTATGGCTCTGTGGATTGAGTGCCGGCCTGTGAACCAAAGGGTCACTGGTTCCATTCCCAGTCAGGGCACATGCCTGTGTTGCTGGCTAGGTCTCTAGTAGGGGGTGCATGAGGGCAACCACAGATTGATGTTTCTCTCCCTCTCTTTCTCTTTCCCTTCCCCTCTCTCTAAAAATAAATAAATAAACTCTTTTAAAAATTTTTCTTTCATACTTTGAAGAGTACAGATTAGAGTCCAGAAATAAACTCACACCTATATAGTCAATTAATATAATGAGAAATGAGGCAAGAACATACAATGGAGTAAAGACAACCATGGTTGTCTCTACCATGGTGTTGAGAAATGGTGTTGAGAAAGTTGGACAGGTATATGTAAAAAAAATGAAACTAGACCATCTTGCACCATATATAAGAATAAACACAAAATGGATTAAAGTCTTAAATGTAAGACTCAAAATCATAAAACTCCTAGGAGAAACATAGGCAGTAAACTCTCTGACATCTCTCTTAGCAATATTTTTTCTGATATATTTCCTCAGGCAAGAGAAACAAAATAAATAAATGGGACTACATCAAACTAAAAAGTTGTTGCACAACAAAGTAAACCAACAAAATTAAAAGATAACATACTGAATGGGAGGACGTATTCATCAATGAGACATCAATAAGGGGTTAATATCCAAGATTCATAAAGAACTCAGTCCAACATGAGGAAAACAAACAATCCAATTAAAAAATGGACAAAAGTGCCCTGGTTTGTGTGACTCAGTAGACTGAGCACCAGCCTGCAAACCAAAGGGCCTGCAGGTTTGATTCCCAGTCAGGGCACATGCCTGGGTTGCGGGTCAGGCCCCCAGTAGGAGGGGTGAAAGAGGCAACCACATGTTTATGTTTCTCTCCTGCTCTTTCTCCCTTACTTCCCCTCTCTCTAAAAATAAATAAAATCTTTTTTAAAAAATTGACGAAGGATATGAATAGACACTTCTCCAAAAAGGACATACAGATGGTTAATAGACATATGAAAAAATGCTCAGTGTTACTAATCATCAGAGAAATGCAAATTAAAATCACATTGAGATACCACCTCATGCTTGTCAGAATAGCTAACATCAATAAATCAACAAACAAGTGTTGGCAAAGATGTGGGGAAAAGAGAACCCTCCTGTACTGTTAGTGGGAATGAAGACTGGTATAATCATGGTGGAAAACAGTATGAGGATTCTCAAATAATTAAAAATGGAACTGCCTTATACCCAGCGATTCCACTTCTGTATATATGAGTACAGCTGAAGAAACCAAAAATAGCAATTTGAAAGAATATATGTACCCCATGTTCATTGCAGAGATATTTACAATAACCATGATATGGAAGCGCTCAAGTGCCCATCAACTGACAAGTGGGTAAAAAAGTGGTGGTACATACAAACAACAAAATATTACTTGGCCATAAAAAAGAACGAAATCTTACCTCTTACAACAGCATGGATGGACCTAGAGGATATTATGGTAAGTGAAATAAGTCAGTCAGAGAAAGACAAATACCATAGGATTCCACTTTTATGTGGAATCTAAAGAACAAAATAAATGAACAAAATTGAAACACATTCATAGATATAGAAAATAGACTGATGGTTGCTGGAAGGAAGGGGCTTTTGGGGACTGGGTGAAAAAGATGAAGGGATTAGAAGTACAAATTGGTAGTTACAAAACTGTCACAGGGTCTCAAGGATGGCAGAGGGAATATAGTTCATAGTATTGTAATAACTATATACAGTGTCACATGGGTACTAGAAATATCAAGGGGAACACATTGTAAAGTACATATTGTTTTACCACTATGTTGTACACCTGAAACTCATAAAAAGTAATGTTGAATGCAAACTATAATTGAAAATGGAAGACAAATAAATAAAGTCTCAGTTCTGCTACTGTAAAAACAGAATACAGACTAGTATTGTAGTTGCAGGAGCTACAAGGAAGCATTAAAACTCAGTCTCTGCTTTCAAAAACCTTCCCTTCTAATTGAGGAAACAGGATAACCTATTGTATTGGCCAAAGTTTTTTCTGTATGATTGCTCTAGTGGTGCTTGTCTTTAAATTTATTTGAAACAATTTTGTTAGATTGTATTGTGACAGTGCCGTATCAGCATATGTTTTTTTTTTAAAGTATCGAAATTGGTGAATTTTTATGCAGCCATTTTAGTATTGAAGATGGAAGAAAATATGCAACATTTTTGGTGTATTATAAATTATTATTTCAAGAAAAGTAAAAATGCAACTGAAATGCAAAAAAAAAAAAAAAGATTTGTGCAGTGTATGAAGAAGGTGCTGTGATTGATCAAACAAGTCAAAAGTAGTTTGTGAAATTTCTTGTACTATTGACATTTTGGTCAAATAATTCTTTGCTGTGGGGCTGTCTTATGCATCAGAAGATATTTAGCAGCACCCCTGGCCTCTACTAATAGAAGCTGCTAGTGAGAGATAGCTGACATACTCAAAATATCCAAATCAATAAAGTTACTGGTGAAAATGAAAAACATGTCCTTTATTTTACGGAAAAAATGTAACGGACTTTTTGGCCAAACCAATACAACTGAACACAGCGCCAAATGAGAGGATTAGGGAGGCATTGATGGGTGGGTAAGAAAGAATTCACTAAAGTGGTAAAATTTAAGTTGAGCTGTGAAGCACCTGAAGGGACCCAAGAGGCAGGTTGGAGGGAAGGACATTCTGCTTTGAGAAATGTGTGAACAAAGGCAAGAATATGAGAGGCTTTCTGAGTGGACCAGTCTGGATGGAATGGGATTCAGATGGGAAGTAGCAAGAAGAATGGAAGAGCAGCTCAAGCCTATTGCTGAGGGGTTTAAGATGATTGAAGAGCAGCAATAGGGAGACGTAAAAGATTCCTGATGAGGTACTAACATGACAAAGTGGCACTTGAAGAAAAATAATCTAGCTGAAGTGAGCAGAGAAGAAAACAACTCTCAACTGTATAACCACTGAAAGAGCTTGGTAATAAGGGACTGAGGTAGAATTACAGATTTTCTTGGTTGTGATAGAACTTGCAGATCATCTGAGCCCAACACAACTGGAGTGGTAGCAATGGGACTGGAGAGAAACAGAGTGATGCAAGAGATGTCATGAGTATATAAATGAACTTCACAAAGTATTAATCAACTTAGCAATTGATTGCTAAATATGAGTATCAAGAGAAAGGGAGAAAAGGCGGGGAGCCTCCAACATTTTATGCCTGAGTGATTGAGAGAATGAAACTAGGAATTTTGTAAAATTCAGTGTGTATGTGGTAGGAGATGGAGATGAATGGAGATGCATTCAGTTTAATTTATTTAATTGGAGCTGTCAGCTGGAAACACAAGCAGAAAGAAACTGTACCAAAAGGATTTGTCTAATGTCATTAAGAACTAAGTAGGTTGGTATTCCTTGGTTGATCTTTGTTAGCTAAATGAGCTTCAAGGAATAGAATCTTCACTAGCAATGTATCTTGTACATGATAGGGACTCCATGAAGTGATGGCTGAGTTGAGGGAACTTCTGAATACTTCCCTCTTTCCCTCAGTCTGACTAACTGTGACAGGTATTAAGATCCTTCCTTCCATAATAAACTCTCAGAATTCCCCCAACCTAAGCATTTAAACTATATTGCCAAAGTGCTTTAGAGGCACATAATGCTTCTAGGCACAGAGCCTTGTCGATTGATCCAAAACCTTAGTAATGTTCAAGTTTTTCTTGTCCCTGTAAGGCCAGCGGTGTGGCAAGGTGAAACAGGAATAACGATCCACAACCACAAAAAAAAAAAAAAAAATCAGATGCAATCTCCTTTTGAAAATCTATTTCATTGTGGCTGTTCAGCTTCGACCCTTGTTGTACGCCACCACTCCAATAAAAATTACTCTTCATCTCTGAATCGCAGGCCCACTGACAGGTGGATGTGTAAGGAGAAAATTACTCAGCAGCCTATTATTTTAAAGTGGTTTCAGCAGCTAATAGCAGGGAAGTCCCCACAAAGCCACAGGAGACAGGAAATCACCCTCCTCCCTTGTCTATTCAAAGCACACAGGACTAAAATCTGGCTGAAGAACTGTGCACTAACATCCCTGTCTCCTCCAAAGACACAGAGTTTATAAATTCATTTCCCAGATAGTGTTCCACAGAGATGTTCATTATGTGTTCATTACCACTCAAGCTCATGGTCTACTGGTCTTGAAAGTTACACCTAGAATCACAGATGATAAAGACAAATAATCTGCCCTGGTTGGCATGGCTTAGTGGATTGAGTGCCGATCTGAGAACCAAAGGGTCACTGCTTCGATTCCCACTCAGAACACGTGCTTGGGTTGTGGGCCAGGTCCCCAGTAAGGGGTGTGCAAGAGGCAACCACACGTTGATCACTCTCTCCCTCCTTTCCATCTCAGATGGAATGGGCATCAGCATCACCCAAGAAGCCATTTTTTTTCCCAAACAATATATGCTCATTGTCCCACTCTGAAGACTCTAATGGTATATGCCTAAATATGGCCAGAGATATGTGCATTTGAAATAAGTTCCCTAGGTAAGATTAACATGCACCCTTAATTAAAAACCAATGTAATAGATTATCTGTATTATATATTTTAACCCTAAGATTCTAAAAATATTCTAATAGGGTCTGGGAATATTCTAATAACTGGAATAGCCAGCTATTTTCTTCAGAGAGAATGAGAGTAAGTGCAAGAGAGAGAAAGACAAGGACAGAGATCATTTTGGGCCAAGATGCCCGATTATTGTATGCCCACTCTAGGACAAGTAGCCACTGGGCCCCACATGTACTCTGGGTTCTAACCATACCAAGCCATAGTGGTGTCCAAACTTTTGACATCTCTGGGCCACATTGGAAGAAGAATAATTGTCTTGGGCCACACATTAAATACACAAACACTAATGAAAACTGATGAGCAAAATAAAGTTTTAAGTAAGTTTATGATTTTGTGTTGGGTTGCATCCATAGCCATCCTGTGCCACAGCAGCCTGCAGGCTGCAGGTTGGACACCTCTGCAACCACTACATAAATCACAGACTCTCACCTAGAGTGTACACCAGAATCACCCATAGAGTTTAAAATTATACATGACTAAACCCCATCCCTGGAGCTTCTGAGTGAGTTGAAGTTTTTCCTTTCACACACATATATATATATTTAATCCTCACCCAAGGATGTGTTTATTGATTTTAAAGAGAGAGGAATGGAGAGAGTAAGAGTGAGAGTGAGCAAGAGAGAGAGAAATATGTGAGAAACATCAGTTGGTTCTCTCCTATACGTGATCCAACTGGGAATCAAACCCACAACCTAGGTATGTGCCCTAGGGAATGGAACCTGCAACTTTTTGGTGTATGGCACCACACTCCAACTGACCATCTGGCCAGGGCCTGAGTAAATTGATTTTGGGTTGGAGTTCTGGATACACTAACTAGAGGGGGAAAGCTATGAGGGTAATTGAGATGAATAGCCTTGAAGATTCTCTTTCTTTAAAGATAGATATCACTCAGGAACAACTAACACCATCTACATATTTATTGATCATAATCTATGTTTCAAACACTGTAAAAATAAGCTTCATTTAGATATAATTCACATACCATAGAATTTACCCATTTTATATGTACAATTCAATGATTTTTAGTAACTCTACAAAAATTGTATAACCATGATATCTTTTAAAAATGTTTTATATATTTATTAAGAGAGAGGGGAAGGGAGGGGCAAAGACATGGAGAGAAACACCAATATGTGAGAGATACATCGATCAGTTGCCTCTCGCTTGCCTCCAACTGGGGGTCTGGCCCACAACCCAGGCAAGTGACCTGACCAGAAATAGAAACAGCGACCTTTAGGTTTGTAGGCCAGCACTAGATCCACTGAGCCACACCAGCCAAGTCTAACCATGATATCTCTTACATCATTTCCTTTCCTTTTCATTCTACTACTACTACCCTGGCTGTGGTAAATCCATTCTAGAATATTTTCTTCCCTCTAATAACTCCCTCAATAAGCTGTCTGATGCCTATAGACACTTAGTCCCCATTCCTTCCATCTGTTCCAGGAATTCACTAATTTAATTTTTTCCTACATATTTGCCTATTTTGGATCCTTCAAATTAATGGAATCATACATTATGGCTTCTTTCACTTAGTATAATATTTTTGAGGTTCATCCATGTTATAGCATGTCTCTTTATTCTTTTTATGATTGAGTAAATTCTATAGAATAGAATATTATACTACATTTTGTTTACCTATCAGACATTTGGGTTGATTCCACTTTTTGGCTATCATGTATAATGCTATTATGAATATTTATATAGAAGCTTTAGTGTGAACATATGCTTTCATTTATCTTGGGTATATATCTAGGAGTAGAATTGCTGGATCATGTGGTAAGTCTGTGTTAACTTATTGAGGAATTACCAAATTGTTCTCCAAAACAGCTGTATCATTTTACATTTCCACCAGCAACATATGAAGTTTTCCATTTCTCTGCATCTCCACCTCTTATTGTCTTTTTCATTATAGCCAGTCTACTATATGTGAAGTGGTATCTCCATTGTTTTTTTAAATGTTATTATTTTTATTGAGGTATAATTGACATACAACATTATATTGGTTTCAGATGTACAACATAATGATTCAATATTTGTACATATTGCAAAATAATCACCACAATAAGTCTAGTTAACATCTGTCACCATACAGTTACAGAAATTTTTTTCTTATGATGAGAACTTTTAAGATCTATTCTCTTAGCAACTTTTAAATATGCAACACAATATTATTAATTACAGTCACCATGCAGTACACTACATCCCCATGACATTTATATTATAACTGCAAAATTGTACCTTTTGACTCCCTTCACCCACTGTACCCACCTCCCACCCTCCACCTCTGTCAACCAACAATCTGTTCTATCTATGAGTTTACTTTTTTTTGCTTTTTTTTAGATTCCACATATAAGTGAGATCACACAGTATTTGTGTCCATTGTGGTTTTAATTTGCATTTCCCTGATGGATAATGATGTTAAGCATCCTTTCATGTACTTATTTAGCCATTTGAATATCTTCTGTGCTAAGCTTTTTGCTTATATCTTTTGCCCATTTTTATGCAGGTTTTCTTATTATTGTGTTCCAAGAGTCCTTTATAAATTCTGGATATAAATACATTATTGAATTTGTAGTTGTAAATATTTTCCCCTAGTCTGTCACACTTATTCCATCTTTTAATATTTCTTTGGAAAAACACATTTTTTTTTGTATTATGAGTAGGGCCAGTTTATCAATTCAATCTTTTTATGGACAAGTTTTGGTGTCATATCTAAGAAATTCTGTTCAGTCCAAAGCCTTGAAAAGGTTCCCCTATGTTTTCATCCAGAAGCTTTATTGTTTTGGCACTTACATTTAAGCCTATTATATCTTTTTAGATTAAATTTATTGAGCTAACAGGGTCAATAGCATTACATAAATTTCAGGATACAATGATATAATTCAATATCTGTATACTCTACTGTGTGCTTCCCACCAAAATTCTAGTTTCCTCCCATTAAGTTAATATTTGAACATGGTATATAGTGAGAATCTAAATTGGTCTTTTAATTTTATTTTTATTATTTTAAATTATATTTTATAAATTGTGAAATTACAGTTGTCCCAATTTTCTTCACCCTTTGCCTCCCTCCAACCAGCACCCCCTCACTTCCTTAGGCAATCACCCCACAATTGTTCATGTCCATGGATCATAGGTATAAGTTCTTTGGTGACTCCATTTCCTATACTGTACTTTATATCCCCATGGCTGTTCTGTAACTACATATTTGTATTTCTTAATCTCCTCACCTCTTCACCCATTCCCCCCACCCCCTCCCATCTGGCAACCATCTAAATGCTCTCCATATCCATGATTCTGTCCCTGTTCTTCTCATTTGTTTAGTTTGTTTTTAAGATTCAATTAGGAATAGATATGTATTTATTCCCATTTTATCGTTCATAGTTTTTATCTTATTTTCCTTAAAATAAGTCCCTTTAACATTTCATGTGATAATGGTTTGGTAATGATGAACTCCTTTAGTTTTTTCTTGTCTGGGAGGCTCTTGATCTGCCCTTTGATTCTACATGATAGCTTTGCTGGATAGAGCAATCTTGGCTGTAGGACCCTACTTTTCAGGACTTTGAATATTTCTTGTTAATCCCTTCTAGTCTGCAAAGTTGTAGAAATCAGCTGTCTTATGGGAACTCCCCTATAGGTAAATAACTTCTTTTCTCTTGCTTCTTTTAAGATTCTCTATACTTAAACTTTGGATTTTAATTCAGATGTGTCTTGGAGTGGGCCTTTATGCATCCATCTTGTTTGGGGTTCTTTGTGCTTCCTGGACTTGCATATCTATTTCCTTCATCAAAATAGAGAAGTTTTCTTTCATTGTTTTTTCAAGTAGATTTGCGATTTCTTTCTCTTTCTCTTCTCCTTCTGGCACCCCTATGAGTGCATATTGGACCTCTTGAAGTTGTCTCAGAGGCTGCTTATACTACCATCATTTTTTTTATTCTTTTTTCTTCTTGTTGTTCTGATTGGTTGTTTTTTGCTTCCTTCCAAAAGGAAGGAACATATTCAATGATTTGTTGTGATGGACATGAACAATTGTGGGGTGACTGCCTTTGGATATGTTCCAAATCATTGATGTGATTCTTGGCTTTATCCACCCTACTGTTTCCCTGTAAATTGTTCTTTGTTTCAATTAGTGAATCCTTTGTTTCTCACTGGATCTTTTTTATGCTGTTGAGGTCCTCATTAAGTTCCTTGAGCTTCCTTATAACCAGTGTTTTGAGTTCTGCATCTGATCTGATTATCTCCATTTGGTTTAGCTCTTTTTGTGGAGTTTTGATCTGTTCTTTCATTTGGGCCATGTTTCATTGTCTCCTCATTTTGGCAGCCTCCCTGCATTTGTTTCTATGTATTAGGTAGAGCTTCTTTGACTCTATGTCTTGGTAGTGTGGCCTAATGTAGTAGGTATCCTTTAGAGTCCAGTGGCACAGCCTCCCCCATCACCCAAGCTGGGTACTTGAGATGTGCCCTTCATGTGGGCTGAGTACACCCTCCTCTTTCAGTTGAGCCTTGGTTGCTGTTGGCAGATCAATGGGAGGGATTTACCCAGGCCAGAAAGCTGCAAGGATTGGCTGTGACCACTTATCACCAGCCCCAACCCTTCATGGACCAATAGATGTGCAGGGGCAGAGTGGTGGTGCTTAGATGTATTCTATAGCTGTCCACTGGGTGCACTGGCCCTGCGGTTTCCTGGGTGGTGCAGGCCAAGGTCAGCCCCAACCTGTGTTTTGTCTAGGGCCACCCTGCCTGAGCTATAAGGCAATCTGAGATGGCTAATACTTATGCCGGGCTTGGAGATTCCCAGACAAAGCCAAGCTGTGAATCTAGGCTGGCTGCTGCTAGTGCTGGGCCTAGGGCTCACTCAGGATAGCTGTTGCTTGTTTGAGAGGATTTAGGAAGTTGTGAAGCATAAGCCAAGACCAGTCATTCATATGGAAAAGCAGCTTGGGTGGGTCTGTAAGCTGGGTGGGGTGGAGTCTCAGGGGATCTCCAAGGTGGGCCAAACAGTGGTAGTGAAGTTGATGGAGTCTCAGATAGGGCACCAGCTTGCCAGCTCTGTGGGGGGAGGGTTTCGAAAAGGAACAATGGCCTCTGATCACCTTGACTCCAGACACTTCAGTTCCTCTCTTTATGCTGCTGGTGTCTTTCAAGATGCTACCCCAGTTCTAGAGCTCAGAGGGAGTGAGTCTGAGTCCATAAGTCCATGTGTGAGTTCTTTAAGAGGAACTGCTTGGGGCTCCAGAAGTTTCTTCCACCAACTCAATCCTTGCTGGTTATTGTAGCCAGAAGTTGTGGGGACTTATCTTCCTGGCATTGGAACCCTGGGGTGAGGGCCTAGTGTGAAGCTGAGACTATTCAGTCCTGAGATATCCCTCCTGAACTTTTATCCACCACAGGTGGGTGAGGACCAGCCTGTTCTGTGTCTGCACCCCTCCTACCAGTCTGGATGGATGTGGTTTATTTAATTCTGTAGTTATCAGACTTCCATTCAACTCCATTACTGGCAGTTCTGAGTGATGGTTGTTCTATATTTTAGGTGTAATGTAGATGTGGTTGTGTGAAGAGGTGAGCCATGTCTGCCTATGCTACTATCTTGACTGGATGTTGACTAAGTTTATCTTTTTACATGTGGATATACAAATGTCCCAGCACCATTTGTTTAACAGAGTCTTTTTGCCCAATGAATTGTCTTGGTACATTTGTCAACAATCAATTGACCATAAATGCCAGGGATGTTTCTAAACAATCAATTCTGTTCCATTGATGTATATGCCTATCCTATGCCAGTACCACACTGTCTTGATAACTATAGCATTATAGAGTTGGCTGTTCTGTGAATACACCATGTTCTCTCTCACCTCTTCCAGTTCTTAGTACATGCTATTTCTTCTTCCTAAAACAGTCCTCTCTAGACAACTCATACTTATATTTCAGGTCTAAGCTAAAAAGTTTCTTTGTCCAGAAACTGTTCCTTGGTTTCAAAAGTCTGGGTCAGATAGTCCAACTTAGTGCTCCAGATCATCCTGTAATTATCTGTGTCATTGCATTATCACATCACATCACATCTCCCTGTTCACTTGACTGTAAGCTCCATGATGGCAATGATCCTTGCTACCCAGCTCAACAGTTTCAGCTCCATTCCTTTGTACAGTGTCTGATGCATAGCGGATGGTCAATAAACACTTGTTGAAGAAATGAGGACCTGATTCTACTTCTAGTTATAGAAGACTAGTTGAAAGCAAATTTATGCTGAAAACAAGAAAACTATGACAAAATATAAATTAACAATATAATTATATATAATATATACTATATTATATATATTTGAAGACATCTAAGATCTAATAAGATAATAAAGTGTTATGAAGCCAAGATGCAGGATAAAAAGAAAACTAAGAGAGGCTGTTTTTCTCTTCAGGTCATTGGCTGATTACAGAAGAGTCACTGAGAGACTAAAATAACAAACATTTGAATTCAGGACCTATCTTTGAGGGGAACCCTAGGTAAACCCACAGACATTGGGGTCCAACCAAAAAAGGATACACACCAAAAAGAGAGTTAAATCAGCTTTCACATGGTCAGCTTCAAATGATCTCAACCTCAGAATGAATTAAAGTGATAAGGGATTGCTAATGCTCTTAATCACTTGCCTGAAGTGAGCATAAATGTTTTCTGGATAAAGACTTAAGAAGCTGGGGCCTCAAATCATCTCTATTATAGTTTATCATATACAATGTCTGTCAGTCAACCAAAACTACCAGGCATATGAGCAAACAAGGCAAAATTAATTAAAAAAACCAAGAGAGACAATAGACAATAAGAAACATACCCTAAAGGATTGAGATAATGGAGATACCAGATTAATTTCAAATAACTGCACTTTATATGCTAAAATAAAGGAAAGAAAGGAAGAAAGAAATGGCTAAATAATAAATTTTGGCAAAGAAGTGAATGCTATTTTTAAAAAGAACCGAGTGAAAAGTCTAGAAATAAAAAATATGTGTGAGAAGTGAAATAAAGAAAAAAAACATTGAGTGAGTTTAACAGACGATATGGCAAAGCTAAAGAGAGTGAATTGGAAGATAGGTCAGAAGAAAATATCCAGAATTAAATACAGAGAAAAAAAGGATGGAATATAGAAAAAAGTGTGCCAGAGGCATAAGGGATACAGAGAAAATGTCTAAAAGAGGTTGTAACTAATTCTTTAAAAGAGTAGAGCAAGAATAAGACAGGGACAACATTTAAAGAAATAATAGCTGAGAATCTTTAAAAACAGACAAAACAACCATCTAGCCACAAATTCAAGTACTGTGGACCCCAATGAAGATAAATATAAAGAAAATAACACCTAAGGACATCATGGTAAAATTACTAAAACCCAAAGATAAAGACTAACATCTAAAGAAGCAAGAGGAAGAAGCACATTACATACCAAAAAAGCAAACATAAATCTTTCAGCTGATTTCTCATCAGAAATAATGAAAGCCAACAGGCAGTGACACGGTATCTTCAACATATTTTAAGAAGAATAATTAATAATCTACTGTTCTAGAGCTAGTAAAACATTCTTCAAAAATGAAGTTGTAATAAACACATATTTTCAGAACAAAAACTGAAAAAAATTATCTACAGCAATCATAAACTAAAGGGAACGTTAAAGGGTGCTAGTGGAACAGAAGGAAATTTTCCAAGACATAGGCTTGGATACAAAAAAGGGAATGAAGAGGAAAGCATAAACATCAGGTAATCTGCATAAATATTCACAATAAAACAACAATGATGATGTCTTGTGTGGTTTACATTATATAGATAATTAAATTACAAAACAATAGCATACAGTTTGCTAGAGGAACATGAAGTTAAAGTATTCTAAAGCTTTTGCACTGTATAGAAAGAGGTCAAAGAACTAATTTTATTAAACTGTAGTCAAGAATGAATGTTTTAATCTTTACAATATACACTTAAACAATAGTAAAATAATGTACAAATACAAAGTTAACAAAAGGTAAAAAATAAATGAGAACAAAAAAACCCCAAAACCCAAAAGAAGGTCATAAAGAGAGAAAAGGTTCAAAACAGGCAGAACAAGTAGAATGCAAAAGTATGATGATATATTTAAAGCCAAATATATAATTATTTAAATTTTATGAAAACTGCTTAAATGTGCCAGTTAAAAAAAGACACGCTGTATTAAAAAATAAAGCAGTCTGTTAACTAGAATGAATGAATGAATAAATAAATGAATGAAGGGTAAAAATTTTACAGATGAAAGATTTATTATGCAAATAGCATCCAAAAGAAAGTAGCAGTATTAGCCCTGGCTGGTGTGGCTCAGTGGAGTGAGTGCTGGCCTGGGAACTGAAGGGTTGATGGTTCAATCTCCAGTCAGGGCACATGCCTGGGTTGCAGTCCCCAGTTGGGGGCATTCGAGAGGCAACTGATGATGTATCTCTCATACATCAATGTTTCTCTCCCTCCCTTCCCCTCTCTCTGAAGATTAATAAATAAAAAAATATTTTTTGGGGGGGAATAAACCTTCCTTCACTCCAAATCCTGACTTAAAAAAAGAAAGTAGCAGTATTAATGTCAAAAAATGTAGACTTTAAGGTAAAAAGCATTGCTAGAGAGGAACATTTCATAATAATAAAAGGTTCACTTCAAGAGGAAGATATAATAGTTCCAAATATGTATGCACCTAATAATATGTTTTCAAAATATACAAATAAGAGATTCTCAGAACTAAAAGAAGACATAAATAAATACATAATCACCATGGAAGATTTTTAACACAAATATCTCAGCAACTGATAGAACCAGTAGACAAACAAAAAATCAGAGAGGGCAAAAATATTTAAAGAACACAACTTGACCTGTTTGATAAATGACTTTACACTATAGTACATACAAGGTCTGTCCAGAAAAAGTCCAGCCAATGTGAATGTAACAAGAAGAGTTTGCATGGCATTGATGTAACCTGGCAGCCAAGGAGAGTGGACTGGAATGTACATGTGTGAACAATGACAACTTCACTGTAGTAGTCAGTGGGGGTGGTAGATGCCATTGAGTGAGCATATGTACTGTGTGGCTGTCGCATTCAAAATGACTGAGCCAGTACAGCAACAAATCTGCATCAGATTTTGAGTTAAGTTTGAACATTCCTCCATGGAAACTATTCAAATTATTCAGAAGGCTGCAACGATGGGCAACTGGTGATTGGCAGCTTCATCATGAAAATTTACCCCCTCATGCTTCACATCTTGTGCAGTTTTTTGGTGAAACATCAAATAACCCAGGTGGCTCGTCCACTCTACAGCCCAGATTTGGTGCCCTGCAATTTATAGCTTTTCCTAAAACTAAAATCACCTTTGAAAGGGGAGAGATTTTAGATGCTCAATGAGATTCAGGAAAATAAGGCAGGGGAACTGATGGTGATTAGGAGAACTGTGTGAGGTCCCTAGGTGCCTACTTTGAAGGGGACTGAGGTGTCATTGTCCTATGTACAATGACCAGTGGAACAGAATAGAGAGCCCAGAAATAAACCCACACCTTTTATGGTCAATTGATATCTGACATAGGAGGAAAAAATATACAATAGAGTAAAGACAACTTATTCAATAAATGGTGTGGGGAAAATTGGACAGGTACATGCAAAAAATTAAAACTGACCATCTTCTTACACTATATACAAGAACACAGTAAAAAAAAGAAGAAATTCAAAATGGATTAAAGATTTAAATGTACACCTTGAAACCATAAAACTCCTAGAAGAAAACATAGACGCAAATATTCTGGCATTGGTCTTAGTAATATTTTTTTCTGATTGATCTCCTTGGGCAAGAGAAATGAAAGAAATAAATAAACAAATGGGACTACATCAAACTAAAGACATTTCGCACAGCAAAAGAAACCATCAAAAAGATGAAAAGGCAACCTACTGAATGAAAACAGATATTTACCAAAGACATAACCAATAATGGATTAATATACAAAGTTTATAAACTCAACACCAAAAAGAAAATCCAATGAAAAAAAGGGCACAGGACCTGAATAGACACTTCTCCAAAGAGGACATAGAGATGGCCAATAGACATATGAAAAGATGCCCAAAGTCACTAATCAGAGAAAGGAAAATTAAAACTACAGTGAGATGTCTCTTCACACCTGTCACAATGATTATCAATAATAAATCAACAAACAACAACTACTGGTGAGGATGTAAAGAAAAGAAAACCCTCATGTACTGTTGGTGGGATTGTACGTTGGTGTAGTCACTATGGAAAATGTCATAATTTTTAAAAAAGATTTTATTTACTTATTTTTTTAGAGAGAAGGGAAGGGAGGGAGAAAGAGAGAGAGAGAAACATCAATGTGTGGTTGCCTCTCACATGCCCACTATTGGGGACCTGGCCTGCAACCCAAGCATGTGCCCTGACTGGGAATCAAACAAGCAACCCTTTGGTTCACAGGCCGGTGCACAATCCACTGAGCCACACCAACCAGGGTACATCATAATTAAAAAAAAAAAAAAACACTAAAATTAGCCCTGGCTGGTGTGGCTCAGTGGACTGAGTGTTGACCTGCGAACTGAAAAGTGGCCATTTTGATTCTCAGTCAGGGCACATGCCCCATTTGGAAGCGTACAAAGGTAAGCAATGGATGTTTCTCTCACACATTGATGTTTCTCTCCCTCTCTTTCTCTCTCTCTCTCTCTACCCTCGTCCCTTCTTCTCTCTCTAAAATCAATAAATACATCCTTGGGTGAGTATTAGAAAAATAAAAATAGAAAAACATTATGGACGTTTGTCAAAAAATTAAAAAGAGAATTACCTTATGACCCAGCATTTCCACTTCTTGCTACATATTCAATGAAATCCAAAACACTAATTCAAAAATATATATGCACCCCTATGTTCAGTGCAGTGTCATTTACAATAGCTGAGATATTAAAGCAACCCAGTGCCCATCAATAGGCAAGAAGATAATAAAGTTGTGGTACATATATACAATGGAATATTACTTGGCCATAAAAAGAATAAAATCTTATCATTTGCAACAGTATGGACAAGGCTAGAGTATATTATGCTAAGTGCAGTAAGTCAGAGAAAGACAAATACAATATAATTTCACTTATACATGAGGTCTAAAGAACAAAATCAATGAAAAAAACAAAACAGAGACAGACTCACAGACATAGAGAGCAGACTGATGATTGCCAGAGGAGAGGGTGTGGGGACTGGGTTAAAAAGTTGAAGGGATTAAGAAGTACAAATTGGTAGTTACAGAATAGTTATGAGGATGAAAAGTACATCATAGGGAATATTGTCAATAAAATTGTAATAACTATGTATGGTATCAAATGTGTACTAGATTTATTGGGGTGATAACTTCGTAAGTTATATGTCTAATCACTGGGTTGTACACCTAGAATTAATACAGAGGGGGACCCAAAATACACTGGAATTTGTTTATAAAAAATTGTGTATCTATTCTTACATGCTTAAACAGTCACCTTCAAAGTACTCTCCATTTCATGTAATACATCTATTGAGATGTTTTTTCCACTGCTCAAAACTGTTTTTGAACTCATTGATATTGATGTCTTTTAGTGCTTCTGCCGCTTTTTATTTTACCTCTTCCACATTGGCAAAACATTTCTCTTTGAGGACTTTTTTCATCAGGGGAACAAAAACACATTGCTTAGGGTGAAATCAGGTGAATAGGGAGGTGGGGCATGGGAGTCATGCCGGTTTTTGGTCAAAAACTGCTGAACACTCAGTGCAGTGTGGGCAAGTGTGCTCATAAATCACCCATCATGAAATGGGCAAACTCACTGAAAGAGTCTTCAAAAAAAAAAAAAAAAATCCCCAAAGCCGAATGTAGCCTCTCACAACAATGCCAGCTAGTACATTCATATAGATTGGTTCTAGAACACTTACCTAGCTGGGGAAGCTTGTACTATAAGTGGCCCACCCTCCAGCAGATAATTCTGGGTTGTTTTTTTTTTGGGGGGGGGGGGTCCACGTCATATAATATTATATATCAACTGTAATTGAAAAACTTATACATTATTTTTAAACGAATTTTAAAAATATATATTTTTCATAAGGCTGTAGCTGCCATGAAGTCTATGCACAGTTTATTTTACAAGGGCAAGGTTAGTTTAACACCACATTGAAAGAATAAAGGGAGCAAAATCAAATGATTATCTCAACAGATGCAGGAAAACCACCTGATATAATGGTATATCCATTCATGACTAAAATAAAACTTTTAGTAACTAGACTAGAAAATAATTTTTAAATTAATAAAGGCAGTTTTTTCAACAACAAAAATATCTACAACAAACATACTTAAAATTGAAATGTTAAAAGATTTTCCCTTCTAAGATTAGGAATAGGACAAGGATGCATGCTATTACTACTTTTATTCAATATTTTCTTGACCATTCCAGCCAGTACAATAATGTAAGAAAAAGAATGATACAGGCCCAGGTTTGTTTTCCTGTGATGCAGACTGGGAGACATAGATTATCATGTAGGACTTTTTTTACTGTTGTTCAAGTACAGTTATCCTCATACCACCTACCACTCTCCCCAACCCCACTCCACCCATCCCCACCTCCCACACTCAACCCAACCACCCCCAGTTTTTTTAAAAAATATATTTATTTATTTATAGAAGAAAGTAAGGAACAGAGAAAAAGAGGGAGAGAAACATCAATTTGCAAGAGACATTTGGATCAGTTGCCTCTCATGTGCCCTCAACTGGGTACCTGGCCTGCATGCCAGGCATGTGCCCTGACTGGGAATCAAACCACTGACCTTTTGGTTCACAACTGGCACTCAATCCACTGAATCATATCAGCCAGGGCCATGTAGGACTTTTATAAGAAAGTACTTTGGGGATCAACATACGTGCAACAGGAAAAAAAAATCTTTCCCCCAAAGCCCTAGGCAAATTCATAGGGAGATCTGGAGTTGGTATGGCCCTTCAGAGGTTTCTGGACTGGGGAAAAGGGGGCTAGCCTAAATTTATAACTCCCTCATTGATCAGTTATTGGATGTGGGATGCCCTAGAAGGAAGGATATTCTTAAGTGAGACAGTTTTCCTCAAACAAGACAAATTCAAACAAAGCCTGTCAAACTGAGATCCGTCTCCTGGCAGCACTCCCAGCAGTTGAGGGAATTGAATGGGGACTGAGTGATGGATGACAACATTAACTGCAGACATTTAAAATGGCTTCAAAAAATATCAAATACCCTGAAATAAATCTCATGAGAAGTACATACGAGTTTTCCACAGAAAACCTCAATAAATGGAGGTATATACCATATTCATAGATTGGAAGACTCAAAATTATAAAGATTTAAGTTTTCCTTATATTGATTTTTAGGCTTAATGCAATCAAAATTAAAATCCCATAAGGTTTTTCCCCCTTAATTGTATATTATTGTGGTAAGAATATTTAACATGAGAACTACCCTCTCAAATTTTTAAATGTATAATACATTATTGTTGACTGTGGGTACAATGTTATACAGCAAATCTTTAGAACTTATCTTATTTAGGTTAAACTTAATGCCTTTTTATTAGTAACTCCACATTTCCCTTCCCCTGCACTAGATAATCAACATTCCATCCTTTGATTCTATGAAATGGACACTTTAGATACCTCATGTAAGTGGAATCAGGCAGTATTTGTCTTTCCATAGCTGGCTTTTTTCACTTAGCATAATGTTCTCAGGGTTCATCCATGCTCACACACTGCAGAATTTACTTTTTTAAGGCTGAATGGTATTACCACATTTTCTTTATCTATTTATGTATCAATGGATTTTTTAGATTGTTTCCATGTCTTGGCTATTGTGAATAATGCTGCAAAAAACATGAAAGTGCAAATATCTCTTTGGGATCCTGATTTTAATTCTTTTAAATAAATGCCCAAAAAGCAGCATTACTGAATCATATGGGAGTTCTATTTTTAATTTTTTATAAAACATCCATGTTGTTTTCCACAGCAGCTGTACCACTTTACTTTCTCACCAACAGTGTACAAGCATTCCGATTTTTCCATGTCCTCACCAATACATGTTGTCTTTTTTTTTTAATAGTAGCCATCCTGACAGGGGTGAGGTAGGATCTCATTGTAGACTTGATTGATTTGCATTTCCATGATGATTAGTGGTGTTGAACACTTATTCATAGACATGTTGACCATTTACATGTCCTCTTTGGAGAACTGTTTATTCAAGTCCTTACACCAGATTTTAAAATTTTATTAAATTTAGTGGGGTTATATTGGCTAATGAAATTATACAGGTTTCAGGCATACAACTGTATAATGCATCATCTGTATATTGCATTGTGTGTTCACCAACCAAAGACAAATCTCCTTCTGTCACCATATATTTGACCCCCTCAACCCTTAAGTACCTCTCTTTGTCTCTCCCTCTTCCTCTCTCTCTCTAAATATAAATAAATGACATCTTAAAAACAACATACCAGTAGTTTCTTCCACTGCCCCAACCCCCACTGGTTTTTACAACCAGAAGTTATGAGGCTTTATTTTTCCCAAGGACAAAAGTGGCCTGTGGCTGGAATCATGTGCTCAAAAGGTGTTCCACTGAATTTTACCCCCACACATGAATGTGGGACTGCCTGTTCCACCGACCACTGCTGCTGCCTTGCTGCCATTGGATTACCATGGCCACACTGCATCCTCTCTACCCTACCTCCCCGTCTCCACCCCTGGTACCCAACTAGATGAATTTAGCTTCTTTAAATCCTTGGTTGTCAGACTTCCCTAAAGTTCAATTTTCTGGCAGTTCTGGGTGTTTTTCATTTTAAAATGAGTTTTGATCCTTCTTATGGTTGTGCAAGGAGGTGAAGTGTATCCACCTATGCCTCCGTCTTGACTGGAAGTCTCCTCCAATCATCTATGGAAGGACACTTTTGTTTCCATGTCTTGGCCACCTTGAATAGTGCTGCAATGAACATAGGGGTGCATACAACTTTGCAAATAAATGTTTTAAAGTTTTTTCAGGTAGATATCCAGAAGAGGAGTTGCTGGGTAATATAGTAATTTTATTTTTAATTTTTTGAGGAACCTCCATACTGTTTTCCATAGTGGCTGTACCAATTTACATTCCCACCAGCAGTGAAGAAGGGTTCCTTTTTTTCTCTACAATCTCTCTAACACTGTCATTACTTGTTTTGTTGATAGCACCCATTCTTACAGGTATAAGGTGGTACCTCATTGTAGATTTGATTTGTATTTACCTAATAGCTAGTGAAGGTGAACATTTTTTCACATATCTGTTTTAGCTCATTTTAATTGTGTAAACTTTTACTTTTTCATCTACAGCTCACATATCATGTTATATTAGTCTCAGGAGTACACCCCAGTGATTAGACATTTATTTAACTTACAAGGTGGTCATCCCAATAAATTTAGTACCCATCTGACACCATACATAGTTATTAGAATATTACTGACTATATTCCCTATGCTGTACTTTACATCCCCATGACTGTTCTGTAACAAATTTCTACTTCTTAATCCCTTTACCTTTTTCACCCATCCCCCAAATCCTCATCCCATCTGGCAACTATCAAAATGTTCTCTGTATCTATGAGTCTGTTTCTGTACTGCTTGTTGGCTTATTTTGTTATTTTAAAGTCAATTGTTGATAAAATGTATTAAGCACCATTTTATTCTTCATACTTATCTTTTTTTTTCCTTCTTTTTAAAGACCCTTTAACATTTCCTGTAATACTGGTTTGGTGGTGATGAGCTCCTTTAGCTTTTTCTTGTCTGGGAAGCTCTTTATCTGCTCTTTGATTCTAAATGATGGCTTTGCTGGGTAGATTAATCTTGGTTGTAAGTCCTTGCTTTTCATGACTTTGAATATTTCTTGCCAGTCCCTTCTGGCCTGCAAAAGTTTCTGTTGAGAAATCAGCTGACAGTCTTATGGGAGCTCTGTTATAGGTAACTAACTGCTTTTCTCTTGCTGGTTTTAAGATTCTCACTTTGTCTTTAACCTTTGGCATTTTACTTATGATGTGTCTTGGTGTGGGCCTCTTTGGGTTCATCTTGTTTGGAACACTTTGCTCTCTCCCTTCTCCTTCTGACATGCTTATGAAGTGAATGTTGGTACACTTGAAGTTGTCCCAGAGGCTCCTCACATTTGCTTAATTTTTTGTATTCTTTTCTGTTTTTACTGTTGTGTTTAGGTGTTTATTATTTCCTTTATTCTGAATCACTAATTTGCTTCTCAGCTTCATCTAGTCTACTGTTGATTCCATGTAAGTTATTCTTCATTTCATTTAATGTATCCTTCATTTCTGACTGGTTCTTTTTTATGGTGTCTATGTCCATTTTCATGCTATTGAAGTTCTCACTAAGTTCCTTGAGGATTCTTATAACCATTGTTTTGAACTTTCTCTGTGTTAGTTTGCTTGCCTTCATTTCATTTAGTTCTTTTTTCTGCAGACTTCTCCTGTCCTTTCATTGGGGACCTGTTCCTTCATTTGTACATTTTGCCTGCTTTTTCTATGTTTGTGCCTATGTATTTAGTAGAACTGCTATGTCTCCCAAACTTAGTATAGTGGCCTTGCATATCAGGTATCGTGTAGGGCCCAGTGGTGCAGCCACCCTAGTTACCCTAGATGAGAGTTCCAAGTGTACCTGTGTGGGCTATGTGCACTGTCCTGTTGTAGTTGAGCCTTGATTGTTGTTAGTTTCACTGGGAGGGATTGACCCTCAGGCCAATTGGCTGTGAGAACCAGTTGTAACTACAGCAGAGGAGCTGGTGTGCAGAAAGAGACCCTATGGAGCAGGACTTGCTTCAGTGGGGCTTTGGGGCTCACTGCATCTGCCCCTTGAGTGTATCGCTCATAGAGGTGGTAGGGTTACCCAGCATGGTGTAAAGCTGTCCACTGGGTACACTGGTTCTGAGGCCTCCCTGGAGATGCAAGGTCAGCCACCACCTATACGCTACCTGGTGCCACTGGGTACAAGTTACAGAGCAATCTTCAGATGGCTGCTACTTGTGCTGGGCTTGGAGGTTCACAGGAGAGGCCAAGCTGGTAACCAAGGCTGGCTGTTGTTAGTGGTGGGCCAGGGACCACTTAGCCAAAAGTACGGGGTATGCAGAAACCAGATGCGGCTTGTTTCAGAGATTTTTAGGACAGTCCAAAGCATGAGGCAAGAGAGGCCATTTATATGGAAAAGCCACTGCAAATGGCTTGGGTAGGCCCACAAGTTGGGTGGGGTGGTATCTCAAGGAATCATCAGAGCTGGGCAAACAGTAATAGCCAGGTTGATGGAGACTCAGATATGACACTCACCTGATGGCTCTGGGGTGGGGGCACATCTCAGAAAAGGTACAATGGCTTCTGCCAGCACTTTTTTTCTGGTAGAAAGCTGCCCCCTCGGTTCTCATCCTGATGCCAGACAATTCACTTTCTCCCCACATGTCTCTAGTTACTTTCAAGCTGCTGCCTCAGCACTGGAACTCTTGGGGAGTGAGTCCAAGCAAGTATGTGTGCAAGCCCTTAAAGAGGAACTGCCTGAGACTCCAGAAGCCCTCCATCTCACTCAGTCACAATCCCTTTTGGTTTTTAAAGCCAGAATTTATGGGAACTTCTCTTTCTGGCTCTGGAAACCTGGGCTGGGAGGTGTAGTGTGAGGCTGGGACCCCTTGCTCCTCAGGGGGAACCTTTAAAGCTGTGATATCTCTCCCAATTTTTATCCACCATTTGTGGGTGTGGGAGCAGCCTGTTCTGTCATTCCATGTCTCTACCACTCCTACCAGTATCAATGTGGTTCCTTCTTTAAATTCCTAGTTGTAGGACTTCCATTCAGCTAGATATCAGGCAGTTTTGAACGACAGTTTTTCTGTAGTTTAGTTGTAATTTTGATGTCTATTTTAGCTCATTTTTTAAATCAAGTTTTTGGATTTTGCTACTGACTTGTATAGCTCTTTACATATTTTGGATATTAGCCTCTTATCAGATATATGGTTTGCAAGTATTTTCTCATTCTGTAGGTTGTATTTTCATTCTCTTGTTTCCTTTGCCATACAGAAGCTTCATAGTTTGATATAGCCCCAACTGCTTAATTTTTGTTTTTGTTGCCTACACTTGCCACGGTCAATGTTATGAAGCTTTCTTCTATGTTTTCTTCTTGGAACGTTATGGCTTCAGGTCTTAGGCCTTGAGTTTCTAACCTATTTTGTTGGTTTTTGTGAATAAGGTTACAATTTCATTTTTTTTGCATGTGAAAATCCAATTTTCCCAACACTATTTGTTGAAGAGACTATTCTTTCCCCATTGTGTATTCTTGGCACCCTTTTTGAAAATCAGTTGAATGTATATATGTGGACTTATTTGGGGGTTATTCTGTTTGATTGGTCTGTATATCTGTCTTTATGCCAATACCATACAGCTTGATTACTGTAGCTCTGTAATATAGTTTGAGATCAGAAAGTGTAATGCCTACAGCTTTGTTCTTTATTTTTCAAGGCTGCTCTGGATATTCAGAGTCTTTTGTGGTTCTGAGCACATTTTAAGATTGTTCATTCTATTTCTGTGAAAAATGCCACTGATATTTTGATAGGAATTTCATTGAATCTGTGATTTGCTTTGGGTGAATTGGATATTTTAACAATATTTAGTCTAACAGTCCATGAACATTTGATGTCTTTCATTTGTTTGTGTTTTTAATTTTTCATCAATGTTTTGTAGTTTTTAGTACATAAGTCCTTTGCTTCCTTAGTTAAGTTTATTCCTAAGTGTCATATTCTTTTAGGTATTATTATAAATGGGCTTGTTTTCCTAAATCCTTTTCAGATAGTTCATACTAAGTGTACAGAAATGCAATTGATTTTTATATGTTGACTTGTATTCCCACAGCTTTACTAAATTTATTAGTTTATGCCATATACAAACAGAAACAGTTTAATTCTTCCTTTCTGATTTGACATCTTTTATTTGTCTTGCTTCATTCCTCTATATAGACCTGTCAATACTTTGTTGAATAGAAGTGGTGAGAGTGGGCATCCTTGCCTTTTCCCTCTCTTAGAAGATAAGCTTTCAGTTTTTTTAAAAAGATTTTATTTACTTATTTTTAGAGAGAGGAGAAGGGAGGGAGAAAGAGGGGGAGAGAATCATCAATGTGTGGTTTCCTCTTGCACAGCCCCACTAGGGACCTGGCCCACAATCCAGGCATGCACCCTAGACTGGGAATTGAACCAGCGACCCCCTGGCGTGCCAGCTGGCACTCAATCCACTGAGCCACACCTGCCAGGGCATCACTTTTTTCATATTTAGTCTAGTTAATGATTTGCCACTTTGGTTTATCTTTTCAAAAAACCAACTCTTAGTCTCATTTATTTTTCTATGTTTTATTTTGTTCATTTCTGCTCTAAAGTTTTTTATTTTCTTCCTTTTTCTAACTTTGGATTTGCTTTGTTCTTCTTTTTCTAGCTACTAGTAGTATAGAGTTAGTTTGTTTATTTTGGATTTTCTTTTTTTTAATGTAAGTATTTATTACTATTAATTTCCCTCTTAGTATTGCTTTTGCCACATCCTGTAAGTTTTTGTGTGTTGTGTTTGTTTGTCTTGAGGTGTTTTCTAATTTCATTTTTGATATCTTTGACCCAACGGTTGTTCAAGAGTGTGTTATTTAATTTCCACATACCTGTGAATTTTCCAGTTTTCCTTCTGCTATTGATTCTGGTTTCATTCCACTGTGTTAAAAAAATAACAGGTATGTTTCCAATTTCCTTAAATTTGTTAAGAGTTTATTTTGCGACCTCACATGTTATCATTCCTGAAGAAAGATATGTGTCTGTGAAGAATTGTATTTTGCTGCTTTTGGATGGAATGTTCTGTATATGTTTTTGAGGCTCATTTGTTATGTACGGTTGTTGAAGTCCTCTATTTCCTTATTGTTCTGTCTAGGTGATCATCCATTATTGAAAATAAGGTATTAGAGTCACTCACTATTATTCTATTGCTATTTATTCCTTCGGTTCTGTATATTGGTTTTACATATATACATAGGTTCCCTGATGTTGGTACATATGTAATTGTCACATATTCCTGTTGGATTGCCTCTTTTATCTCTATACAATGTCATTCTTTGTCCCTTGTGACAGTTTTGACTTAAAAGTCTATTTTGTCTGATATAAGTATAGGCATCCCTGCTCTCTTTTGATTACTATTTGCATAGACTATCTTTTTCCATTCTTTCACATTCAGCCAATGCTTTCTTAAATCTAAAGTGAGTTTCTTTTAGAAAGCATATGATTGGATCTTGCTTTTATCAATTCAGCCACAACACTTCTCTGATTGAGGCAGTTTTATCTATTTACATTTAAAGTAATTATTGATAGGGAAGAATCCACTATTACCATCTTGTTAGCTGTTTCCTGTTAGCCTTGAGATTCTTATGCGTGTATTTCCTCTGACTGTCCAACTTTGTGCTTTGTGATTTTTTTGTATTGATATCCTTCTATTCCTTTCTCTTTTTTTCTTTTGTGCAACTTCTATAGGTATTTTTTTGTGGCTACCTTGATGCTTACATAAAATACTTTGTAACAGTCTATCTTAAGCTAGTAACAACTCAAATTCAATTGCAAACTAAAACTTCACATTCTAACTCTTTCCCAAATATACTTTGTTATTTTTAAATATATTTTATTGATTAGGCTATTACAGTTGTCCCATTTTCCCCCTTCACTCTCCTCCACCCTGTACACCCTCTCCCACCCATATCCCCCTCTTTAGTCATGTCCATGTGTCATACTTATAAGTTCTTTAGCTTCTACATTCCCCATACTATTCTTACCCTCCCCCTATCTATTTTCAACCTACATTCTATGCTACTTATTCTCTGTACCTTTTCCCCCTCTCTCCTCCTCCCACTCCCCTGTTGATAACCCTCCATGTGATCTCCATTTCTGTGGTTCTGTTCCTGTTCTAGTTGTTTGCTTAGTTTCTTTTGGTTTTGCTTTAGGTGTGATTGTTAATAATTGTGAGTTTGTTGTCCTTTTACTATACATGCTTTTTCTTTATCTTCTTTTCTCAGATAAGTCCCTTTAACATTTCATAAAATAAGGGCTTGGTGATGATGAACTCCTTTCACTTGACCTTATCTGAGAAGCAATTTATCTGCCCTTCCATTCTAAAAGAAAGCTTTGCTGGATAGAGTAATCTGGGATGTAGCTCCTTGTCTCTCATGAGTTGGAATATTTCTTTCCAGCCCCTTCTTGCCTGTAAGATCCCTTTTGAGAAATCAACTGACAGTCTGATGGGAACTCCTTTGTAGGTGACTGTCCCCTTATCTCTTGCTGCTTCTAGGATTCTCTCCTTCATCTTTACCTTGGCTAATGTAATTATGATGTGCCTTGGTGTGTTTCTTCTTGGGTCCAACTTCTTTGGGGCTCTCTGAGCTTCCTGGATTTCCTGGACGTCTATTTCCTTTGCCAGAATGGGGAAATTCTCCTTTATTATCTGTTCAAATACATGCTCAATCTGTTGCTTTTCCTCTTCTCCTTCTGGTACCCCTATAATTTGGATGTTGGAACGTTTAAACATGTCCTGGAGGTTCCTAAGCTTCTCCTCGTTTTTTTTTTTTTTTTTTTTTTTTTTTTAATTCTTATTTCTCCATTCTTTCCTGTTTGTTTGTTTTTTTTTTTCCTTCTGGTCCACTCTGTTGTTTTGAGTCCCAGTTTCCTTCCCATCACTGTTGGTTCTCCGTGCATCATCCTTCATCTCTTTTATGGTAACCTGCATTTTTTCATCTAATTTGCGCCCAAAATCAACCAATTCTGTGAGCTTCCTGATCACCAGTGTTTTGAACTGTGCATCTGATAGGTTAGCTATTTCTTGGTCACTCAAAAGGATGAGTTCTGGGGCACTGATTTGTTCTTCTCTTTGAGCCATCGCTCTCTCTCTCTCTTTTTTTTTTTTTTTTGGTCTGGTCGCTCTTGTTATGATGAGGGGTGGAGCCTTAGGTGTTCACCGGGGCTGGGCACCCCAGTCACTAGATTGTGACCTTGTATGCGGGGGCGGGGGCAGGAGGGAACAATGGCAGCAGCCCCACTCTCCTGGGATCTCAGTCCCTTCCCTGGGATCCTGGGCTGCGTGCTCTGCCCTGGTCCACAATCACAGCCTCAGTGGGTCCACCAGTTGCCGCTTGTGTACTCAGGGTCCACCTGCTGCGCACCAGGGATGGCTTACATGCTCCCGGTTGCCTTAGGCGCCCAGCTCTCCCTGATCTCCGCGTGCTGCGACCCACGCTTGCCTCTACCCCTCCTACCGGTCTGGATGAACGGGTCTACTTCAACTTCTTGGCTGTCCAACTTCCATTCAGATAAATTCTCTGTCAGTTCTGGGTGTTATTCTGGCTCTAAATTGTTGTTGTTCTAATGTTGGTTGTGCGTGGAAGTACGGTGCATCCACCTATGCCTCCATCTTGCCAGAAGTCATCCCACTTTGTTATTTTTGTCACATTTTACATCTATTCATATTATGCATCTTTTAACTTATTTTAGTCATAGTTATTTTTAATACATTTGTAATTTAACTTTTTATACTAGAAATAAAAGTTATTTATCCACTATGATTATAGGAATACAGCATTCTGTACATGTCTATATATTTACTTTTACAGAGTTTCATACTTTCTTATGTTATCATGTAGCTGATTTAGTGTTCTTTAAAGTTGATGAACTCCCTTTAACATTTCACATATGGCAGTTCTACTAGTGAAGTTCCTCAGCTTTTATTTGTCTAGGAATGTCTTTATCTGTCCCTATTTTAAGGACAGTTTTGACAAGTAAAGTAGTCTTGATTGTCAGTGTTTCTTTTTTGTTTTAGCAGTTTGAATATCTCATCTGACTTGCTGTGGCCTACAAGGTTTCTGCTATAATTTTTTTCTCATAGTCTTTTGGGGGTTGACTTGTGATATACAAGTTATCTCTTGATGCTTTCAAAACTCTCTTTAGCTTTCACTTTGATAATGTGATTATATTTCATGGTGTGGATTTCTCTGAGTTCATTTAGTTAGTGTTTTTGAGGGTTTTTGAATTTGGTTGTCCTTTTCCTTCCCCAGATTTGGATAGTTCTCAGTCATTCTTTTTGTGAATAAATTTTCTCATCCTTCCTCTCTTATTCTTCTGAAACTCTCCTAATGCCTACACTGGTCCACTTGGTGATATATCATAAGTGCCTTAAGCATTTTCACTCTTTTTTCTTTTTGTTACTCTGGCTAAATTATTTTAACGAGCTCTCATATTTCACTGATACCTTTCTTCTGTTTTATCTAGTCTGATGTTGAAGCCTTCTCATGGATTTTTCAGTTATTGTGCATTTAGCTCTATGATTTCTGTTTGGTATTTTATAATATTTTCTATCTCTCTGTTGAAATTCTCACTTTGTTCATATATTTTTATTAATCTTGGTGAGCATCTTTATATCTGTTATTTTGAATTCTCTATCAGCAGAATCTTATAATTCTGTTTCATTAGGGTCAGCTTTTGGAGATTTACTGTGCTCCTTTTTTTGGAATATCTTTGTTTTTTTGTGTTTTTTTTTTTTAACATCATTTTCCTTGACTGTTTGTGTTGGTTTCTGCACATGACACAAAGCCAGCATTGCTCCCAGTCTTCACAGACTAGCCTTGTACAGGAGAAGACCTCCACCAATCAGCCAGGTCAGAGATTCTGGGGACTTCTACCAACTCTCCACCACAAGGGAGAAGCAAGCTGCTGCAGTTTTTGTCTACTCACTCTGTGCTGAGTGTGTATAGGGGAGCAAACTATGGCATTTACCAGTGCAAACTGCCATCTCCATTCTCCCCAGGTGGTTTCACTGCCAGACCCATCAGAGCTCCAAGACTAGGAGAAAAATGCCAATTCTTTGGACAGTCCCAGGAAAGTTATGGCACTAAATGCACAGATCAATTCTTCCATCTCTAGGAGTAAGCTGAAAGCTGGGATGTTTTATCCATTCACTGTGTGAGCAGATGGAAGGATCTATGGCATCTACCAGTCCCTACCATCATCTCTGTCTTCCCCCAGAAACCTAGACTGTGCTAGACACCCTCAGAGCTCCTAGACTGATAAGCCATATGCCAATTCTTTGGGCATTCCTGATAAGTTGGAGCACAGGATGCAGAGATAAACTCTTTTCTTCCCCAGGAGAATGTTGATAGCTGTGATATTTTGTGTTATTCTTTGCTCAGAAAGAGGGAGGATCTATGGTATTTACCAGCCCAAGACACCATCTCTGTTATCCACTAGGTAGACCTCACAAAGTTCCAAAACTGGCAAGATAGAAGCCAGTCCTCAGAATAGTTAGAGTGCCAGACATGTGAATCAGCTCCTTCCCTCAACTAGGAGAAGTTGGAAGCTAGAGGGGCCTCTGCCATATTATATGGTGCCATGCTGGTGGCAGGGACTCTGGTGAGAGGGTGTCCCAAATCTCTGTACAAGCTTCAGTGAGTCTGCTTTCATGTTTGCCCCAGGTACAGGAGCCTTCCAAATAGTTCCTTAATTTCTCACAAAGGGAATCTGTCCATATATTGTTGCTGAATCAGTGTGTTTGTTAGGGGTTGGGTGGAGTTCAGGACTTCCTAATCCATCATCTTGCTGACATCATTCTCTAAAGCTACTCTTCTTTTTGTGGAATGTGACTAGTGGATTCTAAAATATAGAGAAAAACACAAAGGGCCAAGAACTTACAAGATACTTTTAAAGAAAAGGAAAAAGTAAGAAGGACTTGCTTTATCAGGTATAAAGAGCTTGTTATAAAGTCCAGTAATTAAGATTATGATATTGCCCTGGCTGGGTGGCTCAATTGGTTAGAGCATTGTGTCCTGATACACTAAGGTTGCAGGTTTAACCCCTGGTCAGGGCACATACAAGAAGCAACCAATGAATGCATAAATGAGCGGAACAACAAGTCGATGATGCTTTCTCTCCCATCTCTCTCTCTAAAATCAATACATAAAAATTTTAAAATGACTATGGTATTGGTGTAATGAGAAATAAACTAATAGAACAGAACAAAATGTTCAGAAACAATTCCACACATATACAAACACCTGATTTATGACAAAGGTGACACTGTAGAGAAGTGGAGACAAAAGACATTCATTATAATAAATGGCACTGGGCAATTAAATATATATATGGAAAAGATAAGGCTTGACCCCTATATCTTGCCACACACAAAAATCAATTCCAGATGGATTGTAGATGTAAATGTGAATGGCAAAAGCATAAAACTTCTAGAAGATAATATGGGAGAACACATACATGACTTCAAGGTAGGGGAATATTTCTTTAAAAAAAGATCTTATTTATTTACTTTGGAGAGAGAAGAAAGGAGGGAGAAAGGGAAGGAGAGAAACATCAGTGTGTAAGAGATACATGATCAATTGCCTCTCACATACCCTCAACAAGGGACCTGGCTTACAACCCAGGCATATGCCCTGACTGGGAATTGAACCAACAACCCTTCAGTTAGCAGGCCAGAGCTCAATCCACTGAGCCACACCAGCCAGGGCTAAATATTTCTTAAATGGAACATGAAAAATACTTGCTATAAAAGGAAATACTAAAAGACTAGACACATTAAAATAAGACACTTCTGTTCATTAAAGTATACTATAGAGATTTGGGAAGGGTTTGTAACATAAAAAATACAAAAGTGACCCTGGTTTGCATTATGACACCCAACCCACTGAGCCACACAAGTCAGAACTCCATTTCACTTTTGAATAATTCTAGAAACCAGTGAAGCATGCCAATGGAACTATTTACCTATGCATAGCTGATTATTTAGAGTTAGCAAGACCTGAAGAAAACAGGCCTGTTACATACAGAGAAAGAGTCTTGGTTTTACATAAACATCTCCAAAGGCCCAAAAGAATATTCAACTCATCAACTATTTAAGGACTCTAAATATAACAAGTAATATGTCAGGTATTATGGAAAAAGACAAAACAAAGAAGGCAGATCTCTGAGGAGTTCTAGTATAAAAACACAAGATTTATTGATTTATTGATTTACTTAATCCTCAACTGAGGATATGTTTATTGATTTTAGAGAAAGGGAAGGAGGCAGAGGGAAAGAGAGAGAGAAACATTGATGTGAGAGAGAAACATCAGTTGGTCACTTCCTATATGCACTCCAACTGGGGATAGAACCCACAACCTAGATATGTACTGTGACCCAGAATCAAACTTGCTACCTTTTGGTGTATGGGACGATACTCCAACCAACTGAGCTGCAGGCCAGGGTAAGACACAGGTTTATTAGACAAAGAACAGCCATAACAACTACAGAATGATCCCAAGACAGGATATGCTGAGTGGGTTGCAAGAGTAGAGTTACTGAGAAAGAAAATGAGATAGGTATAATGGAGCAGTTAGTCAAAAGCTTTGAATGCCACACTGAAAATTCTAGATTTAAATCTATAGAAAACTATTTTACCTGGATCCACTCCTTTAAAAATTTTTCTTGGATTTAATGATTCCTAGTTATTTTCTTGATCAATTAACCTTAATAAATAATGTCAAGTCTGGATAACTAATGTTCTATCTAGTTAAACCAAGAGATGTTCTGTGAAAAGTGAAATTTGACTTCTGTAATGTCACCTCAAGTAATTATGAACATGTTCCAAATATCCCCAACAGTCCCTAATAAACCCTTATTAAGCTACCCATACAGCCCTGGATGATGTGACTCAGGGGATTGAGCACCAGCCTGAGAACCAAAAGGTCACTGGTTCAATTCCCAGTCTAGGGCACATGCCTGGATTTCGGGCCAAGTCCCCAGTTGGGGCTGTATGAGAGGCAACTGAATCTCTCTCACATTGACATTTCTCTCCCTATCTTTTCTCCTCCTTTCCCCTCTGTCTAAAAGTAAATAAATAAAAATTAAAAATCTTGAAAAATAAAATAAAATAAAATAAACTACCCATACTTATTTTTCAAAATACTTCTTAAACCTCAGAGTTTCAGTTTAGATTATCTCTTGGGGCAATCATTTGAAAGAGATCCTACTCTTATTTGCCTCCTCCCCAAAATAATCTTTGAGGCATTAAAAGATATCTAATACCTAACATAGATTCTGGCTTATAGCAGGCTTCTTATTTATTGACCTAAATGGTTAAATTACACCAAAATATTAACCTTAGTCATCTCTCTCATGGTTTAGTAGACTTTGATTATGTTCTTCCCTCAACTTTTCTCTCTCTAAACTGAAGAAAAAATACAATTAGAAACTCCCTTCATACTTTTGATTAATTTAATTGGGTTTCTGGGGACTTTTATCAGTTGTTAGGTTTTTCTTGAGGAGCAACCACCAGAATTTCCTATATGACTGTGGATGTAAATCCACTTTTGGTCTTTTACATGAAAAAGATAAAAGGTTTTGTTTTGTCATGGTTTTCAACACCCTTCCTTATGACGCACACCATATTCTTGGCTTTCAGGACAACAATCAGAACTGGGCCAACTTCACAGAATGATCAACAGTGATTTTTTTTCACTCTAACAATCATACTGTGTATTGTCTAACTCAGAGATACGTGTTTCTCTTGAGATCATTTCAACTATCCAGATAAATGTATAGGTACTCTGCTACTGCAGCTGAAGAAGAATTATAACTCCAGGTCTGAGTGATTGTATCACTTTTTATCATAGCAACTGTGTCCCCACTGGGGAGGCTTTCCTATAACAATTTCCTTGGAGAACTTTGCTGATCTCTCTGTGTATCCTGACTGCTGTAATATCCTTGTGTACTCTGTTTTTAAAAAGTTTTTAAATTGAGGGATGACAGACATCTTCAGTGATTTCCATACATCCTCAGTGATTTCTAGATCCCTTTCTTGGGTCATAACTGAGCCCATCACATCATAAGCACAGAGAGGTTTGAACAGCCTTTTACAATGACATACATCTGACTGTTTTGCCCATTTGACCTCATAGGATCATCCTGTAATTTATTCTCATCAGTTCGTCTTTACTCCTTGAAGATAACTGTCGAAAAACCTCAATGTTCTGCCCATTGAAGGGTATATTGATTTTATCTTTCTTCTTCTCCACGTAAGAGTTACTGTAACAGCAACAGTCTGTGTTGGAAAACTAAAATATAAAAATATGACCTATGTGCTAAATTCCACAAAGCTGTTTACTTCCTTATTTATGAATCAGAATCTGTCAGCACAACTTAAAATCTTGACTGTCAGCAGATACTGCAATTAAATGTCCCTGCAAAGCCAGCAGAGGGTGCACCAGGGCACTAGAAATTTTACCCAAAATGTAGCTATATCAATTTAACTCTCATACCCAATCAACTTTTTTTTTTCCTTTTTGGTACACTAAAGCTAATATTCTCAAGATAAACTTAAGCTCAATCTGGGCTGAAATTCCTTCAAAGCATGCTCCAATTCTTCTAAAAGTAAAGTTCAGGAAGAATATGGAATAGGTGGTTAAACTTAGTCTGGCCAAAATATATGTGGAGTAGAAGAAAGTGATGCAGATCTGTGCCATGTGCTTTGGAAAAATTCTACTGTGGAGATCTACCCTACTGTTTCTGAAAAGGCTCCAGGAGGTAGTATGTTATAGGGGAATGGGCATTGAACTGGGAGTCAAGAGATCAATTTCTATTCTAATTTTGACATAGTTGTATGACCTTGGCCAAGTCACTCCTCCCTCAGAGCCTATGTGTTTTCCAAGAGGATCAAACAAAGTGGACTCACGTGGCCACTCACAACTCTAAAAAAAACTCTGACTGCAATTGATGTCAGAAAATGTGAGGAGACAGTATGCATGCTTCTATTGCTCAAAAACATTAGAACAGAAAGAATAAAAGACAGAAGACTGGGAGCTGTTTTTAAACCCAGACAGAAGTATTTGCTGTGCCCTGCAAAGAATAGGCAACTAAATGCCATTATAGACCTGTGAGAATCCCACCCCATCACAGAAGCCCTCCAGTTCAGCTGTCCTGCTAATCCTTAGTCTGTAAACATGGCTCTGCTCACTCTGAATGCCAAAGAGCCTTGGCCATCACTTGACTAAAGAAGTTCAATTCCTTCATCTTTTCACATAATATTAATGTTCAGCTGCTAGGTATTCTACTGGGCATTAGAGGGGGTGGTGGATAAAGAGAGCCAGAATCCTAGTTAATTATCATTTAGCTACAGTGTTTAAATTTCAAGTATGAGAAGCATGTCTACTGATTCTCTTATTTGATAAGCTGTTGTGTAAGTTGGAGTTTGCTAGCAAGATATTTTAAGGCTCAGGGCAACTGTACAATACACATCATACAAAAATGTGTCAGCCCTAACATTACAGTATCATCATGAATGTGACACCAGCTCTGGACGGGTGGTCAAAGTATCATAAATATTGTTTAAAGAGTATGACAATGACCTGGGTGTGGTAGTAAATATAGAAGGTCTGGGTCCCTCACCTCAAAGAATTTGTTAGCACAACTTGCCCTCTTCCCCAAGAGGAACGAATTCACTATTACTCCTCAACCACCTCAAAAGGATTCTTGGATGCTTCTCTTTAATTTCACATAAAACAAAATTCAGAACTCAAGAGAATAGATACTTTAAGTGCACTAAACTTACTTGAATAAAGAGCTAGAAAAAATAGAAAACAAACACGAAAGCCAATAGTTTGCTAACAAGGGCACAAACACCATAAAGACTGAAAAAAAAAAACCACTCAAAACCCAAAAACTCTTGAGAGATTACTTTTGAGTAATTAATTATTCCATCAGAAGATTCCTGTTCTCCAGCCAGCAACAGCAAGACACTTCACACCCGCCCTCTCCATCCCACTCCCCCGAAACAGTTTGAACCAGCATGCAAAGGGTGAGTTTTATTTCCATAGATTTTTAAAATTGCTCTTCAGAAGTTGTCTATCAAGACAGCATATTTCTACCAGAATTCCTTAGGGGCGCTGATCCTCACTACAACAGCCAGGACAAGCAGTCTCAAATTGCAGGTAAGTGTGAACAAACCCACGTTCTGGTCAGAGCACAAGGACCCGTGCTGAAAATGCGATTAAAAGTTGTTTCAACGGGCGTGGAGCAGTTATTACAGCTGTTTACAGCTCCAACTCCAAATGAGAGCCTGCTAGTGCTGGCATCAGCTCTGGACACGAAAAAACAAGCACCGCGGGCAGAGAAGCTCACCCAGGAGCAGAAGGGCCAAGCTGCTGCCGTTAGTCGCCAGAGGGGCAGCGCCTGCACCTCAGCGCTGCGGCCGGGCCGGGAGCGCAGCCAACTTTTCCCGAGGCAGCCTGTAGCTGGGGGCGGCAGGGGTGGGCGGGAGCTCCCAAGTCCAGGGGTCCTGGGACAGTCTGGGTGAGCTGGGCCGGGGACCAGGGACAACCTGCCCCGGGGCAACTTCTCTCCTGCACGTCCACTCCCTCCCTGGTCCTGCCCTCCAACTTGGCTCAAGGTGTCAGAGTCGCTCCAGGGCCGGTGGGGGAGGGCCCCCGCCCTAACCGTAAGGGGAGGGGGCCTCTGCCGCCGCCGCCCCAACTAAGTGACTCACCTGGTGCCCGTCCTGGGAGTCTGGTGGGAGAGTGGTTTCTCCGGGTTCTAACGGCTGCTGCTGAAGTGACGGCTGCCTGAAGTGGCGGGTGATGGGACCGTCAGGGTCGAGGCCACCGGGGCTGCTCAGGGTGCCAGAGGTGCCAGGGGTGCCGGGGACGCCGAGGCGGGACTCAGCTCCCCGTTCCCGCCGCAACTCGGAGCGCAACTCTAGGTAGCAGCACAATGTCAGCAGGTGGAGGGCCAGCGAGAGGCCAAAGAAGCCCAGAAAGAGCCGGCAGCTGTTCCCTTCGCCCGCCCGGGCAGGGGCCCCGCGACAGCCGCAGCCCTGGCTCTCCCGCTCCCGCGGCGCTGCCGCGGGCAGGGGCTCCCTGCGCTCTACCTCGGGGTAGCCCATGGCCTCCGGAGACGCCCACTCTCTGAGGCCCGGGAGACGCCGAGTCCGCCTCAACCGTTCACGACCCCTGACAGGCGGCTACTGTCCTGCCATGGGCTGGGGGCTGCAGGGACCGGTTCCTGCGCGAAGGAGGCTGGGCGGGACGGAGCAGGGAGAAGCCGCATGTGCAGCTCCACTCCGAGGGGTGGGAAAGGGAGGAGGAGGGGCGGGAGAGAGGGGTGGCTCGGCCCGCCGAGGGAATCAGGGTGGAGGCCCGGGCCAACACCGCCCCATCCCTCAAACTGCTGCCGGGACGGCCAACCACCGGGCCCGCCAAGCCTGAGAGCCCCGCCCCTTGGCGTTACACCCCGGGCCTCCAGCCGCAGGGCGGAGCCTGGGGGTGTGTGGGTTCGCCTTAGTCTGGTGACCCCACCCAGCTCTTCCCGCTTGCCCCATTCCAGTTGGTGATTGCCGCTGTCGTTCATCACTGGACTCCGCCCCAATTTAACCCTTTAGCGCCAGTGTGGGGAAGGGGAGGGTAGAAGGGGGAGGCTGAGAAGAATTTGGGAACCTTAGAAAGTAGAGCAAGGAAAAGGAGGCAGGAACTAGTATTAATAGAAATGTTTGCAATTAACTGCAGTTGCTAATAACATCATCCAGTACTTATCTGTTGCTTTCAATCTTCAAAGCGTTTAACAGACGTTAAACTAATTAAAACAGTTCTGGGTTTGGAATGAAACCATGCCTGCTGTGTTTGCAATCCCATAGCGCGCCAAAAGAAAAGGAGACTCAGGAGCCATGGAGCCAAAGGGAGGGAGAATGGGGTGGAATGGAGGCAACCCCACTCCTAGAGTGAGTCTGGGGCTTCAATCTAAGTGATGAAGAAGCCCACCTGTGCCAGGTGGAACAGAACTGCTGTTGCCGCACGCAGGGTGAAACAGTCCCCTAGGATCTTTTGATACATTATCTATCTATTATCTATCTATCTATCTATCTATCTACCTATCTATCTATCTATAGATATCGATCTCTTTACAATGTAGAAAGTGCTGTATGAGAGAATCCACAACTAGTATAATTTCTCTCCTTCCACCACAGCAGGAGTTTTGAGTGGAGAACATGTGTCCCTAGTGAGCAAATGAGGAAACTCATTTGAGCAAATGAGGAAACATCAAAATGATGGCCAGGATGAGGTGTATTTTTACAAGGGTGGTCTGCAGAATGGCCAGACAGTATTGGCATCTCTATTTGCAGGCAACTGTTCTGGCCTCTCCACCCCTCCCTCCTCTCCCTGGAGTAGTCCCTGGGGAAGGTTCAACAAGTCAGCCAAATGTTCCAGATGTACACTGCTGCGACTACAGCATCTTTGACAGCTGCACCAATCAGCAAAGGGTTCATAACCAAAAAGAAAAAGAAAAAAGAAAAGAAAAGTGGCAAATGTCAGAACAACAGACCCTGAAGTGAAGGATGGAAAGGATTAGTTCAGTTGCTATTGACAAGAGATACTTGTCTGAGATTATAGACAGCTAAATGACCATAGCAGAGGAAATATGTATGCTTCTTGGCCACTATGCACTCCCATTCCCATGTTATGAACAATTAGCAGTTTTATTGACTTGAAGAGGGTAGGCCTATGTGCTAGGCTGGATGGGGGAAAAATAGGAGGAATACAAAAAATGAGAAACAAACAAACAAAAACCCAGAAACAAAACATATAGTGGGGAGGTAAGTCCAGAGAGCACAGAGGTCAAAATCCTTAAATATATCAGCCACAGACAACTTTTCTTCAGACACTTTGTGAATGGTCTTGGTGCTTTAGAAACATCTTTGTGTCCCCTCATTGACCCTTACCCATGAAATACCAAGTTTGCAAAGAATACCATCATCATGCAGATAAAACCATTAAAAGGTGCATTTAACAGCTAATCTCAAGTGCTGCTTGTTCAGTATGTGAACATACTGACCAGAACTGCCAGGGTGATTTACCTTAATTATCACATCCCAAGACTATTAGAAAGAATGCTAGACTAAGAGTCAGCAGACCTGCCCCTGCCACTGGTTTGCTGGGTCACTTTGAGCAAGTCGCTATGCCTTCTGGGACCTTTGTTTCTCCAATTGTAAAATGAGTAGTTTGAACTTTAACAGCTCTAACATTGTCTTTTATCTGTTGCATCACTGACTGTGCTGACTTGGTCACATACACAGTTCAAAGAGACTGCCCCTTCTTCCCCTAAAGTGAAGAGGAAGAAATAACAGCCATCTTCAGGCAGTGGTATTCAGGGGCCTTACTGGATTCAGCTTTCCATGTTCTTTGTTCCAGGCTTTTAACAGCTTAACTGAGACACTGGGTTACACCATTGCCCTGAGAAGGCCCAACAAGTTGCATTTGACCTGAGACCTCACCAGGGCTTCCAGAGAAAAAACACATGGCTTCATATACAGTAGAAATGATGGAATATATAATCCAGTGAGGGATGGACATGGTTATTTTTAAAAGTGCTACTTAAGCTCTAGCTGGTGTGGCTCAATGTGAGCACCAGCCTGTGAACTTGAAGGTCACAGGTTTGATTCCTGGTCAGGGTACTACCTGGGTTGCAGGTCAGGTCCTCAGTAAGGGGTGCATGAGAGTCAACCACACATTGATGTTTCTCTCCTTTTCTTTCTCCCTTCTTCCTCCTCTCTTTAAAAATAAATAAATACAATCTTTCTTTTAAAAAAATCAGAATGCCTGCTAAGAGTGGATCCATACCTCATATGGCTTCAGTCAGCTAGACAACTGCTCCCCTTGAGACAAGTGCGAGCAACCAAGTTCCACACAGTCATTCCCACCTCCTTCTTCTGGTCTTTATTACTGTTGTTGTAACTCAATTATCTTACCTTTCTGGCCCCATTTACTCTAGAAAAAAAAAAAACGTACATTAAAAATATTAGCTCCTAGCCTTGGCTGGCATAGCTCAGTGGATTGAGTGCGGGCTGCGAACCAAAGTGTCGCAGGTTCGATTCCCAGTCAGGGCACATTCCTGGGTTGCCGGCCATGGTCCCCAGCAACCACACATTGATGTTTCTCTCTCTCTCTTTCTCTCTCTCTCTCTCTCTGTCCCTCCCCTCCCTCTCTAAAAATAAATAAGTGAAATATTAAAAAAATATTAGCTCCTCAGCATGACCTATAATCTGCCTCTCCAACCTCACCTTCAATCACCCTACAAGGAACCTATACTCTCACAAAGTAAATTTGTTGACACTTCTCAAACATCTGTGTCTTAGCACAAACTTTTTTTTTTTGTCCAGGAATCCCCCTACATTGAAAACCTGATATATTCTTTAAGAATCAAATCACGTGTTCCCTCTAGCATGACCCCACAACTCACTTCAAACTGATTTTCCTTTATGCCTTTGCTGCATCCTGAAGAGATCTCAACGATAGCCCTTACCATATTGTTGTTTTGTTGCTTTTTTCACATGCTTTCTCACCACTAAAATGTAAGCTCCTTGATGATAAAGATGACAGCTTTTCCAATTCAGTATTCCCAGTACCTAGCATAGCACCTACCGCGTAGTAGGTACCAGTAGCGTTTGTCAAATGAATGAGGCATGACACGTACTATTACTATAATCTGGCCTATGTAGAGCACCAAAAAAAGCAGCCCTGACTGGTGCATCTCAGTGGATTGACTGCTGGCCTGTGAACCAAATGGTCACCACTTTGATTCCCAGTCAAGGCTCTTGCCTGGGTTGCCAGCCAGGTCCCTAGTGGGGGGCGTGCAAGAGGCAACCACACACTGAGGTTTCTCTCCCTCTCTTTCTCCTGCCCTCCCCCTCTCTAAAAATACATAAATAAATAAAACCTTAAAAAAATGGGCCAAGGGCTTCCTGTCAGGACCACTTAGGAAGCACCTACTGTGTGCAGAGCTGTAGAGCACATTAAGGAAAGATATAAAGGAAATTGAGTCATATGACAGTTGTGCAATTACCGTCTTATTTGTGCTAGTGTTAGAGTTGTGGGCAATTCTGAAAAGTAAACAATCCAGCCATTCAAATATCTTTGCTTTGTTGTGCTTCGTTGGATTTCTGTCACATCAAGTTTCCCTTCCTAAGTTTGTTTGTCTGGGCCTAAAATTAAAACCATATCAGTTGACAATACCTGAATAATAAATATTCAAAATGAGCTGACAACCTCTGGTGGAATATGATAAGGAGTTAGGCAGAACTGCTTTTAAATACTGTATTTTGCCACTTATAATGTGCACATTTTTGCTCAAATTTTTGAGGGAAAAATAAGGATGCACATTATACATGGGGAGTACCTGAAATACCTTATATTTGTTCTTGTGTTTTGTAATTATTTGTTACATAAAATTTCTTGTTTCATAATATGTTAAAAATAAATGCTGAAATTTCTTTATGATACAAAAAACAAGTATCTAAATATAAATAAATAAACAATGGAATTAAAAAATTAAAATGAGCCCTGACTGATGTGGCTCAGTGGGTTGAGTGCCAGCCTGTGAACCAAAGGGCTGCCAGTTCAATTCCCAGTCAGGCACATACCTGGGTTGCAGGCCAGGTCCCCAGTAGGGGGCATGTGAGAGGCAACCACACATTGGCATTTCTCTCCCTCTCTTTCTATCCCCCTTCCCTTCTCTCTAAAAATAAATAAATAAATAAAATGTTTTTAAAAAAAGAATTAAAATGAAAGATTTTTTTCCTGAAAATTTGGGCCAAAAACATGGATGCACATTATACGCAGCAAAATACAGTACCTCTTAGCTCTGGTTAATGCACAGAACAACTCATTGACACATACATCATAGTGACAACTCTGACCCAGTTAGGGATACACAGATAGATAGTCCTGAGGAACATGGGCTTAGGACTTGGATTCTGGTTTAAATTCCAGTGTGTTCACTTATCAGCTGTGTGACTCAGGACAAGTCATGTTTGCCCATGTTGCAGATCCTCAATTTTCTCATGTGTGAAACAGAGATGACAACACATGCTTTGTCAGATAGCTGTGCTTACATGGGATGCTCCATGTCACAGTGTCTGGCACATAATAAATGCACAGTAAATGTTATCCCCTGCTGTCTAAGAGACTTCCATCAACAGGAGATGAGAGGAAAAACATGTAACAGTATTCAAAAGCATGACAGAAATGCAGAAAAGCATGTACGTACTTTGCCCTTGCCAAATTTTGTTCCATTCTTTTTTTAAGGAGTGCCATATTTTTTTTACAAAAAGATTGTATTTATTTATTTTTCAAGAGAGGGGGAGGGAGGGAGAAAGAGAGGGAGAGAAACAGTGATGTAAAACTCCCAAGCAGGGACCTAGCCTGTAACCCAGGCATGTGTCCTGACCAGGAATTGAACCAGCGCCTTTTGGGTTTACAGAACAATGGCACCCAACCCCCTGAGCCACACTAGTCAGGGCTTCTGTTATATTCTTAAAGTTTGAGATAAAACCCTTGTGTCCCCATCACCCTCTCCTGAACTCTTGACTTGTCTATCCAACTTCCTCCTCTGCATTTCTACTGGGTTGTCTAACAGACAGCTTCAACTAAACGTGACCAAAAGCAAAGCTCTTCTCCCCTAAAATGTATGTGCTTATTCATCCCTTGGTCTTCTGCATCTCAGCCAGTGCAAGTTCATCCTCCCATTGATTGCTCAAGCCAAAAGCTTTGACGTCACCCTTGAATTCCCTCTTTTGAACACTGCACACCCAGTCTGTTTGTGAATGTTGTCAGTTCTGCCTTTGAAATCTACCCCGTACCTGGTGACTTCTCACCTCCTCCCTGTCACCATCCTAGTGCAGGTCTCCTTGCTCTCTCACTGGATTACTACTTTACCTTCTCCACATCTTCATGCTCTTTGCTTTTGTCCCTGCTACGCTACAGTCTCTTCTCTACTGTGTATCCAGAGGTAATATGTTAACATGGTCCATGAGAGCCTAGCACTCCTCTACTCCAAATCCTCCAGTGCTTCCTGGTCCCTCTCTGAGTCTTACCTTGGCCCACAGGCCCTGTGTGATCTGATCCCAGGCCACCTCCTGGGCTCCTCTCCTACTGCAGTTCTTGCACTCTGCTCCAGACATGTTGACCTCTTTGATGTTACTTGAACTTGTGAATCATGTTCCCAAGAAGGAGTCTTTTTATTTGTATTTCCTTCCACCTGAAATGCTATTCTCCCAAATACAGCATTTCTCATTTACTTTTTTTAAGTCTCTTCTTAGACATCACCTTATCAAAGAATATTTTGTTGACCAATATCCCATCACTCTCTGTCCCCTTTCTTTGCTGAGTTTTTCTTCTTAGCACTTTTCACCATCTGGCATTTTGTATGTTTGTTTTATTGTGTAATTCCCTTATAGACACAACTAGAATATCAACTCCATGAAGGCAGAGATTTTTGTCTACTTTTGGTCACTGTTTCACCTTCCAGACCAAGAACAGTACCTGACACATAATAGACTCAATAGAGACTTGTTGCTAGAATGATTGAATTCCTCCCTTAGTATAGTAAGAGGGGGAAAAAGGAAAACTGGTCAGATGTGTTACCGGATAGACAAGGAGTTTTCTTCCAGCATAGTAAAGCAGAAAGGACATCTCTCTCAGTTTACATGGGGCAACTCCACTAGAGAAAGGTATGCAAAAGGGCCACACAGCTAACCAGAGGAGGGAACAAGAAAGGAAAGGAATACTGGATGAACATTTATCTTCTATGTGCCACACTTTCTCATTAACTTCTGTATGAGGTTAGTATTATGAATGTTTCAGAGATGAAAACAACGAAGGCATTTACCAGAGAGGTTGAATGACTGTCCCAAATCCACGTAGTAACTAAGTGGTAGAGTTGAAATTCAAATCCAAGTTTGACCAGCTCAAAAATTCCATACTCTCTCTTCAACCTTCCCAGCTACTAATAGATAGATCCACAATTCAGCTTCATAGAACTAGATATATGGAGAGTGGGAAATTTCTGGAGTGGCAGCTGAAAGTCCAATTCCTTCTCCCACCAGCCTGGCTGCTGGTGCATACCTTTTTGTCCCAAATCCAAGGCTGCTATGCATACTATGATTACTTAAATGTGCTTAAATCTGGGTCCTGTCAGGTCATTCTTCTGTCTAGTAACCCTTAATAATTTCCCACTGAACAGAGAACAGTAACCTAACTCCTTAGCCTGACATCCAAGGCCCTCCAATCTGGCCCTAAACTATTATTTCAGCCATGCTTATTGTAAGGCCATGGCAAAATTCTGCCTCTTCATAACCGCAGCTCTCATTGTTCAGAACAAATATCTACATTCCTGCTTCTTTGCCCTTATGCTGGCATTACTTCCCTTCCTCTTTCCCATACCCTTTCCCTGTTTAAAATCAGTATACTCTTCAAGGCCCAGCTCAAGTTCCTTCTCCCGACCCAGCCTGCCCACAATCCTCTGCACCAGGACACTGCCTACACAAGTCCTCTGGCACAAAGTGTGTGGAACTCACAATTGCTAATCACTCCACGATTCTGTGTGAGGGTCTCACTTCCCCTAGATTATAGGCAATGCTCTTCAAAGGAGGGAGGGACCTGTCTTAGCCTCCGCAGGACCCTTAGCAAATCTTTGTTTATGGATTCAAGTCTCTGCAGAGATGAATTTTTGAGAAGATTTTATGCACCTGTTTTTGTAGAAAGGGGAAGAGAGGGGAGAAGTGAAGAAGAGAAACATTGATCGATTTCCTGATTGGGTACCTCTCACATGCCCCAACTAGGGACCTGGCCCACAACCCAGACATGTGCCCTGACCAGGAATCGAACCAGTGACCTCTTGATTTGCAGGCTGATGCCCAACCCAGTGATCTACACCAGTCAGGGCCAGCGATGAATTTTTAAGCAAGCTTTTGAAAGCAGAAGGGGTCTGTGTTTGATGGCTGGCATAGAAATATTTGCAGAAGTCCATGAAGCAATAATAAGGAGATAAAAATTCTTCTTGCTGTAAGGGAGCAAGATGGCACAACATTAACATGGAATATTCATTTTTGCAATAAAGTCTTTGGCTACTTGCGGGTGGCTGAGCATATGGAGAGGCTCTCACTTCATGAGAGGAATTTTTCATTCAAAAATAGAAAACCTTGTTGCTTTCAGAATGTCATTTGCTTCTCTCCCTTGCAATGATGTCAGCCCCACTGCTCAGGCCACCAAGTAGCCTAGAAACATTGCTCCAGGTCACATCAGGACCACAGTGAGATGGCACATGCAGTTTGGGGCAGAGTAGAGCTTTAAGAGAATCTTTGGCAGTGAGTGTCTTTACAGATTTATATCCTCCAAACAATTATATGTGGTACGTAGAGTGGCTATTTTCCTTTATTAAACAGGGGAGGAAACTTAAGCCCAGAGTGATAGAATGACTTATCCAAGGTCACACAGTCAGGGTGCATGACTCTTGGCCTAGGGTTATGTTTTCTTAGTAAACTGCCCTATTTGTCCACTACATTTATATTTTCCATTTGATCTAGCAAAATGGTTTATTGACTGTTACGATATATGCATTTCCTGGCCAGAATTAGGGAAGAAATTTTAAGGATCTGAGCCAGGGAGAATCAGGCACTTTGGGGATCCAATCTTGGCTCTTGGAAAGGCAATTTGAGAAGAGGACTTGGAAGACTCTAGAGTTATAATAACTTTCTCAAACTAGCTCCAGCTACCTCCACACCCCACCTCACTAGATTATATTGAAGGAATACTATTGGCTTTGTGGGGTTTTTTAAAAATATGTTTATTGAGCCCTGGCTGGTGTGGCTCAGTGGATTGAGCACCAGCCTGTGAACCAAAAGGTTGCCAGTTTGATTCTCAGTCAGGGCACATGCCTGGGTGGCAGGCCAGGTCCCCAGTTAGGGGTGTATGAGAGGCAACTACATATTGATGTTTCTCTCCCTCTCTCCCTCCCTTCTCCTCTGTCTAAAAATAAGTAAATAAATAATCTTAAAAATATATTTATTGATTTTAGAGGGAGGGAAAGGGAGAGAGAGAGAGAGAAATATTGACATTGGTTGCATCCATATGCACCCAACTGGGGATGGAACCTGCAACCTAGGTATGTGACCCGAACTGGGAATCAAACCCCCAACCTTCTGGTGTATGGAATGATGCTCCAACCAACTGAACCACATTATCCAGGGCAACTTTGGGTGATTTAAGTATCACTTCCATTCAACAAATATTCATAGAGTTTCTGATATGTGCCAGGTACCATTCTAAGTGCTGGGGATACAACAGTTGACAAAACTGAGAATTAATGCAATTTACAGTTAGAATACTATTTTTGAAAAATAAAATTTCTGCTTTTCAAAAATATAGTGTAGCAGCAAAGTGCCTTTAAGTGGCTTTATCCTTACTCCTCTGAGTTGGGCTGGACTCACAAGCATACTCCTAGGGATTGGGTAGTGTCATATCCTAACAGTTTCATTGTCTCCAAATATTGAGCAAAAGTATAAATTACCCCAATTCAAAGGCTTTCCTCTAAATAACTCAGGAGTACTAGCCCTGGGCTAAGAAATGAAATGTAAACAGCTTATTGTTAGAATTAAAGCCCTTCTCTTATCCGCTTACCACTTGCTAAGTAAAAACCCAGGAAGAAATCTACAAGGTCACAGTCTGGCTCCTGGAAGGATAGGAAGCCTGGAAGCAAGGCTAGGTACAAGGTGAACAGTTAGTACCTAAAGATAATCACCAAGTGGAACAGTTGAACATGAGTCTTAGGGCATTAATGTCTAATATAGAGGTGCATATATATAATGTGTGTGAATATATACATGTTCAGAAGAATGTATACATATACATATATAGAGAGAGAGAGAGTGAGAGAGAAACAGAGCCAGAGAGAGACAGAGAGAGAAGGTATAGGAGGAGGCTTTTTAAAATGAGAAGTGTTATACTAATTCCAATCAACACAAGCATCCTTATGTTCACTACAGTATTTTTTTTTTTACCATCATCAAGATATGGAAGTAGCCCAAGTGTCCATCAGTAGATGAGTGGATATAACAACTATGGGACATTTACACAATGGAATACTACTTGACTATAAAAAAGAAGAAAATTTTACCCTTGGCAAGAGTATGGACACAGCTGGAGAACATTATGCTAAGTGAAATAAGCCAGTCAGAGAAAGACAAATACCATATGATTTCACTCATATGTGGAATCTAATGAAAAAACTGAACTAACAAGAAAAATAGAGATAGACTTATAGATTGAGCATAGATGACAGCTAGTGGGGGTGGGTAGGTTAGAGAGTGGAAGGATTGAGCAAAATAGAAGAAGGACTCATGGACATGGAAAACAGTGTTGTGATTGCTGGGGGAAGGTGGGTATAAAGGGATTAAGTGGTAATGGTAAAAATACAATAAAGATTAAATGAAAAATAATACATAAATAAAATAAAGTAAAATGAGAAATGGTATGCAAATGTAAGATATTAGGATGCTACTTTGCTTTGAGCACCCACTATGTGCCAGGCACTATGTGAGGCAAAGTTACAGATGTTTATCTCATTTAACATTCAGAAATCACTTTTTGAGGTAAATGGCTCATTTTCTTACATGTGAAAAAGCCCAAAGAAAAGTGAAGTGACATGCCTAATGTCCCCTAGCTAGTAAATGGTAGTGCTAGGATTCAAGTCCAGAGCTGTCCTTATTGAAAGGTCCACATTCTTTCCATTAGGCTACAATGAATGACTTATTTTGCACACTAAGAAGAGTCCTAAATAAGGAGTTTTCTATAATTTTCAAGCTGGAATCTATTAGATGTTAGATGGTTGGTACCCTTCCCTTATCCCAATATAATCTCATAGGCTAATGGAAAGGTATGATACTGTATGTAGCCAAGCCAAAGTAGATCTTGAAAACAACAAAACTAAATAAGACAAGTCTGGCAGTAGAATATAGACACACAGGAGATTATAGGCATATCTTATTTTATTGCACTTTACAACTTTTGAGTTTTTTAGTTTTCTTTTTTCACAAATTGAAGGTTCGTGGCAAACCTGCATGGAACAAGTCTCTCAGTGCTATTTTTTGAAAAGATTTTATTTGCCCTGGCTGGCGTAGCTCAGGGAGTTGAGCTCGGGCTGCAAACCAAAGTGTCACAGGTTCGATTCCCAGTCAGGGCACATGCCTGGGTTGCAGGCCACAGCCCCCAGCAACTGGACATTGATGTTTCTCTCCCTCTCCCTCTCTCTCTCTCTCTCTCTCTTTCTCCTTCCCTTCCCTCTCTAAAAATAAATAAATAAACTCTTCTAAAAATATTTTTAAAAAGATTTTATTTATTTTTAGAGAGAGGGGAAGGGGGAGAAAAAGAGAGGGAGAGAAATATCAATGTGTCATTGCCTTTTGCACACTCCCTACTGGGGACCTGGCCCACAGCCCAGGCATGTGTCCTGACTGGGAATCAAACAAGTGACCCTTTGGGTTGCAGTCTGGTGCTCAATCCACTGAGCCACACCAGCCAGGGCTCTCAGTGTTATTTTTTCCCAACAGTATTTGCTCTCTTCATGTATCTGTGTCACATTTCGGTAATTATCACAATGTTTCAAACTTTTTCATTATTATTATCTTTGTTTTGGTGATCTGTGATCAGTGATCCTTGATGTTACTATTGTAGTTGTTTTGGGAATCATGAACTACATCCACACAAAACAACAAACTTGATAAAATGTTTTGTGTGTTCTGACTGCTCCACTAACTGTCCCTTCCCATTTCTCTCCTTCTCCTCGGGCCTCCCTATTCTCTGAGACACGACAATATTAAAATTAGTCCAATTAATAACACAACAGTGTTCTCTAAGTGTTCAAGTGAAAGGAGAGTCACACATCACTCACTTTAAATCAAAATCTAGAAATGGCCCTGGCTGGCGTAGCTCAGTGGATTGAGCGTGGCCTGGGAACCAAAGTGTCCCAGGTTCGATTCCCAGCCAGGGTACATTCCTGGGTTGCAGGCCATAACCCCCAGCAACTGCACATTGATGTTTCTCTCTCTCTCTCTCTCTCTCTCTCTCTCTCTCTCTCTCTCTCTCTCTCTCTCTCTCTCTCTCCCCTCCCTCCCGTCCCTCTCTAAAAATAAATAAATATAATCTTAAAAAACATCTAGAAATGATTAAGCTTAGTGATGAAGGCATGTTGAAAGTCAAGACAGGCCAAACTCTAGGTCTCTTGTACCAGTTAGCCAAGACATAAATGCAAAGGAAGCATTCTTTAAGGAAGTTAAAAATGTCATGCCAGTGAATACACTCCAGTGATAGGAAAGTGAAACTGCCTTATTACCTATATGCAGATTGGTGATCTTTTTTTAAAAAAAATTGTTTAGTTAAAGTTGTTGCCATTTTTATCTTGATAGGTCAAACCAGCTACAACATTCCCTTAAGTCAAAGCCTCATCCAGAGCAAGGCCCTAACTCTCTTCAATTCTGTGAAGGCTGAGAAAGGGGAGGAAGGAAAGTTTTAAACTAGCAGAGGTTGGTTCATGAGGTTTAAGGAAAGAGCCAGTCTCCATAACATAAAAATGCAAGGTGATCAGCAAGTGCTGGTGTAGAAGCTGTGGCAACTTATCCAGAAGACCTTGCTAAGGTAATTAACGAAGGGGGCTACACTAAACAACAGATTTGCAATGCAGACAAAACAGCCCTCCTTGTATTGGAAGAAGATGCCATCTAGGGCTTTCACAGCCAGAGAGGAGAAGTCAATGCCTGGCTTCAAAGCTTCAATGGACAGGGTGACTCTCCTGTTAGGGGCTAATGCAGCTGGTGACTTTAAGTTGAGGCCAGTACTCATTTACCATCCTGAGTATCCCAGGGCCTTCAGAATTATGGTAAATTTACTCTGCTTGTGTTCTATAAACAAAGTCTGGCAAACAGCAAATATTCTTACAACATGGTTTACTGAATGTTGTAAGCTTACTGTTGAGACCTACTGATTAGGTAAAAAGATATCTTTCAAAATATTACTGTTTATTGAAAATGTACCTGGTCACCCAAGAGCTCTAAGGGAGTTGCACAATAAGATTAATATTGTTTTCATGCCTGCCAACACAACATCCATTCTGCTGCTCATAGATCAAGGAGTAACTGACTTTCACATCTTATTATTTAAGAAATACACTTCACGAGGCTTTGGCTGCCATAGATAGTAGTTCCTCTGATGGACCTGGGCAAAGTCCATTGAAAACCTTCTGGAAAGAATTCACCATTCTTGATGCCATTAAAAACATTCATGATTCATGAGAAGAGGTCAAAATATCAACATTAACAGGAATTTGGAAGAAGTTGATGCCAACCTTCATGGATGACTTTGAGGGGTTCAAACTTTCAGTGGAGGAAGTAACTGCAGGTGTGATGGAAATAGCAAGAGAACTATAATTAGAAGTGGAGCCTGAAGATGTGAGTGAATCGTTGCAATCTCATGATAAACCTGTAATGGATGGGGAGCTACTCCTTATAGGTGAGGCCAGTAAATGGTTTTTTGAGACGGAATCTACTCCCAGCAAAGATGTGCACACTGTTGAAAGGACAACAAAGGATTTTGAATATTATATAAACTTAGTTGACAATGTAGTGGCAGGGTTTGAGAGAACTTATTCCAATTTTGAAAGATGTTCTTTCTACTATGGGTAAAATGCTATCAAACAGCATTGCTACAGATAAATCATTCATGAAAGGAAGAGTCAATTGATGCAGCAAACTTCACTATTGTCCTATTTCATGAAATTACCACAGCCACCTCAAACTTCAGCAAACATCGTCCTGATAAGTCACCACCAACACTGAGGCAACACCCTCCACCAACAAAAAGATTATGAATCACTGAAGGCTCATCTGTTCATTGAATTCATTGGGCGGGGGGACATTGGTTAATACAATTATATAGGTCTCAAGGGTAAAATTCTACATCATCTATATATTGTAACATGTATTCGCCACTCAAAGTCATCTCCTTCTGTTACCATTTATCCCTCCTTTACCCTCTTCAACCTCCCCCACACCCCTTTTCCTTTACTATCCTGCTGTCTATATCTATATCTATATGTTTTTTCTTTGCTTAATCCCTTCACCTTTTTCACCTAGCCCCTCAAACTCTCTCCGCAACAGTAGTCAGTCTGTTCTCTGTATTTATGAGTCTGTTTCTGTTTTGTTTGTCAGTCTGTTTTGTTCACTAGAGTCTACATATAAGTGAAATCATCTTTTGTCTTTCTGTGAATGGCTTATTTCACTCAGCATAATACTCTTCAGGTCCATTCATGCTATTGCAAATGGTAAGATTTCCTTATTTTTCGTGGTTGAGTAGTATTCCACGGTATAAATGTTCCACAGCCTTTTTACCACTCATCTATTACTGGACACTTGGGCTGCCTTCAAATCTTGGCTATTGTAAGTAATGCTGCAGGGTACACAGAGGTGCATATATTCTTTTGAATTAGTATTTTGGGTTTCTTTGGATATATTCCCAGGAGTGGAATTACTGGGTTATAAGGCATTCCCATTGTTTTTATTTTTTTCCTTTATATTGAATTTATTGGGGTGACACTGCTTAACAAAAGTATACAGGTTTAAGGTGTGCAATCCATCTGTACACTGAGTTGTGTGTTTACTACCCCAAATCAACTCTCCATCACCATTTATCCCCCCTATACAAACTCCACTTCACTCCTGCCCTATGCCCCCTCACTAGGGCAATCACCACACTGTTTTTTGTGTCCATGAATTCCTTCTATCTTTTCTTTTTTGCTCAATCCCACCACTCCTCCACCCAGCCTCCTAAACCCACCCTCTAACAGCAGTCAGTGTGTTCTCTATCTATTAGGCTGTCTCTATTTTGATGGTTAGTTTTGTTCATTAAATTCCCCATGTGAGTGAAATCATATGGTACTTGTCTTTCTCTGACTGGCTTATTTCACTTAGCATAATAATCTCCAGGTCCATCCATGCTATTGCAAAAGGTAAGATTTCCTTTTTCTATGGCTAATTAGTATTCCATTGTGTAAGTGTACCACAGCTTATTTATTCACTCATTTACTTAGATGCTTGGGTTCCTTTCATATCTTGGCTATTGTAAATAATGCTGCAATGAATACAGGGGTGCATATATTCCTTCACATTAGTGTTTCAGGTTTCTTCGGATAAATTCCCAGAAGTGGAATTACTGGATTATAAGGCAGTTCCATTTTAAAATTTTTTTGAGGTAACTCCATATTGCTTTCCACATTAGCTGTACCAGTCTGTATTCCCACCAACAGTGTACTAGGGTTCCCCTGTCTCCATATCCTCGAAAGACTTGTTTGTTGATTTATTGATGATGGACATTCTGACAGGTATGAGGTGACATCTTATTGTGGGTTTATTTTGCATCTCTCTGAAGATTAGTAATGTTGAGCATCTTTTCATATGTTTATTGGCCATCTGTATGTCCTCTTTGGAGAAGTGTCTATTCAGGTCCTTTTCCCATTTTTTAATTGGGTTGTTCATGTTTTGGGGGGGGGCAGTTGAGTTGTATGAAGTCTTTATAAATTTTAGATATTAACCCTTTATCAGAGGTATCATTGGTGAACATGTTCTCCTATTTACTGGGCTGTCTTTTCATTTTGTTAATGGTTTCCTTTTCTGTGCAAAAACTTTTTAGTTTGATATAGTCTCATTAGTTTGTTTTTGTTTGTTTCAATTGCCTGAGGACATATATCATAAAAAATGTTGCTAAGAGAATTGTCCAAGATTTTACTGCCTATGTTTTTTTTCTGGAAATTTTATGGTTTTCAGTCTTACAATTAAGCATGTATTTTTAAAAAGATTTTACTTATTTATTTAGAGACGGGGAAGGTAAGGAGAAAGAGAGGGAGAGAAACATCAATGTGAGAGATATACATCAATTGGTTGCCTCTTGCAAGTGCCCCAGCTGGGGACCAGGGCTACAACCCAGGCATGTACCCTGACCAGGAACTGAACTGTCAACCTTCTGCTTTGTACGATGATGCCCAACCAATTGAACAGTGCCAGCCAGGGCACATTTAAGTATTTAATTCATTTTGAGTTTATTCTTGTGTATGGTGTATGAAGATGATCTAGTTTCATTTTTTTGCATGTATCTATCCAATTTTTCCAACACCATTTATTGAAGAGACTGTCTTTGCTCCATTGTATGCTCTTGCCTCCTTTGTCAAATATCGATAGACCATAAAGGCATAAGTTTATTTCAGGGCTCTCTATTCTGTTCCATTTATCTATATGTCTGTTTTTGTGTCAGTACCATACTGTTGTGATTACTATGGCCTTGTAGTATAGTTTAATGTCAGGTAGCATGATCCCTTTGTTCTTCTTTCTCAAGATTGCTGTATCTATTTGGGGTCTTTTGTGATTCTCTGTAAATTTTTGGAATATTTGTTTTAGTTCTGTGAAATATACCACTGGTGTCTTGAATTGCATTGAATCTATAGATTGCTTTGAATGGTGTGGACATTTTAATGATGTTATTTCTTCCTATCCATGAACATGACATATGTTTCCACTTATTTGTATCTTCTTCAATTTCTTCGGTGTCTTATAATTTTTTGAGTACAGGTCTTTTAAATCCTTTGTTAAATTTATTCCCAAGTATTTTTTTATGCAATTGTAAATGGTATTGTTTCCTTAGTTTTCTGATAGTTCATTATTAGCATATAGAATGGAAATGATTTCTGGATATTGATTTTGCATTCTGCTATTTTACTGAATTCACTGATCAGTTCAAGTAGGTGTTTGGTATAATCTTTAGGGTTCTCTATATATACTATCATGTCTTCTGTGAATCATGATAGTTCTACCTCTTCCTTTCCAATTCAGGTGCCTTTTATTTGCTCTTCTTGTCTTATTGCTTGGCTAGGACTTCCAGTACTATGTTGAATAAGAGTGGAGAAACTAGACTAAAACCAATTTCTGCTCTCTCCTCCTCTCACAAGTCACTAGCTTATATATTTATACTTGGCAACCGTAAAGCATTGTCAAAGCATATGAGTTTCTTTTTACTTCTCTTGAGCCAAAAGCATGAAACAGGAAATTGATTAGAAATCACTGGCCTGGCTTCTGACACCTAGTTCAATTTTCAACCAACCCCCTGAATATTTTCTTAGTTTGTACTCTGTCTTGAGATACTCCTCCATCTTACCCAGTTTCATTCCTGTAGTCAACCAGCTGATTAAAAATCCTCATCTTACCTTGACCGTTTCAGAATCCCACCAGCAAAAGACTCATTATAACTGATCTTAATTCTTTAATTAGTAACATTTATTTCTGAAGATGCAGCTGCCAAGCTGTCCCTTTAATGCACTTTAAAATTTTGAAATTTGAGGAAGAAATAAAGTTTTTAGAACAAATTATTTCTACATAAAGCTGCCTTTTTGCAAAGGTCAACACTCACTGGCTTATGAGGACTGCCCTCAAACTCTGAGGGGGTGGTGGGACCTATTCTGGACAAGTTAGAGCTTTCTTTCTGCAGATTCTGGTGGGGGCCAAAAACTTGCTGTCAAAGCAAATTGCTTCTTCCAAAAATGTTTTTTTGGGGAAGCTGGAGAACAGAATTCTGAGAAGAGCTGGCCAGAGGAATAATTGGTTGAAGTTATAGCTAATATAGTTTTTGTTTTGAATTCTTCTCCTTAAAAAAAGTTAAATAAAAAATTTCATGGTAAACAGAGCTGAATGCTTCCAGTTCAGACAAAAAGGCCAAAATAGAGGCCCACTTGGGTTTGTAAGCCTCTGTGAAAAGGCAAGCTAGTGTTAACAGATAATTTTTAAAGGTAAAACCATGATTCTTATGCAAATATAGAAGCAACATGTGTCAAAAAATTTTAACTTATTAATTAATTAATGAGGGAAGCAGTAAGATGTTATAACCAGTTCAAAGGAAAATTCAAAGGACACAGATTCCCATAGGCAATTAAGAATGCCGGAATGAATTTTCAAACTACTGATTTTGCAAAACTGGTCAATATCCAAGGGACAATAACAAGTTGCATTACATCAGAAAAAATTCATTTGCATTTCTATGGATAAGAATATTTTGCATTACTCTTGGTTTTCTACAATTTATAGAGTTGTTAAACAGCTCGAAGCCAATGAAAGGCACATGACACAGAAGAGTGCACAAGTCAGGATGTACAATAATCTTTTTTGTCCATTCAAAGTCTTTTACAAATTTCCTTGACACTAGAAAGAACTGTTGCAATCAGACTGCTTTAAGGTCTGCAGGTGCCATAACCCTGGGGGCCCTGGTCATGAGGTAGCCAGGGAGATGAAGGGAGGGAGGGAGGGAGGAAGGAAGGAAGGAAGAGAGGGAGGAAGGACAGGAGGAAGGAAGGAATGGACCAAGTTGGCTTTTTCAAAGCCTCAGAAGATAGAAAATCTGAGAAGTCGAGAGATCCACCCATGAGGCCGAAAGCAGCTGGTGATGGTATGAGGGGGTCTTTGTAAAGAAAACCACAAGTCTCCTTTTGTTACTGTATCTTTCGGATCCCACCCCAGGACATCTGTTTGAAATTCAATACCTTGATTCTTGCCTAGCTACAAACTACTGAGTTGGCCAAAAATTCTGTATAATTTTTTTCTGTAAAATAAAAGATACATTTTTTTATTTTCACCAATAACTTTATTGGATATTTTGAATATATTGGCTATCTCCCCTGTGGTAGAATGTTGGTGTTCTCAATTGATATCTTGATCACTATCAACTTCAACTTGTCTACCTGACCATGGAGCATTCATTGTCCAGAAAGAAATCTTCAGCACGAAATTACTTCGCAAACCACTTTTGGCACAAATCTTTTTTTTTTTTTTTTTTGAGTTTCAGTTGTGTTTTTACCTTTTTTGAGATAATAAAGAAGACTATGCCAAAAATGTTGCCTATATTCTTCCCTCTTCAATATTAAAATGGCTACACAAAAATTCACCAATTTTGATAAGTTTTTTTAAAAAGGCATGCTGATATGACAATTGTCACAATACAGTGTAACACAATTGTTTCGAATGAAGTTAAAGACAACTAAGCACTACTAGAGCCATGTTACTGAAAAAACTAAATGAACTTTTTGGCCAACCGAATACAAGTAATTACAATCCCCATGAGCAGGTCCACTGATAAACCTCAAGAACATATTCAGGAGAATTGTGAAGAATTCTGCCAATTTTTCTAGCACTTACTATATTGTGTAACTGATTTTCTATTAAGTGCCTGTACAACTTTGGTTTTTATGTGTGCCTGAGAACCAGTAGAGGTCCAGAAATAAAAAGCAAGCCAGTGTCTTTTTTGGGGGGAGGGGATAACTTTTTTTTATTATATCAAAGTGTTCTGATGTTATCTTATGAAGACAAATGCTTAAAAAAACCTGCATTAAATTATATTTTAATGCAATTAAAGAGTATTTTTCACCTGTTGGTAATCACAAACTGAAAACATGTCCTGTGTTTACCTCAGATAAATTGTTACATAAGCTCAGTAACAGAAGGCTTATTTTTATGCATATGGTATTGAATATATTAGTCTACAAATTGAAGTTTTTAAAGTTGAACAGTCCCTAAACTTCCATATATTTTAATGAATATATAGAAATTCTATTAAATTTAAGTAAAAATCTCTGTATGATTCACACAAATCTATAACATGAGTGTATGATAACAAACCCTTGGATCAAGATGACTAGCCTTTCAAAGTTAGAGTGAAGAGTCAGAAGGGGCTTCTAAGAAGTCATTTACTTAAACTCCCTCACCCTCTTATAGATGAGAAAACAAGTTCAGACAAGCCCTGTGACCTGCCTAAGGACATTCAGCAGTTACAGGCAGGACTGTATCCATTCATGCCACTTAAACTGGGCCATCTACTATAATGCTAACTAGATTACCTTTCTCCTCTCTTCTCTATCCTAAACACCATTAATATTTTTAGATCATATTTTAAATGATTGCTGGGATACTTTATTATTAAATTTTTTATTTTTTTATTTATTTATTTTTAGGGAGGGAAGGGAGGGAGATAGAGATAGAGAGAGAGATAGAGAGAAACATCAATGTGCAGTTGCTGGGGGTTATGGCCTGCAACCCAGGAATGTACCCTGGCTAGGAATATTATTAAATTTTTACTAATTAAAATATCCCATTGATTGCCCTGGCTGGTGTGGCTCAGTTGGTTGGAGCAGCATCCCATAATCAAAAGGTTTCAGGTTCAACCAAAGACACTGAAATAAAGAACAGACTGACAGAGTTCAGAGGGGAGAGGAGAGGGAATTTCAGGGGAAAAGGGGAAGGGTTTACAGGAACAAGTATAAGGACACATAGATAAAAACTAGGGGCGGGTGGAAATGGGAGGGAGGAGGGGAGGGTTGGGTGGGTGGGTTGGGATGGGAGTAAAAGATAGAAAATTGTACTGCAACAACAATTGAAATAAAATTTAAAAAAAGGTTTCAGGTTCGATTCATGGTCAGGGCACACACGTAGGTTGCAGATATGTTCCCCATCCAGATGCAGGTATATGTGACCCCCAGTCTGGACTCCTAGGATCCCTGGTTTGGGCACATACTGATTAATGTTTCTTCCTCACATTGATGTTTCTCTCCCTTCCTCTCTCTCTAAAAGCAATGGGAAAAAAGTCTTTGGGCGTGGATAAAAAAATAAATCCCAGTGATCATTTCAATATAACAGTCATTTTTACTTATTTAATCATATATGTCTTATAAAGATGTTTGAAGTAATGTGAACACCTGTTTCCTGTATACTTCAAGCAAACAGTACAAAATCTGGTTAAGTAAAACAAAAAGGAGAGAGGTTCTATTCAAGAATATTAAGATTGAAAGCAAACTGTCAAGTATTTGGAAGACAGATGTCCAGCAAGTGTTCTGAAGGCATTCTTGCTGGGTAGAGTACCTGTTCTAATAAACATGCACATCACTCAATACTCTGCAGCTCACTCCTGCATAGCAAAATGACAGCTGGTAAAAGAAGTATGGACAGACAAGCATTCTAGACAGAGCTCCTTGTACAGACAATCCACAGAAAACAAGTGCTATCAGAAGTATACTAACCTCTCCCTCTTTTCATAATAATCACCACCAAATTCTTTCATAGGAGGACTGCACAGAATGTCAGGAAATTTCTAGGATATACTAAGATCAGGTTGAGAGATTCTAGTTTACATAGTCAGTCTGAATAATTAGGTAGGAAAGAGAACTTTTATCAAGGGTTGGGTTTACTTTTCTTCAAATTCTGACTGTACATTGCCTACAAGGGCACCAATGAATACATAAGGACTTTTGAAGAGAAAATTCCATTATTTATTTTCTTTCTTGAGGGCTGTTTTCCCCTTCCTTGTTTGGAAGGTTTGCAGGACTTTGCTTACATCTGGGCCAGAAAATTGTCCATCTCCTATTTTTTTGTTTGTCAGTTTATTTTTTTCATTAGATTCCAAATAAAAAGTGAGATCAGATGGTATTGGTCTTTCTCTGACTGCCTTATTTCACTTAGCATAATAATCTCCAGGTCTACCCATGCTGTTGAAAAAGGTAAGGTTTCCTTCTTTTTATGGCCAAGTAGTATTCCATTGTGTAAGTGTACCACAGCTTTTTTACCCGCTCATGTATTGATGGACACATAGGCTGTTTCCAGATCTTGGCTATTGTAAATAACACTGCTATAAATGTAGGGGTGCATATATTCTTTCACATTGGTGTTTGGGGATTCTTAAGATATATTTCTAGAAGTGGAATTAATCAAAAGGTGGTTCCATGTTTAACTTTTTGAGGAAACTCTGTACTGTTTTCCCCAGTGACTGCACCCATCTACATTCCCACCAACAGTGCACTAGGGCTCCCTTTTCTCTGCATCCTCACCAACACTTGGTGTTTGTTGATTTATTGATAGGAGTCATTCTGGCAGGCAGGGGGTGATATCTTATTGTGGTTTTAATTTGCATGTAACAATTAGTGACAGTGAGCATTTTTTAAAAATGTCTATTGGCCATCTGTATGTCGTCTTTGGAGAAGTGTCTGTTCAAGTCCTTTGCCCATTTTTTTTTTAAATTGGGTTGTTTGTATTCCTGGTGTTGAGTTATATAAGTTGTTCATATATTTTGGAAATAACCCCTCATCAGATATATCATTGGCGAATATGTTCTCCCATCAGTGAGTTCCCTTTTCATGTTTTGATGGTTTGTTTTGCTGTGCAGAAACTTTCAGTTTAATGTAGTCCCATTTATTTATTTTTTTCATTTTTTCCCTTGCCCTAAGAGACATATCATCAAAAATATTGTTACAAGAGATACCTGAGATTTTACTGCCTATGTTGTCTTCTAGGATTTTTATGATTTTGTGACTTATGTTTAAGTTTTTTATCCATTTTGAGTTTATTCCTGTGTGTAGTGTAAGAAGATGGTCTAGTTTCATTTTTTTTGCATGTACCTGTACCATTCTGCCAATACCATTTATTGAAGAGACTGTATTTACACCATTATATGCTCTTGCCTCCTTTGTCAAATATTAGTTGACCATATAGGCGTGGGTTTATTTCTTGGGTCTCTATTTTCTTCCACTGATCTATATATATGCCTCTTCTTATGCTAGTACCAAGCTGTTTTGATTACAATGGCCTTGGAGTGTAGCTTGATATCAAGTATTGTGATACCCCCAACTTTGTTCTGCTTTGTCAAGATTGCTGAGGCTATTTGGGGTCTTTTGTTGTTCCATATAAATTTCTGGAATATTTGTTCTGGATCTGTGAAATATGCCATTGCTATTTCAATAGGAATTACATTGAATCTATAGATTGCTTTGGATAGTATGGCCATTTTAATGATGTTAATCCTTCCAATTCATGAACATTTTATATGCTTCCGCTTATTTGTATCTTCCTCAATTTCTTTCTTCAATGTACTATAATTTTCCAAGTACAGGTCTTTTACTTCCTTGGTTAAATTTATTCCTAGGCACCTTGTTTTTGCTATAGTAAGTGGGATTGTTTTCTTAGTTCTCTGTCTGATAGGTCATTGTTGGTGTGTATAAATACCATTGATTTCTGGATATTAATTTTGTATCCTGTTTGCCAAATTCACTTATTAGATCTAGTAGGTTTTCTGGTAGAGTCTTTAAGGTTTTCTATGTGCACTATCAGGTCATCTGGAAATAACAGCTTTACTTCCTCTTTTCTAATTTGGATGTCTTTTATTTCTTCTTCTTGTCTGAGTGCTTTGGCTAGGATTTCCAGTACCATGTTGAATAATAGTGGTGAAATCAAGCATCCCTGTCTTTCCTGGTCTTAAGGGAAATGCTTTTAGTTTTTGTTCATTGAATATGATGTTGGCTGTGGGTTTTTCATATATGGCCTTTATTATGTTCAGATATGTTCCCTCTATTCCCTGTATTCCCAATTTGCTGAGTTTTTTTTTTTTAATCATAAATGAGTGCTGGATTTTATCAAATGCAGGCATGTGTCCTGACTGGGAATCAAACCAGCACCCCTTTGGTTCACAGGCCAGCACTCAATCCACTGAGCCACAGCAGCCAGGGCTGATCATGTGGTTTCTATCTTTCATTTTGTTTATGTGGTGTATCACATTTATTGATTTGTTAATATTCTATGAACCTTGCATCTCCAGAATAAACCCCACTTGATCATAGTGTATGATTTTTTAATGTATTGCTAGATGCAGTTTGCTAATAGTTTATTGAGCATTTTAACATCTATTTTCACTAAGGATATTGGCCTATGATTTTCTTTCTTTGTAGTGTCTTTATCTGGTTTTGGAATTAAGATAATGCTAGCTTCTTAAAATAAACTTGGGAATTTTTCTTCCTATTGAACATTTTGGTAGTTTGAGAAGGATATGTGTTAGTTCTGTCCATTTCCTTTTGCTGATCCTTTTGTTTGCTCTGAATGACTGCCATCAATTATCTACTTCTTCATCAAGTTCCAACTCCTTCCTGCTTATTTCTTTTTCTTTAGCTTCTTCCTGAGCTCTCCTTTTCCCTTCATTCATCTTTTGCCTCAATTCTTTGGTGAAGACATCATAAGATGGGACCTTTCAAGCATCAGTGGCTTGTTGAAGAATATTCCTTATCCTGGACTCCTCTGTGTACTTCACACACAGTGCAGACTCCATGATCTGATCCATGTCCCTGATGAAGTCCAGACAGGCCAGCCAATTCTTCTTCAGAACCTTTGTATGCCTTTTTAAAAGCTTTAATATCTTCTAGAGATGTATTTTTATTTTTTAATTATTTATATTTTATGTTTAGAGAGAGGGGAAAGGAGGGAGAGAAACATAGATCAGCTGCTTCTCACATGCTCCCAACTGGGGACTTAGCAGCAACCCAGGCATGTACCCTGACTGGAAATTGAAAAAGTGATGTTTCAGTTCACAGGCCAGTGCTCAATCCAGTGAGCCACACCATCCAAGGCTAGAGATGTATTTTTAAAGAGTAATCTCCAATACATGTCCCAGTCCCAATCTCGGGTGAACACATCAGAGTCCTTGTCCACTGTTTCTTGCTCATCTGCACCTTGTCACTCAAAACAGAATAGACTTTCTCCAGAACTGGAAGCCCAGGTGGCCTCCTCCTTGTTGCCCTTGCCCACCTGGTCTGAGTGCACTTGCAAAGATGCCTTGTGGTGACCACATTGGACTTTGCCATCCAAGGCCTCCTGACACAAGCCCAATACTCAGTAAAGGTCTACAGTATGCCTATCATTTCTTTGCTCAGTTCCATCAGCCCCATGGCTAGCAGAGGTGTGAAAGGATAGAAGAATATCCTCATACTGTTCCAGCAGCAGGGTACATTAGAACAATTCTTTTGAAGGGCAATTTGGCAATACATATCAGAAATCATAAAAAAAATGTTCATACCCTTTTACATTCCAGTCTTGAATTTTTGTCATTAGAGTAATCATTCAAAAGAAGGAAAAAACTATATATACCTATATACAAATACATTGTAACTGTTAGTAGCCAAATATAGCCAGAGTAGTTAAGTAAAATAAGACACATGGATTGAATGGAATATTGTGCAAACAATAAAAATCATAATTCTGCCCTAACTTATGTGGCTCAATTGGTTAGGTATGGCCCTGCAAAGCAAAAAGCCTCTGGTTCAATTCCCAGTTGTGGTATATGCCTGGGTTGTGGGCTCGGTCCCAGGATGGGGCATATACAAGAGGCAACCAATCAGTGTTTCACTCTCACATTGATGTTTGTCTCCCTCTATTTCTTCCTTCCTTCACCACTCTCTAAAAATAAATTTTAAAAATCTTTTAAACATCATAATTATGAGGACTGCAATAAACATAGAAAAGCCTAAACACAATAAAATTAAGAGATTAGAGGGTAAAAGTAGACCATACAATTGTATAGACATTTTCATTGTGATGCTATAAAAATATCTCCAGAAAAAATTGTGGGGGATGGTGAGATGATAGATAAAAATGATTTTTTTTCTTTTATGGAGTATAGTTTCTAAAATAAGTTGAAAATAAGTTGAAAGCAATAAATAAATGAAAAAAGTGCTGGTCTAATACGAAGGAGCCTAACATCAGAGTATCTTCTCTCCCTGGGCTGCCCTTCTAAATCTACCAGCTCCTGCCATCTGCTTCTAATCCTAAAGGAGGGAAAGGGAGCAAAAAGGGGTATTGAAAAATGAAAGGTACTCAAGAAAATGGGCCTGTGAGAACCAGAAGACATATTTCTGATGAATGCCTCTGATTACTATGCTAAAGAAGTTGAGCATTCCAATGGACTAGGTTCCCTTCCATAACTCCATATAAATTTATCTAACAATGGAAAACATTTGTTCTCAGGAAGCATAAAAATAAGTATTTCTTTTCCAGAGCATATATTTTCTTTATATTTATTTATTAAATGTTTATTTGAATACATGCTATAACAATAATAAAGAATATTTTAAAATAATAACTTTTATAATTTCATCACATGAACAGCTTTCTCTTTCTGAATTTACCATCAATGAGCATAAATAATTTTTACATATTACAATTATGGTATAATGCCATTTTGGTTTTTTTTATAATGCCATTTTGAATTCCATGTTTTATCTTAGCATCATTTCATAATCATATTTTATTCCTATAGTCTTCATAGTTATCATTTTAATGACCGCATAGTATTCCCTACCGTTGATGGATCATCACCTGTTAAACCATGTCCCTAGTATTTGTCATCCTAGGCTGTTTACAATTTTTTAGCTAGCCTTCATTTCATTTTGATGAAAAGGAAAGAAGCTCTGTTTTTTTTTTAAAAAAATCCTTAGCCAAGGATATGTCCTTATTGGAGAGAGAGAGAGAGAGAGAGAGAGAGAGAGACATTGATGTGAGAAAGAAACATAGATCAGTTACCTTCTGTATGCATCCTGACTGGCAATCAATCAAACCCACAACATTTTGGTGTACAGGACAACACTCCAACCAACTGAGACACCTGGCCAGGATGAAAGAAGCTCTTTTCAGTGTTGTCTAGCTGATTAAGGTAAAAAACTTCCAATGCTTATTTGAAATCCTATACTTGGCTTTCCAATATGTTAGACCAGAGATTGTCTATTAAGATGACTCTCAGAGAGACTTCAGCCATCATGCAGATTTTGGAAGGTGTGGGCAGCTGGAATGAAGCTGCTGCTGGGTTTTGCCCTGTTCTGTTTCTGGCTAGACAGGGGGATGTCCCTTACATTGAATAGATCAGAAGAAAAGCATTAAACTTGTTTTCCTGTGCTGGCCATGGCTTTGGGTAGACCTAGGTTCACATCCCAGTGCTTACTAGCTGTGTGATTGGCACACCTGTCTTAAACTGAGCCTCAACTCCTCATCTGTAAATGAGGAACCAAACTAGATGGTGTTAGAGGCACTATATAATTCTGATGTGCTATGATTCTAGTTATCCATTAGTCTGTTCTACAATCTTGTTAACATTCTGCCTTAATCAATACAAATATTCACTTCCCAAAGTCCTTGAATCACATTTGTCTTCTTCACACTCAGGAAATAATCTTGACTTCATTTTCTACTTGGCAGATGAAGTCAAGTTCTAGTCATCTCCAGCAGGATTTACTTCAACTTCCTTCCTTACCCAGTCTCTTCTCTTTCTCCTTTACGTCAGAGAAAAAAAATTCTCACTCCCAGCTTTTAATCCCAGCCCATCCTACTTCTGTAAAGACTGCGCTCCATTAATTATATCCTGTCAACAATATTTTCAATTTCTCCCTCTCTTCTGCTTCTGTCCTCTGTCTATAAACATACTCAGATATTTTTCATTCTAAAACCCACTCTGGATCTAGTAACTACTTCAAGATTTTGTTCTTCCCCTTCTTTTTGTCACCAAGCTAAAAACTGGTCATTGGTACAGATGTCTATTTCCATTACAAGGTCAACAATAACAGTCTAATGTCACTTATTCCCTCAAATCATTCCTCTCCACTAATTGCCATATTTTGCTGTGTATAATGTGCACAAAAAAAAAACCATGGATGTGCATTATACACTGCAAAATATGGTACTTCTTTTGTTGGCTTTGTTGGTGCCTCTTCTTCCACTTCTAAAAGTGGGGAGGAGAGTTTTCAGGAACTACTATAAAGGACACATGGACAAAATCAAGGGGTAGGGTGGAAGCAAGGGAGGGAGCTGGGTTTGGCTGGGGTGGAGGGGTGAGGAGAAAACATAGACAACTGTAATTGAACAACAATAAAGTAATTAAAAATAAAACTAGGTTATTCTGAAACATTGTTACATGAGGAAGTAGGATATAAGATAACATGCATGATACTTAAAAGATGTATATGATCCTTCACTGGTGTAGCTCAGTGGATTGAGTGTGGGCCTGTGAACCAAAGGGTGGCCAGTCTGATTCCCAGTCAGGGCACATGCCTGGGTTTCAGGCCAGGCCCCGAGTTGGGGGTGTGCGAGAGGCAACCACACATTGATGTTTCTCTCCTTCTCTTTCTCCCTCCCTTCCCCTCTCTTTAAAAATAAATAAATAAAATATTTTTTAAAAAATGATGTATATGAAAAGCCTAGAAGGAAAAATATTTCCAAGGGATAAAATGGTTGATTTAGATAATTAGATTTTTACAGATTTTCCCCCTACTTTCTGAATTTCCTGTAATATGGTTATATTACTTCTGTGATTTAAAAAATAGTTTTTAACAGAAAAATAAAATTAATATGCACACTATATCCAATTCTACCTTTGGTCCTTTCTGTTCCTTCTTCATCTCTTTCCCCCTTGGTAATGTCATCTATTCCCATGAATGCAATCATACCCTTAATGACAATGACTTCCATATCTAGATCTTTAGTCCCTTCTGACCTCTTGGATTTCTAGCTCCCCGCTTGCAAGTACATTCAATGCCATCTGTTATATCTGAGACATTACTAAGAGAACTTAACATAGCCATAATATTGGCCATTTCTTCACTACCCAGAGTTAACAAGCTAGACACCATATCTAAGCTGGGTAACTACAACAACTTTCTAATTGGCTTTTTCACTTATCTCTTATTGTGTTCATATATCAGTGTGTATGATCTGCTTAAAATAGAAAGCAGAGCATGGTACCACTTTTCTTAAGAAAAGTATCTCATGATTTCCATTTCAATCAGAATGAAATCTAAAGTCCTTATCATTGTCTATAGGGCACTACATAATGTTGACCATAGCTGCATCTCTGAGCTCATCTCTTCCTTGTGGCGATATCCTCTGCTCCAACTGTCTTTTTTCTGTGCCCCCTCCCCTCTTCCACATGCAGCTTCTCTCTGGCTTCAGGGGTGTTGCACCTGCTGTTCTCTCTGCCTGGTCTGCCCTTTAGTCCCTCCACCCTTATCTTTCTTCATGGGAGAGTATAATTTCTTCCTTCTTATCCTTCAGCACTCAGCCTCAACATCATCTCCTAATAGAGGCATCCCTAGATCACCCTATAAAAAGAAGGCCCACCCATGTTGTTCTCTATTACAACACTCTGTCCATTTCGTTCATGGCACTTCTCAAAATTTGTAATTTCAGTGATTTGTTTGCTTTTTGATTTCCTGCCAGTGTCCTTCTCTTGACTATAAGTTCTATGAGGGTGAAGACCATTTTTATTTTGCCCATCCCTGTATAATTCAGAGCGTCGAACAGTGCTTGACATACAGTAGACCCTCAATAAATACATGCCACATAATTGACTGAATAAATGACTTGTTATGATTGTGAATTTTTCCTGAATGTTTGCTAAGGACATAAAAGGTGTCAGGTACTTTTACATAAATTGTATTACTTACCTCTTTCAGAAGTATTTTAAGTAGAAATTTTTATATTAAATTTTTATTTTTAAACAATTGTAGACTCACATGCAATTGTAAATATAATACACAGAGATCCCATTTACCCTTCATGTAGTTTCCCCCAATACAACATCTTTCAAAGCTATAGCACACTATCATAACCTAGATATTGGCATGAATACAATCCATCAAATTTATTCAGATATTGCTGTTTTACATGGACTCAGTTGTGTGTGCATGTCTATTTTCATGCAATTTTTAAAGCAGTGGTCTATATTTTTAAAGATTTTACTTATTTATTTCTATAGAGAGGGGAAGGGAGGGAGAAAGAGAGGAAGGAAGAGAAACATCAATGTGACAGAGATGAGGGACCTGGCCTGCAACCCAGGCATGTGCCCTGACCAGGAATTCAACCAGAGACCTTTCAGGTCATAGGCCAGTGCCCAATCCACTAAGCCACACCAGCCAGGGCTATTTTTATGCATTTTTATCACATGTGTAGTAGATCCTTGTATCTTCCAACAAAGTCGGGATACAAAAGAGTTCCCTCACTGCAAGGATCTCTCACAATGCCCCATTAAAATTACACACACTGTTTTTCCCACATACCCTCTCCCTCATCCCAGCCCAATTCCCTGGCAACCACATATCTGTTCTCCAATTCCGTAGTTTTATTATTCAAGAATATTAGATAAACAGAATCAGAGAGCAGATAATCTTATGAGGTTAGCTTTTCACTCATGATAATTACCTAGAGATTTATCCAATTTGTTGTGTACATCAATAGTTCACTCCTATATATTACTGAGTGGTATTCCATCATATGAATTACCCCAGTTTGTTTTATCATTCATGTGAATGTTATTGGGCTCACTGAAGGCTACTTGGGTTGTTTCCAGTTTTGAACTGTTATAAATAAAGCTCCTAGGAACATTCATGTATAGGGTTTTAAAAACATGTTCTTTTTAAGATTTTATTTATTTTAGAGAGAAAGAGAGAAATATCGATGTGTGAGAGAAACATCAATCAGTTGCTGCTTGTACACCCCCAACCGGGGACCTGGCCTGCAACTCATGCATATGCCCTGACTGGGAATTGACCTGGCGACATTTTGGTTTGGGGGATGATGCCCAATCCATTGAGCCACACTGGTCAAGACCCATCTGCATATCCTCTTGATCTCTTCATGTATTTTAACTATTTTCTAATTGGATTCATTTTTTTTTTACTGTCAAGTTTTCAGAGCTCTTTATTTTTCTAAATACAAGTCCTTTTTTCAAATATGTGATTTACAAATGTTTTCTCCCAGTCTATAGCTTGTCTTTTCATCTTTTTAACACAGGTTTTCACAGAACAAAAGTTTATTTTCGGCATTTATAAAGTCCAATTTATAAATATTTCCTTTTATAGATCACATTTTCAGTGTAAAGTCATAGGAATCTGATTAGTCCTTTATCCTGGAGGTTGTCTCTATTTTTTTCTAAATTTTGTAGAAATTAGTTTAATTATTTAAATTAGTAAAATTTAGTTTTACATTTAAATCTTGTTATCTATCTTGAGTTAATATTATATAAGGTATGAAGTTTGGACAGAGGTTATTTTTTCTGCCTATGGATGTTCAATTGTTCTAGCATCATTTATTTAAAAATTTTTGCTTCCTCAGTTGAATTGGTTCTGTACCTCTGTGAAAAATAAGCTGGGTATATTTGTGTGGCTCTATTTCTAGGTTCTGTATTCTGTTCTATTGATGTATGTGTCTATCCTTCTTCCAATATAACAACTGTTTTGATTTTTGTGGCATTTAGTGGGTCTTAATATTGAGTAGAATGATTCAATCCACTTTCTTCTTTTTGAAGATTGCTTTAGTTAATCTGGATTCTGTGCCTTTCTATATAAATTTTTTAAAAAGATCTTATTTATTTTATTTTTTGAGAGATAGGAAGGGAGGGAGAAACAGAGGGAGAGAAAAATTGGTGTGAGAAACATGGATTGGCTGCCTCTAATACACATACTGACCAAGGATGGGACCAAAACCCAGGCATATGTCCTGACCAGGAATTTAACTGGTAACCTTCTGCTTTTCAGGATACTACACAACCTACTGAGCCACACTGGTCAGGGTTCTATATAAATTTTATAATAAGCTTGTCTATGTGTAGAAAAAAACAAACAAAAAAACCTAGCTGAGATAATTTAACAAATTTGTTGAGATATATAATTGGTATATAATAAAAGTATACATACAGGGGTGGGCAAAAGTAGGTTTACATTTGTCAGTACATGGAACGTGGTTTATTCTTGCATTATTACTTATTAATTATTGCATTATTTTCCATATGAACAACTGTAAACCTACTTTTGCCCACCCCTGCATTTAAAGTATATCATATAGTGAGATTCGACATACATACACACCATCACAATTAAGAGAACATATACATCCTCCTCCAAAGATTCCTCATACTCCCTTTCCATTCAGACTTATCTCAAGACAACTACTAATCTAATTTCTGTTATTATACATTAGCTTGTATTTCTTATAGTTTTACATAATACATAATCTACATCTGGAATCATAAGGAATAATTAATTCCTTGTTAAAGCAAAGAGGTATTCTATCCTATAGATATATTACAATTTGTTTACCCATTTCCTAATTGAGGGACATTTGAGTTGCTTTCAGTTTTGGGCCAGTACAAATAAAGCTGCTATGGATATTTATGTATAAGTATTTATTTTAACACATGCCTTAATTTCTCTGGGGTAAAAACCTATGAGTAGTATGGCCAGATAATGTGGCAAATGTATGTCTAACTTTTTAAGAACCTGCCAAACTGTTTACCAAAATGCTTGTACCATTTACATTCATTCCCATCAGCAATGTATGAGTTCCAATTCCTCCACATCCTTGCCAATTTTTGGTATGGTAAAAATTTTAACTTCTAACATTCTTATAGTGCATATCTCTTTGCAGTTTTGTGGGTTGGGTTTTTTTTTTTTTTTACATTTTGCCACATGACTAATAATGTTGAGCATGTTTTCACGTGTTTACTTGCAATCCAAAAAACTTCTTTGGTAAAATGTCTGTTCATATATTTTGACCATTTTTAATTGGGTTGTTCATTTTCTTAGTGATAAATTTCAACAGTTTTTTAATATATTCTGGGCACAAATCCTTTATCAGATATATGCTTTATACATATGTTCTCTCATTCTGTGGGTTATCTTCCCATTTTCCTCACCATGTCTTTTGAAAAACAGACATTTTTCCTTTTTATGAAATCTAATTTGTCAATTTTTTATGGATTGTGTTTTTGGTGTCATATCTAAGAAATGTTTGCCTAACCCAAGTTCACAAAAGTTTTTCTCTATTTTCTTCTAAGTTTTATTTTAGGTCTATGATCTTCTATCTTAGAAAGATTACAATTAGGCTTATTTCGAGTCAATTTTTTATAGGTAAAAGACACGGATGGAAGTTTTTTCTTTTTTTTACATACTGATACCAACCCAACTGTTCTAACATGATTTATTGAAAGATTATTCTTTCTCCATTGAATACTTACTGACCTTTGTCAAAACTCAGTTGTCTATATATGTCTAAGTGTGCACCTGGATTTTCTATTTTGTTCTGTTGATCTATTTACTTATTTTGCACCAATATCATGCTGTGTATGTATGTTACTGTAGCTTTAAAAGAAGTCTTGATCCCTGGCTGGTGTGGCTCAGTGGACTGAACGCTGACCTGTGAACCAAAGGGTTACCGGTTCGATTCCCAGTCAGGGCACATGCCTGGGTTGTGGGCCAGGTCCCCAGCTGGGGGGGAAGCAAGAGGCAACTACACATTGATATTTCTCTCTCTCTCTCTTCCCCCCTTTCCTTCTGTTAATAAATAAATAAAATCTTAAAAAAAGAAGTCTTGAAATCAGGTAATATTGGCCCTCGAACTTTATTGTTATTCAAAGTTGTTTTAGGTATTCTGTGTCCTGTGTATTTCTATATGGTTTAGAATCAGTTGTCACTTTTTAGAAGAGCCTTCAGGGATTTTGATTGGGATTGCATTTGAATTTATAGATTAATTTAGAGAGAGTTGACATCTTAATATTGAGTTTTCTGCCCCATAAACATGATATATCTCTCCAATTATCTTCAGTTTCTCCCAGCAATGTTCTGTAGTTTTCAGGGTTCAAATATTTTACATCTTTTGTCAGTTCATCCCTAAGTATTTTGAATTACTCATTGGATTAGTTATCAGTAAGTATTTTGTTGCTATTGCAAATAGTATTCCTTTCTTAATTTGGATTATCAAAATTTTTATTGCTAGTATAGAGAACCATAATTTTAACACATTGATCTTGTATCCTATAGTCTTGATAAACACACTTAATGTTTTAAGATGTTCTCAAAATCCCATCAGATTTTCCACTTAGATGATGATACCTGAACAAAGACAATCTCACTTCTGCCATTTCAATCTGATGCCTTTTATTTCTTTGTCTTGACTGGTTGCACTGGCTAGAATGTCCAATACAATGTTGAATAGAAGGGTTGAAATGTTGAAATGGACATTCCTTTTTCTCTTCTTGATCTTTCACGAATAAGTACAATATTAGCCACAGATTTTTTGTAGATACTTTGCATCAGATTGAGGGAAGTTGCCTTTTCTTCCTGTTTTGCTGAGAATTTGTATCAGAAAAGGGTTATTGAATTTTGTCAAGTGCTTTTTCTGTATCTGTTAAGATGATCGTATGGTTTTTCCTTTTAAGTTTGTTAATATAGTGAAATCCATGGATTGCTTTTGAAATGTTAAGCCATCTCCACATCCTGGGATAAACTGTAGTAGTCAGGGGTGTCCAACCTGCAAACAGGATGGCTGTGAATGCGGCCCAACACAAAATCATAAATTTACATAAAACCTTTTTTTTGCTCATCAGTTTTCATTAGTGTTTGTGTATTTAATGTGTGGCCCAAGACAACTTTTCTCCTTCCTGTGGGACCCAGAGTTATCATATATATATGATATGATATATATATGATATATAACTCCCTCATTTTCTCCCCCTTCTTTCCCCTTTTTCTAAAAACAAATAAATGAAATCTTTAGAAAAAGAAAAAGTCTATTTTATCTGATATTGGTAGTCATACCAGATTCCGTTTGACCAAGGTTACCATGGTATACTTTTATCCATCATTTTTTAAAAGATTTTGTTTACTTATGTTTAGAGAGAAAGAAAGAGAGGAAGAGAAACATCAATGTGTGGTTGCCTCTCACACACCCCCTACTGAGGACCTGACCCATAACCCAGGCACGTGCCCTGACTGGGAATCGAACTTGCAACCCTTTGCTTCACAGGCTGGTGTTCAATCCACTGAGCCACACCAGCCAGGGCCATCATTTTGTTTTTAATCTATTTGTATCTTTATACTTAAAGTGTTTTTAGCAGTCATCAAATATAGTTGGGTATTGCTTTTTTTTTAATCCAACTAGACAATTTCTGCCTTTTCACTTGAGTGTTGAGGTCATTTTCATTTCATGTAATTTTATATATGCTTAGATTTAAATTTGTCATTTTGCTATTTGTTTTCTATTTGTCCCATCTGATTTTTGTTTTCTCAGTCCTTTTTTTCTGCTTTCCTTTGGACTATTAAAATAATTTTTATTATTCCATTTTGCCTTCTTTTTAAGACTATTGGCAATAACTCTTTGTTTTGCTATTTTAATGGTGGCTGACTGTTCAGACATTATAAACATAATAAGTAAATATTAAAAACAACTTTATTACCATAAGTTTTATACCTTAGATGAATTGAACCAATTTTTGATGGATACAAATTATCCAACTCACTTAAAAAGAAATAGGTAACCTGAGTAGTTTAATATTTGTTGAGGAAATTTAATTTGTAGTTAAAAACCTTCCAATCCCAGATGGTTCCACTCACAAATTCTACTAAACTTTTAAGGAGCAAATAATATTGATCACACACAATCTCTTCCAAAAAATTAAAGAGAAGTGAGAATTTCCAAACTTATGAGGCCAGTGTTACCCTAATACCAAAGCCAACCAAAGAAACTACATAGAAGGGAAGCTACAGACTATTTATTCCTCATGAACATGAAATGAGACCAGTCATCATGACTGTGTGTTTTTCCAAATTCAATTATGCAGTTGCATAATAGGTGGAGAGTTGGATTTCACCAGACTTGAGGTTTAGCCATTTGAATAATAAGTGTGAGAGGGGTCAAGGAATTGACAGCATATGTAGAGGAATTAATATAATAATTGATCATGGAATTTATGCTGGTTAGGGAGGGAAGTGAAAACAGGAAGGAGAGTGAGTAGTAGATTCAATGAGTGGGGCTGAAGTATTGTTAAAGTAGAAAATAATAAGGCATGTGTCAGAGAACAGGAGGTGATAGTTGAAGAGTGAAGTGCTTAAGATTGAGAAAGAGAACAATAGAAGCTTTTTAGTAATTATAAGGTCAATGGTATGGCCATGTGGGTTAGTCAATGCAGTGGGGTTAATGACAATTAAAGAAGAGGTCAAGGAACTGAGAGCATAGACTATTAAGATAATCTATGTGAATATTAAACTAACAAAGAATCTTTACAGGAATAGTGTTAGAGGGAGTGACAGTGAGCCAGGTGCTAAAATTTTCAAGGAGTAAATGTGAATGATCCAGAGGTCAGTGGCTGACAGACCTGAAGACAGATAGTAGGTGTTATAGTCTGACGACATGAAATTCAAAGCTGGGTGTTGTTATGGAGGAAGGAGGAGAATGTCCTGGAAGTGACAATGAGGAGGACATCTCTTCCACCTCCAGGTCTTGTGGTGATAGAATTACGAGAGAGAAGACAGCACCATTCAAGAGGGTTTTGGGGACTGTAAAGATCTTAGAGAAGAGTTTTATTTCAGTTAAGAGCGGAAATGAAGAGAATATACAGAGAAGCAGTTACGCATATAGGGAAATTTGACAATGATTGTCCACAAATTCCAGGGAACATATTGGAGGATTTCAGAAGTGGGGGAAAGTTAGAAAATAGAGTCATAAAAGGAATAGAAAGAGCTTCCTGAGTAGACTCATATTGAAGGATGATTGGAAGCCTTTGACTGATATAAGAAAGCAGAACTAGTAGAATGTATGCATGTGTGTCTATGGGTGTGAGGAGAAAGAGAGAACACAGGAGTTGGCTCACACAATTGTGAAGTTATTTGAAGAGTGGCTAAGCAGACACAAAACCCATAGGGTAGGCCCTCAGGACAGGAAGACTGCAGGCAGATTAGAACTCATGGCACAGACTGAAACTGTTGTCTTTAAGCAGTCAAAAAGATCATGAGCATGATAAAACTCTATAGTCACACCAGCCAAAGCTGTGATCCACAATTGGAAATTGTTCTCGATCCCAGGGAAATCTCAGTTCTGCTTTTATGGTTTTTCATTAAATTCAGTTAGGTCCACTCAGATAACCCAGGCAAAATGCCCTTACTTAAAGTCAACTGATTAGGGATTTTAGTTTCACCTGCAAAATATCTTCATGGCAACATTTATATTAGTGTTTGACTGAATAACTGTAAAGTGTAGCCTAGTCAAGTTGACACATCAAAAAAAACCATCACAGCCCTGGGTGGTGTAGTTCAGTGGATTGAGTGCCTGCCTGGAAACCAAAGGGTTGCTGGTTCCATTCCCAGTCAGGACACATGCCTGGGTTGCAGACCAGGCTCCCAGTAGGGGGCATGTAAGAGGCAACCACACACTGATGTCTCTCTCCCCTCTCTTTCTCCCTCCCTTCCCCTCTCTAAAAATAAATAAATAAAATATTTTTAAAAATCATCACAATATTAACTTTTCTAATCCATGAACATGGAAAAATCTTTCCATTAATTCATATCTTCTTTATTTCTTTCACCAATATCTTATAATTTTCAGTGTAGATCTTTCACCTCTTTGGTTAAATTCATCCTTGAGTATTTTATTTTTTTTGGTGCTATTGTAAGTGGGATTGTTTTCTTAATTTCATTTTCTAATAGTTCTTTGCTAGCATATAGAAATGGAACTGAATTTCAAATATTGATTTGTATCCTGCAACTTTACTGAATTCACTTGTTAGTTCTAACAGTTTTTGGGGGGAGTCTTTAGGGTTTTCCATATATTAAATAGCATCATCTACAAACATTGACAATTTAACTTCTCCCTTTCTGATTCTGATGCCTTCAAATTCCATGCAATTCCTATCAAAATTCCAATGGCATTTTTCACTGAAAAACAGAAAAACATTAAAAAATTTGGATGAGACTACAAAAAACCATGGATAGCCAAAGCAATTTGGAAAAAGAACAAAGATGAACACATCTAATGTCTGATTTCAAATTATGTTACAAAGCAATAGTAATTGAAACAGTATGGTACTACCATAAAAAACAGACACATAGACCAATGGAATAAAATAGAGAGCCCATAAATAAATCTAAACATGATGCTCAACTACACGTTGATAAAGGTGCCAAGAACATTCAGTGGGGAAAGATTGTCTCTTCAATAAAAAGTGTCGAGGAAACTGGGTAGCCATAATCCATATAATGAAATTGGATGTTTATCTTAAACTGTATATAAAAATTAACTAGAAAATGGATAAAGACTTAAATATAATACTTCAAACCATAAAACCCTAGAAGCAAACGTAGGAAGAGAAGCTCCTTGATACTGATTTTGGCAATGATTTTTGGTAATGACATCAAAAGTAAAGGGGGAAAAAACTAAAATAAATAAGTGAACTACATCAAACTCAAAAGCTTCTGCCCAGCAAAGAAATAAAACCTACAGAATAGGAAAAAGTGTTTGTAAACCATATACCTGATAAGGGGTTAATATACAAAATATATAAGAAATTCCTACAACTTAACACACACAAAAACCCACATCTTGTTAAAATGTTGTTAGAGGACTTGAATAGACATTTCTCAGAAAAGGAAATACAGATTGCCAACACACATATGAAACGATGCTCAACAACCCTAATCATGAGGGAAATGCAAATCAAATCCACAATGAGAGACAATCTCATGCCTGTTAAGATGGCTATTATCAAAAAGACAAAACATAACAAGTGTTGGCAAGGGTGTGGAAAAAAGGAAAACTTTGTACACTGTTCAGGGAAATGTAAATTGGTGCAGCCATTATGGAAAAAGAGCATGGAGGTTCCTCAAGAACTAGCATATACTCCAGCAATCTTACTTCTGGGTATATATCTAAAGGGAAAAAATCACCATTTTTGGTGCTATTCATCCCTTCTGGTTCATTTCATTTAGTTCATTCCATATTTCTATTTGGTATCATTGTAGTGCAGGTCTATTGGTGATGAATTAGTTTGGCTTTTGTATGTCTGAAAAGTCTTTTTTTTAAAGATTTTATTTATTGATTTTTATAGAGAGGGGAAGAGATGGAGAAAGAGAGGGAGAGAAACATCACTGTGTGGTTGCCTCTCGCACGCCCCCCATTGGGGACCTGGCCCGCAACCCAGGCATGTGTCCTGACTGGGAATCAAACTGGTGACCCTTTGGTTCACAGGCCAGCAGTCAATCCACTGAGCCATGCCAGTCAGGGCTGGCTGAAAAGTCTTTATCTTCATTTTTGAAAGATATTTTCACTGGACAAAGATTTCTAGATTGACAGATCTTTTATTTCTTTCAGTCCTTTAAAGATGTTGCTCCCTTGTCTATTTGCTTGCATATTTATGATAACATATCTGTCCTCATACTTTGTCTTTGAATGTAATGTGTCTGTTTTCTTTGCTGCTAACATTTTTTTTCTACATTTATTGTAGTAAGTTTTCCTTCTCTGGCTGCTTTTAATATTTTTTCTTTATTGTTTTGGGCAAGTCAACTACAACGTGTCTTGGCTCGATTTTCTTCATATTTCTTTAGGTTCCTTGAGCTTCTGAATCTGGAGGCTTACAAGTGTGTTATATTGCTTAAAGTTGTCCCATGGCTTGCTGATGCTCTATTAAATTTTTAGAATTCTCTTTTTTCTATGTGTTTAATTTTGGGTAGTTTCTACTAGTGTGCCTTCAAGTTCACTAATCTTTTTTTTCTGCAATGTTTAATTTTTTGATAACCCATGCAGTGTATTTTTCATCTAACAATTGTAGTTTTTATTTTGAGAAGTTAGATTAGGATCTTTTTATATTTTTTATATCTCTACTTAATTCTTTGAACATATGTTATACAGTTATAATAAATGTTTTCATATGTCCTCTGCTAATCATAACATCTGTGTCAGTTCTGAGTTGCTTTCAACTGACTGATTATTTTTCTCATTATGGGTAGTGTTTTCCTGCTTCTTTGCATGCCCAGTTAGCTTTGATTGGATGCCAAATATTGTGAATTTCACCTTGTTGTGTGCTGGATATATTTGTATTCCTATAAATCTTCTTGAAGTTTGCTCTGGGATGCAGTTATGTTACTTGGGGGAAAGTTTGACCCTTAGAGGACTTGCTTTTATGATTTAATATGTAAGTCTGGAATAGTATTCAATCTAGGGCTAATTATTTCCCATTACTGAGCTAAGACCTTCCTGAGTACTATACCCAAAGTCTTGTGAATTATGAGTGTTTCCATTCTGGCTGATGTGAACAGGCAATATTCACATACCTCATGTGAACGTTCCATTACATTTAAACCCTTCATATGGCCTTTTCCATGGCTTTGGGTAGTTTTTTTCACATGCATGTGCTGTTCAGTACTCTGCTGAATACTCAAGGGAGAACATCGGCAGGCCTCTAGGGGCCTTTTGTTGTTGTTGTTGTTGTTGTTCAAATCTTTCCTCTTCAGTACTCTGACCTATGAACTCCAGCCACCTCGGTGCCCTTGTACTCTTAGCTTTACCTCCTCAACTTGGAGCATGCTGGACTTCCCCTCATTGTATCATGACCTGAACATTCTTTCATAGCAGTAAGCTGGGCAATGATATGGGGTTTACCAAAACGTTTTCTCATTCTTTTTCTGTACGATAGCTCTACTGGGGCTTAGTTGTCTTCAACTTATTTCAAAACAATTTTGTTACATTGTACTGTGACAGCTGTCATATAAGCGTGCATTTAAAAAAAAAAACAACAAACTTATCAAGCCCTGGCTGGTGTGGCTCAGTGAATTGAGTGTCAGCCTGTGAACCAAAGGTCACTGATAGGATTCCCAGTCAGGGCACATGACTGGGTTGTGGGCCAGATTCCCAGTAAGGGGGCATGTGAGAGTCAACCACACATGGTTGTTTCTCTCCCTTTCTCTCCCTCCCTTCCCCTCTCTGTAAAATAAATAAATAAATAAATAAAAGCTTTAAAAAATAAAAAAAATAAAAACATCAAAGTTGGTGGATTTTTGTGCAGCCATTTTTAATATTGAAGATGGAAGAAAATAGGTAGTATTTTTGGCATATTATGCTTTATTATTTCAAGAAAGGTAAACATGCAACTAAAATGCAAAAAAAAAAAAGACTTGTGCAGTATATGGAGAAGGTGCTGTGACTGATCAAACAAGTCAAGAGTGGTTTGTGAAATTTCTTGGTACTATTGACATTTTGGCCAAATAATTCTTTGCTGTGGGGCTTCCTTATGCATTGGAAGATGTTAAGCGGCGCCCTTGTCCTCTACTTTCTAGAAGCCACTAGCAGGAGATAGCCAAAATACTCAAAATATCCAAATCAATAAAGTTATTGGTAAAAATGAAAAATGTGTTTTTTATTTTACAGAAAAAACTAAATGGACTTTCTGGCCAACCCAATAGAATTCATTTTATTTGTCATTTCTCAGGGATTATTTTTGTTGTTGTTACCTATTAGATAGTGTCTTGAAAATCCTCATTTATTTTGTATGGATTTTTTAGGGACAGGGATGTCTCCAATGGGAGCGTAAATTTGACACCTTTGATTTTATCTTGGCTGGAAGCAGAAATATTCTCTTATTCAGTATTTTTATACAAGAGCTCTATTGAGATACAATTTCCTTAACATACAATCTGTTTATTTAGAGCGTACAAGTCACTGGTTTTTAGTATATCACAGTGTTATACAACCATTACCATCATCATATTTACAACATTTTTATCACCCCAAACAGAAATCTCTTACCCATTAGCAAACACACTGCATTTTGCCCCACTCCCTCTTCCCCAATCATTCATCTACTTTCTGTTTATATAGATGTATTTATGGTGCCATTGCATATATGTGCGCTTTAATACTGACTACTTTACATGGTATAATATTTTGAAGATTCATCTTTGTCATAGCATATATCAGTATTTCATTATTTTTATGGCCAAATAATATTTCATTGCAAGGATATACCCTTATCAATTTATCAACTGATTGACATTTCAGTTGCTTTACTTTTTGGCTATTATGAATAGTGTTTCTATGAATATTCATGTCCAAATTTTTTGTGTGGTCTTATGCTTTCATTTCTCTTGAGTATATTACCTGGAAGTAGAATTACTGAGTCACATGGTAACTCTATGCTAACCTTTGAGACTATCTTGCTTAATTTTAACCCTCAAAATTTTGTAAGGAGAGTATTATTATCTCGATTCTACAGGGGAGACATGGAGATATGGAGGTTGAATTGGGGAAACAATTCAACCAGGTTAGGTAATTTGTCAAAAGTCACACCAGCAGAAAGTAATAAAATTCAAAACCAGGTTTTGTTGGGGAAAAGTCACTTTCCTTTTTTTAAGTATGTCTTATTGATTATGCTATTACAGTTGTCCCATTTTTTCTCCCCTTTATCCCCCTCTACCCTGCACCCCCCTCCCTCCAGCACTTACCTCCCCTCCAACCTAGTTCATGACCATGTGTTGTACATATAAGTTCTTTGGCTTCTCCATTTCTTATACTATTCTTAATGTCCTCCAGTCTATTTTGTGCATACCAATTATGTTTCTTATTCCCTACACTTTTCCCCCCGTTCTCCCCCCTCCCCCTCCCTGCTGATAACCCTCCATGTGATCTCCATTTCTGTGATTCTGTTCCTGTTCTGGTTGTTTGCTTAGTTTCTGTATTCTAGGTTCAGTTGTTGATAGGTGAGTTTGTTGTCATTTTACTATTTATAATTTTGATCTTCTTTTTCTTAGATAAGCTCCTTTAACATTTCATGTAACAATGGCTTGGTGATGATGAACTCCTTTAACTTGACTTTATCTGGGAAGCATTTTATCTGCCCATCCATTCTAAATGATAGCTTTCCTGGATAGAGTAGTCTTGGATGTAGGTCCTTGCTTTTCATGACTTTGAATACTTCTTTTGAGCCACTTCTTGCCTGCAAGGTTTTGTTTGAGAAATCAGCTGACAATCTTATGGGAATTCCTTTGTAGGTAACTGTCTCCTTTTCTCTTGCTGCTTTTAAGATTCTCTGTTTCACTTTCATCTTGGTCAATGCAATTATGATGTGCCTTGGTGTGTGTTTCCTTGGGTTCATCTTCTTTGGGACTCTCTGAGCTCCCTAGACTTGCATATCTATTTTCTTCACCAGATTAGGGAAGTTTTCCTTCATTATTTTTTCCAAATAAGTTTTCAATTTCTTGCTCTTCCTCTTCTCCTTCTGGCACCCCTATGATTCAGATGTTGGAATGTTTAAAGTTGTCCTGAAGGTTCCTAAGTCTCTCCTTATTTTTTTTGAATTCCTGTTTCTTCATTCTGTTCTCATTGAATGTTTATTTCTTTTTTCTGTTCCAAATTACTGATTTGAGTCCCAGTGTCCTTCCCATTATTTTCCTTTATTTCACTTCATATAGTATTTACTTCTTCTTTTATGTTCATACTCAATTTTTTTTTCTGTGAGCATCCTGATTATCAGTGTTTTGAACTCTGCATCTGATGGGTTGGCTGTCTCCACATTGCTTAGTTCTTTTTCTGTAGTTTTGATCTTTTCTTTCATTTGGGCCATATTTATTTGTGTCTGTGCTCCTGTTATGTTGTAAGGGGTGGAGTGTTAGGTATTCACCAGGGCAGGACAACCCAATTTGCTGCATTGTGGTGCTGAATGTGGGGGAGGTTTCCTAGAGGGAACAATGCTGCTTACTCAGCTCTTACCCTGATTTCAGTTACTACCCCCACTACCCACAAGCCAATTGCACCCTTCTGGTGTTGATTCCCAGGTAAATGGGTTTGAGTATGTTCTAGAACCCAAAGGGCCCCTCCAATGGACTCTCCTGTGAGACTAGGAGTTTCTCTGGTCACCACAACCCCCAGAGATTTTTACAGCCAGAGTTTTTGAGACTTTATTTCTCTGTGCTGAAACCCTGGGTTGCATGGTCTTTCTTGCTCCCCAGTTGTTCCTCCTGGTTTATCCACACACAAATGTGGGAGTGCCTAGTCCACCAGCCTCCGCCTTGCTGTGTGTCCTCTGCCCCAGTTGCTGGTCTCCACCCCTCCTCAGTCTGGATGAATGTTTCTTCTTTAACTTCTTAGTTGTCAGAGTTCCATACAGTTCAATTTCCTGGCAGTTCTGGTTGGTTTTTGTTTTAAAATTTGTTGTTGTCTTAAGCAGACTCATCAAGAAAAAAAGAGAGAAGACCCAAATAAACACAATCAGAAGTGAAAGAGAAGAGATTACAACAGATACCACAGAAATATAAAGGATTGTAAGAAATTACTACAAAGAACTGTATGCCAAGAAATTTGAAAACCTAGGTTAAATGGACAAATTTCTAGAAAAATATTATCTTCCCAAACTCAATGAAAAAGAAGCAGAAAGCCTGAACAGACCAATAACAACAAAAGAAATTGAAGCAGTAATCAAAAAACTCCCAACACACAAAAGCTCTGGACCAGATGGTTTCACAGGAGAATTCTACAAAGCATTTAAGGAAGAGCTAACCCCTATCCTTCACAGACTATTCCAAAAAATCCAAAAAGATGGGAGTCTCCCAAACTCTTTTTATGAGGCCAACATCATCCTAATTCCAAAACCAGATAAAGACACAACAAAGAAAGAAAACTTCAGGCCAATATCACTGATGAACATTGATGCTAAAATCCTCAACAAAATATTGGCAAACCACATCCAACAATACATTAAAAAGATCATACACCATGACCAAGTGGGATTCATTCCAGGGATGCAAGGATGGTACAATATCTGCAAGTCAGTAAATGTAATACATCACATAAACAAAAGCAAAGACAAAAACCACATGATTATATCAATTGATGCAGAAAAAGCATTTGATAAGGTACAGCACCCATTCATGATAAAAACACTTGGCAAAGTGGGAATAGAGGGAGCATTCCTCAACATCATAAAGGCCATATATGAGAGACCTACAGCCAACATCATACTCAATGGGCAAAAATTAAAATCTTTTCCACTAAGATCAGGAACAAGACAAGGCTGTCCACTTTCACCACTTCTATTCAATATAGTACTGGAAGTTTTAGCCACAGCAATCAGACAAGAAAAAGAAATAAAAGGCATCCAAATCGGACAGGAGGAAACAAAACTGTCACTGTTTGCAGATGACATGATAGTATACATAGAAAATCCTATAGACTCTACCAAAAAACTGCTTGACCTAATAAATGAATTTGGCAAAACAGCGGGATACAAAGTCAATATCCAGAAATCAAAGGCATTTCTGTACACCAACAATGAAACAGCAGAAGCAGAGATCAAGGAAAAAATTCCATTTGAAATAGCTAAAAGAAAAATAAAATATCTAGGAATAAACCTAACCAAAGAGGTAAAAGACCTGTATTCAGAAAACTATATAACACTCAGGAAAGAAATCAAGGAAGACACAAACAAATGGAAACATATACCGTGTTCATGGATTGGAAGAATTAATATCATCAAAATGTCCATACTATCCAAAGCAATTTGCACATTCAATACAATTCCCATTAAAGTACCAATGGCATATTTCACAGACATAGAACAAACACTTCAAAAATTTATATGGAATTATAAACGACCCTGAATAGCTGCTGCAATTTTGAGAAAGAAGAGTAAAATAGGAGGGATCACAATACCGGACACTAAACAATGCTACAAGGCCACTGTAATCAAAACAGCCTGGTACTGGCATAAAAACAGGCACATGGACCAATGGAACAGAACAGAGAGCCCAGAAATAAACCCAAGTCTCTATGGTCAATTAATATTTGACAAAGGAGGCAGCAACATAAAATGGAGTAAAAATAGCCTCTTCAACAAATGGTGTTGGGAGAACTGGACAGCCACGTGCAAAAAAATGAAACTTGAGCACCAACTTACACCATGTACAAAAATAAATTCAAGGTGGATAAAAGACTTAAATATAAAACGTGACACTATTAAAGTCCTAGAGGAGAACGTAGGTAGGAAAATCTCAGATATTCCATGCAGAAACTTTTTTACTGACTTGTCCCCTAGAGCAAGGGACATAAAGGAAAGAACAGACAAATGGGACCTCATCAAAATTAAAAGCTTCTGCACAGCTAAAGAAAACAGTATCAAAATTAAAAGAGAACCAATTGTATGGGAAAACATATTTGCCAATGACACCTCAGACAAGGGTTTAATCTCCAAAATACATAAAGAACATACAAGACTGCACTCTAAGAAGACAAGGAATCCAATTAAAAAGTAGGCAAAGGACTTGAACAGACACTTCTCCAAGGAGGACATACAGAAAATCCAGAGACACATGAAACGATGTTCAATATCGCTAGCCATCAGAGAGATGCAGATTAAAACCACAATGAGATACCACTTCACACCAGTCAGAATGGCCATCATAAACAAAGCAACAAACAACAAGTGTTGGAGAGGTTGTGAAGAAAAGGGATCCCTAGTGCACTGTTGGTGGGACTGCAGACTGGTACAACCACTATGGAAAGCAGTATGGAACTTCCTCAGAAAACTAAAAATGGATCTGCCTTTTGACCCTGGATTCCACTGCTGGGACTCTATCCTAAGAATACTAAAACACCAATTCAAAAGAACCTATGCATCCCAATGTTCATAGAAGCACAATTTACAATAGCTAGATGCTGGAAGCAACCAAGATGCCTATCAGTGAATGAATGGATCACAAAACTATGGTGCATTTACACAATGGAATTCTATGCAGCAGAAAGAAAGAAGGAGCTCCTACCCTTTGCAACAGCTTTGATGGAGCTGGAAAACATTATGCTAAGTGAAACAAGCCAGGCAGTGAAAGACAAATACCATATGATCTCACCTTTAACAGGATCCTAAACAACAAAACAAAGAAACAAGCAAAATATAACCAAAGACACTGAAATAGAGGACAGGCTGACAGTGACCACAGAAGAGAGTAGAGGGAATTTCAGGGGACAGTGGGAAGGGTTCACGGGAACAAACTTAAAGGACACATGGTCATAAACTAAAGGGAGGGTGGTAATGGGAGGGAAGTGGGAAGGGGTGGGAGGGGGGCTGGATTTGGAGTAAAAAGGAGAAAACTGTAATTGAACAATGATTAAAATAAAATAAAAAAACAAAAACATAAAAAAAAATTGTTGTTGTCCTTCTTTTGTTTGTGTGAAAAAGCGAAGTATATCTACCTACACCTCCATCTTGGCTGGAAGTTCAAAAAGTCATTTTCATTTATTGTTGTCAAAGTAGTAGATTTGTACAATTGTTTTTGGAGAGTGATTTGGCAGTATACGTTAACATTTTTAAATGTACACACCTATAACCCTGCAGTTTCACACCTAGGGATTTATCCAATGCAAATAGTATGACTTCTAGCAAAATATATGTACCAATGTGCTTATCATATATTCAATGGAATAAAAACAATTCCAAAAAATAAATGGTCACCAGTAAGGGATTGTATATGCATACAAAGAAATATTATGCAACCATTAAAAACAATGTGATAGAAAAATGCTCAATAAATAGTAAGTAAAAAAATCAAAAGCAGGGTGGTATGTACAGTAATGACCCCATTTGTGAGGGAAAACAAGAAAAACATGTATGCCTATATATGCACAGAAAATGACTTGTACAAAAATATTACTTATGTGTGAGAAATGGGACTGAGAAGAAAGTACTTTTATTTTTTACTGTATGCTTCTCTGTGTTGTTTTCAGTTTTGGTCATGAGTCTGACTCTGGTAAGTTTTAAAAGTTATTTAACAATACCAGGTATTCTGACTCCAAATCCAGTGCTCTTTCTCATACATCATAAATATATTTCCATCTTTGTATCCATTACCAAGGTCTAATCTTTTGCCTTGTGTAAAATAAGCACTGAAATAATCGTTGAAAAGCGTTTTTTGAAAAAAGGATTTGTCCCCTTTAAGAAAGGGCTAATTGGTGCTATAAAGCAGGTCTTAATCAGGGTTGAGAAACTTGTCTCAGGAAAGAAAACTCATTCAATTGTAATTGAAATTGATCAGAAAGGGATTAGAGTAAGTTAGAATTGGGAAGTCTGGTTGCCAGAGCAACCTCTTCCTGATTGGAAGGAACCCTTCACTTGAGAGGAGCTGCTGATGTGGGCACTGTTGCCTCCATCCTCTTTGTTTTCACTTAGCTTTGATCATCAGGCAATGAGCAAGCAAGCTAGCAACAGTTCTGGGAGTCAGGGTTATAACCACAGTAACAGGCACACTAGAACCATGAGAGGGAGAGAAGACAGAGTAGATTGGCTGGCAGTGATGGGAAAAGGGAATCTCTCAGGTATAGGGCCCAATCTGAAGAAGGGAGGTGACCAAAAGTCCAAGTCACAGGGTCCAAGGGGATGGGGCTAATTCCAATCTTATTTGCACTGTTTTAGAGAGCCAATTTGGAGCCTGGGAACCAGGAACACTATTTACATAGTGGTAATAATCAGAGATTTGGGTGGAAGATTCTGGATTCCAGGGTTGATCTAGCTTGAAGAGGATTCAAGCCCACAGCTGGAAAATCATGACACGATCCAATTCCCTTTTTAACTTAGGGAGAGAGACTAGGCAAGGTCTAAGTTGGTGGGTGGGGATGTGGGGGGAGAGTTCAAATTAGCAAATGCCATGGAAGCTACTAGAACTTCCATGAGAACTGGGGTCTCTCTTATTCACTGTTTTATCCCCAGTGCCTAGAATATTCTTTTTTTTTTTTAAAGATTTTATTTATTTATTTTTAGAGAGGGAAGGGAGGGAGGGAGAGAGAGAGAGAGAGGGAGAGAGAGAGAAACATCAATGTGCGGTTGCTGGGGGTTATGGCCTGCAACCCAGGAATGTACCCTGGCTGGGAATTGAACCTGGGACACTTTGGTTCCCAGCCCGTGCTCAATCCACTGAGCTACGCCAGCCAGGTAGAATATTCTTTGTAAAAAATTTATTTGTATGTATTTATTTTTAGAGAGAGGTGAATGGAGGGAGAAAGAGGAGAGAAAGACCTACATGGGAGGGACATGTTTACCAGCCACCTCTCGCACACCTCCAACCAGGGGCCTGGACTGCAACCCAGGCATATGCCCTGACTAGAAATTGAACCTGCAGCCTTTCGCTGCATGGAATGATGCTCAACCCACTGTGCCATTGCAGTCAGGCTTAGAATAATTCTTGACACAGCTATTTATTCCATAAACCTGTACCAAATCAATGAAACCCACTTCTTCACTCTAGGGATTCCCTCACATACACCACATCATATCTTTAGGGCAGCTGGCTAATTCTGAACTTGAGTTCCTTCTATGTTTTCAGGCTTGTCAGGAGCTGCATGAGGCTGACCACAAAGGCTAAAGAGCCTTCCTGTTTCTTCAGTTCCTACAAATGGACCAGTGTCCAGTAGGCAGACTGACCGCTTGAGCTATGAAGTCTCCTTTAATCTTATCTCAACTCAAATGTTACTTCCTCAGAAAGGCCTCCTCTAACCACAATAGCTAAAATGTCCCTCAACACTTAGCAAGTCATTTTCTGTCTCATTACTTTGTTCTAGTTTTCTCATGATCTGAAACTATGTGAGGTATTTGTCTATGGGCTCAGTGTCTGTGGCCTTCCACTAGAAGAATATAAGCTCCATGAAAGCAGGGACTTTGTTCATTCATCATTGTATTTCTGAAATCTACCAAAGTGCTCAACACATAATAGGTATTCAATAAATATTTGGCAAACCTCAGGCTGGAGGAATCAGTTTACCAGAGTTAAATGTGAATGTAAGAACCATTTTCCACTTTTTCTTAGTGAAAGAAAAGCTTGAGTTTAATTTACACAGTGATTAAACAATTGAATTTAGTAACAAACGTAGTTCGTTTTAAAAATGTTTTTAAATCCTCATCTGAAGGTATGTTTTCATTGATTTCTAGAGAGAGAAGAAGGAAGACAGAGAGAGACATTGATATGCAAGAGAAACATTGATTGGTCGCCTCCAGTATGTGCCCTAACAGGGGATTGAACCCACAACTTTTGGGTGTACGGGATGATGCTTCAACCAACTGAGTCACCCGACCAGGGCTAAGTTTATTCTTATGTATCTATTTCTTTCAATTTTACTCTAGCCAGTATATAAGTTTATCTTATATATTGCTTAGAGTGAACAGGTATTTTCTATTTTAATGGTTTCTTTTAAAAATATTTATTTTAGTTATTTATTTTTTAGAGGGAGGGGAGAGGGAGAAAGAGAGGGAGAAAAACATCAGTGTGCGAGAGAATCCATTGTTTGCCTCTCTCACACCCCCAACTGGGAACCTGGACCATATCCCAGGCATATGCTCTGACTGGGAATTGAACTTGTGACCTTTCAGTTCACAGGCTGGCACTCAATCCACTGAGTCACACCAGCCAGGGCTAATGATTTCTTGTGAACCAGAAAAACTGCCAATGGAACTCACATGCCAATCCATGATTACCTGTATTCATTAAAGACGAAAGGGTTGTCTCCTGTCCATAGTCAAACCTAAGTGATCATAATCCTGAAGACAGTATTTCTCAAGGAAGTTCTAAGAACCTCCAACATCAAAATCACTTGTCAAAAATGCATATTAGCCCTGGCTGCTGTGGCTCAGTAGATTGAGTGCCCACCTGCAAACTGAAGGGTTGCTGACTTGATTCCTAGTCAGGACACATGCTTAGATTATGGTCCAAGTCCCCAGATGGGGGTGTGAGAGAGGCAACCAGTTGATGTATCTTTGCCCATCAGTGTATCTCTCCCCCTTGTTCTCTCTCCCTTTCCATCTCTCTAAAACTAAGTAAATAAAATCTTTAAAAAAACCTTTAACAATGCATATTACTGGGTCTCATTCTACAACCAGCAAATCATAATCTAAGGGAAACCCCAGGAATCTCCATTTTAAATAAGTTTTGTATGTGACTCTTGTACAGAACTGTAAAGGGTTTGAGATTTTACTCAGCTTGCAAGTTGCCAAGTTAGCCTGACATAGTTTCATGGATACTGGCAGAACACATGAAATTCCTGGGTCAGAGACAGGGGGTATTATTGTTATTTTATTATATAGTTATTATTACTATTAGTTAGCAACACCAGTGGTAGGTTTCTCATGTCCTAATTCTCACAGGACACCATGAAGAGGGCTCAGTGATGCAAGAACATGTAGTGGGTTGAGTTACAGAAGAACATCAAGCTTAGGGAAGCTGAATCTTTGATAATGGGCAGTCAGCATGCCTGATCTTTATAAGGAAAGAGTATCTTTATTATACGAGAGAGAAACAAACCTGCCCCCTTTTCTGAAGGGAGATATTATCTCCATATTCTAAGTCTGCTCACTGTGCAAACACCCTTGAAAAAATAGCCTGGAGCAATAGGCAGTTGCATCCTCTGCTCACAAGACAGGCAGAGACCCATGGAGAACTTTCCCTAAAAATCTTGATGTCCACTGCAGTTTGGGAATCACTGCCCCAGAAAGACTTGGTCATATCTATAGATCGACCTTTAGGTCCTCAAGCCTGTTAGGTAGTGGCAAATGCTCTACCCTTCTCTGCTCTTCCCAACTTGATCCAGCCTTTCTTCCCTAGCTACATTTCCTTAGGTAATGCTATTCCCTTCAAGGTAAGCCTTTGCTTCATAAAATGGATGCATAAGCTGGCTCAGAGGCACTAGGGACTCCCACTAAAAGATCTGTTTGAAGAGGTAGGAAAGTACCTAGAAAGATAGCACATAACAGTGAGAAAAGGGCTTAAGTATTTGTTAACTAAACAAATATTTATGGAACACCTACTGTGTCCCACCACTGTGCTCTGCACTGGGGCTATTGAAATTCATTCATTCAGCAAGTATTTTGGAAGTGCTTGTTATGTGCTAGGTACAAGTTAGAGTAAGCTTTTTTTTTAAGATTTTATTTATTTATTTTTAGAGAGGGAAGGGAGGGAGAAGGAGAGAGAGAGAGAGAGAGAGAGAGAGAGAGAGAGAGAGAGAGATCAATGTGTGGTTGCTGGGGGCCATGGTCTGCAACCCAGGAATGTGACCTCACTGGGAATTGAACCTGCGACACTTTGGTTTGCAGTCCACACTCAATCCACTGAGCTACGCCAGCCAGGGCTAGAGTAACCTTTAAAGAAATATAAATACTGTTGTTGCCCTCAGGTTGGTTAATGAAGGATACAACTGTGTAAAAAAAAATTGTGCAATGGTGTGGTAACTGCTACAATGGAAGTAGTATACAAGGTTCATGGGTAACACAAATGGGAATGGCCAATTTTGCTTAAAGAGAGTAAAGCAGGGCAGAGAAAAGCAAGGCATGGTAGGGAAAGGAAAGGAAAGGAAAGGAAAGGGAGAGGAGGGGAGGGGAGGGAAGGAAGTCTTCACCACAGAGAAGATGACTACACTGAGTACTGAAGCATATGTAGGAGTCTTTCAGGTGAACAGGGAATTCCACTCAGAAGGAAGAATATGGCCAAAAATGTAGGAACATGATCCTGACCAGCATGGCTCAGTGGGTTGGACATCATCCTGCATGCTGAAAGGTCACCAGTTTGATTCCTGCTCAGGGAACATGCCTGGGTGTAGGCCAGGTCTCCAGTTGAGGGCATGTGAGGGGCAACTGATCAATGTTTCTCTTTCTCCTTGTCTCTCTCTTCCCCACTCTCTACAAACAAATAAGTAAAATCTGAAAAAATAAATAAGTAAAAATGTAGCCACATGGAACAGAATGGTGTGTTATAGAATAGTGTGTTTAGGAAACTTCCAGTTATTTGGTAGGGTTGGCATGTGAGGTCTGAAGGGAAAATGAAAAGATACTAGCAGGGTGGACAGAGGCTGGACTTTGCGGGGCCTTAGCTACTGTGCCAAGAAAGCTAGGTGTGTATACAGACAATGGGGCCTCACTGCAGGGCAAACCAGAAATTACAAAATTAGACTTGTACTTTAGCAAAAAGATAAAAAAAAAAACACAGCAGGAGAAAAAATAATGAACAGGAATTTACCAGGAAGGTTGGGTAAGGGTAGTGAGAGTGGTCCATTTGAAAGCACAGCATGTGAAAAGGGACAGAAGTGTGAATGATTATGGTGTGTTTAAGGAACAGCAAGTAGCTTGATGTGGCCAAAGTGTCCATGTTTGGTTAGAAATAAGAGAATAATGAGCCTACAAAGGTCATTAGAATGGCAGGTGATGAAGAGCATTGGAGGGAGGCAATGCCATGAATTGATTTAAGATCATGGCACCAAAGGAACACAACTGGCATTTGAATTTCATTTTTTTAGTTTACTAGCTGCGTGGCCTTAGGAAAATTATCAGACCTCCCTTGCCTCAGTTTCCTCATATGTAAAATACAGATGATTTACAATAAATACCTGAAAGGTTTGAAGATGAAATTATTCAATATGTAAAAATAAATTAGAATGTCTTCAGTATTTAGTAAGTAACATTTAAATGTTAGCTGCTATTAATATTGTACACCATGTTAAGAGTTTGAACTTAATGTTTTGTTGTTGCAAGTGGTAGGTCCCTGATGGCCTTTGGTTTTTTTTTTAAGATTTTATTTATTTATTTTTAGAGAGTGGGGAGGGAGGAAAAGAGAGACACACACATTGACTGGTTGCCTCTTCTACACATTCTGAATGGGAACTGAACCTGCAACCCAGGCGTGTGCCCTGATCGGGAATCAAACTCACGATCTGTTGCTTTGCGGAATGATGCTCAAGCCACTCAGCCTCACCAGTCAAGGCCCTGATGACCTTTGAATAGAGAGGGAATGCACAAAGTGGTGTTTTCAGAAAACTGACTCAGTGGCAGTAGGGAGGATGTCCAGAATGGGAAGGAAACTAGAGACATGGAGCCCCAGACTGAAGGCAGCGACAGGAAAGTAGAAAGGAAAGGACCCTCATGAAAGAATTTGGAGGCACATTGACAGAACTTGGAAAGGGTTGGGCAGAAAATAAAAGAAGGGCAGGTTCATTTTGTGTTATTGGTCCCAGGTCAGTTCCATGTGTGGGAGTGCCATGCAGACTTTTCCCAACTCATGTCCTTCCTTCCTGGTCCTGGATACATTGACTGCTCACCTCTGTTGTACTTCCTTGCTTTCCTAAAAGTGCTATCTTTCTTTAGCCATAGGCCCTTCACCACAAAAGAGGACTTTTTGTTGTTTTTTTTTTTTTTTAAAGCTCTGGTTGGTGTGGCTCAGTGGGTTGGGTGTCATCCCACAAGCCAAAAGGTCGTCAGTTTGATTCCCGGTCAGGGCACATGCCTGGGTTGTGGGCCAGGTCCCCAACTGGGGCACATGTGAGAGACAAGCACTCGATGTATCTCTCCCTCTCCTTCTCCCTCTGTTCCCCTGTTTCTAAAAATAAATTTAAAAAATAAAATCTTTTAAAAAACATAACTAAACACCATCTGAGATTTCCTGGGAAAGCTGATGGAATAAAGCTGACCTGTAGACTCTTACTCAATCCTTTACCACTGCTGCCAAATACCTAACAAAGTAAACAAAGAGAAATCATGATTTAAAAAACCCACCAATTTTATCAGCAGCAAGCAAGTAAACAAACAAACAGAAGACTAAAACTCCAAAATATACACTTCAAGAAGTAGTAGCCAAGGAAGGAAATAGAAGGCCTTGGGACAATGCTACAAGGTGTGTAACTCTGTGCCCATCCCCAAAATCAGCACCTAGGGAAAAAGGCAACAAAATTACATGTTACCATGAAACCCTACTAATTTGGAGAGTAATCAACAGGGGTATGGAATGGGCAGGAGGAGGGGTTGAGGAAAGAGCATTTGGGGAAGAGTCCACAAAATACCTTCAAAAAGGAGAAGCCATGACATATTACTGTGGGATTTCCACCAAGGCAGCTGGAGCTGTCAGGGCTTACTTCCTGTTTTCTGGAGGTTCACTACTTCCATATCTCTTAGGAGTATTGATCCAGAGCTTTTGGAGTGGAATCTACCCCTGGCAGGTGGAAATGAGCCATGTATGGTCATTTAATAAAATAGAAATAATAATCCAGGTCCCTCAGCAAGAGAGGTACAGCTTTAGTTGAGTTTTCCCCTTCCCACAATTCACCTGAAGACTACAGAATAAAGGATCAAACAGAACAACATTCTGCTTGCAAACAAGACCTTGGAGGTGGTCTACGAAAAGGTCATAGATATGCTGGGAAAGGTGTCATGGAGAATTCAACCAAATTATATCAAAGCAAATACAACTTCTGGCCAGACCTGCCCATATTAAGCACAAGCAATGGGAAAAGAAATAGCATGTCTATGATGCCAACATACAACCACGATCAAAGGAGAAAAGGGAAGAAACATAGCATGCAAGCAAGAGATTAAATCCATATGGAGCAGCAATTGCAGTCCTGGGCATTTATCCCAGAGAAATGAAAACTTATATTTACATGAAAACCTGTGCACAAATGTTCCATAGCAGTTTTCCTCAAAATAGCCCCAAACTAGAAACAACCCAGACATCCTTCAGTGGGTGTGAATGGTTAAACAAACTACGGTACATCCATACCAAGGAATACTACTTAGCAATAAAAGGAACAAAGTGCTGACACACACAATAACTTGGACAGAGCTCCAAGAAATTATGCTGAGTGAAAAGAACCAGTTAATTCCTAAAGGTCACATACCATATAATTCAATTTATATAACATTCTAAAAATGACAGTTATAGAGATGGAGAACAAATTACTGGTTGCCAGGAGTTAGGGACAGTGAGATGGAGCAGGGGGATGTGTTATAATATGGCAACACAAGGGATCCTTGTGGTGTTGGGACTGTTCTCTATCCTACTATAGTGGTGGATACACAAACCTGTATGTGTAATAAAGTGCATGAAAGTAAACCCACAAACACAAATAAGTATAAATGGGAAAATCTAAATAAAATGGATGAATCATTTAAATGTCAACATCCTGGTTTTGATTTGTACTATACATTCACATGTCCCTTACTAACAGGGCTATGTTCTGAGAAATGCATTGTCAGGCAGTTTCATTGTTGCACAAACATCACAGTGCACTTGCACAAACCTAGATGGTGTCCTACTACACACCTAGCCTCTATGGTACAACCTATTGCTAGACTACAAACCCGTATAGCATATTACTGTACTGAATACAGAAGGCAATTGTAACATGCTGATAAGTACTTGTGTATTGAAACATAGAAAAGGTACAACATAAAAGGTAAGCTCAGTAGGTTTGTTTACACCTGCATTATCACAAACACATTGTACTGTGGTGTTAAGATGACTACACCGTGACTAAGCAATAGGAATATTTCAGCTCTGTTGGAACTTTATGGGACCACTATTGTATATGTGGCCTGTCATTGACCAGAACAACATTTATGGGATGCATGACTGTAGTTTTGCAAGATGTCACCTTTGGTGTAAACTGGGTAATGAAAACACAGGGCCTTCCTATACTGACTTTTACAACTGCATGTGAAACTACAGTGATCTTAATAAAAAGTTCAATTAAAATTTAAGAAGAACATATGGCCCTGGCTGGTACAGCTCAGTGGATTGAGTGCTGGCTTGTGAACCAAAGGATTACCAGTTTGATTCCCAGTCAGGACACATGCTTGGGTTGTGGGCCAGGTCCCCAGTAGGGGACGTGTGAGAAGCAACCACACATGGATGTTTCTCTCTCTTTCTCCTTCCCTTCCCCTTTCTATAAATAAATAAATAACATTTTTTTAAAAAGAAGAACATATGGAAGAATGCATAACCTAAGAAATACAAGAAAATTCTGAGTGAATTATATGTTAGAACTCAACATGAATTCAGTGAACAAAAATGCAAAGGCAAGGTAATAAACAATATAATGAGGGTATGGCAGAACTAAAGAAACAAAGTAAAAACCCAAACAATACTGTTTCAGAACTAATAAATTAATTAGAAACAGTGTGACTCAAAATAGCCACAACTGAAAATAGAATCACTGACATGAAAGAAAATATTGTGATAATCACAGTGAATCAAAGCTAAAGGACAAAGCTATTAATTCAATCATAGACAGTGTGTAATAGTCATGGAAAATGAAGACAATCTACTTAGGCTGGCTAAGGTTCCTAAAGTCTATAGCAAAGTCAACAAATTGTTCAGAAAAGGTGTTTAGCAATATAATAGAGAAAATTATCCCTGAAATGAAAGAACTCAATCTGTAGACAGGAAGGACATACTGTACTCCACAAAAAATTAAAAAGTACAACCAATATTGAGACCTATTGTTGATAAGCTTTTGAACATGAAGGATAAAGAAATGATTCTTCAGGTGTATAGACAGAAAAAAGCCAATTGTATATATGAGCAAAAAACCAGCTTGGCTCCAGACTTCATGGCAATATTCAATACCAGAAGACAATGGAACAGGTCCATAAAATGTTAAGACAATGTTTAAGTGAGACTCAAAGATATCACACCCAGCCAACTACTTTTTTAAATAAAAAGGCTACAGTGAGAACTCAGGGAATACAGCATTCATAAAATCCACAAAATCCAGCCAACCAAAATAAAAATCAAATTTAAACATATAAGAATAGATAAAGCATGATAAAAAAAATAGAGGTAGAACACTGAATTCACTTAAGTAAATAAATATTAAAACTACACATATACCCCTAAATAACTGGGGTGATACTGGTGGCAAAACAGCATGTAACAGCAACATTGAGAGAGTAATGATATAACTAATAAAAACCTGGAGGTTGGGGGAGAGCAGATGAGAGGAAATATATCAATGTAATCTTATCTCTCATAGTGTAGAGTCGGTATATTTTGAGGTAAAATAATATTTATCTAAAAGTTAGAAATTCCTTAGGTTTCTTTTCAGTCTTCTATTAAATTCAAGTAAAATTACATCAAATACTTTTTAATAAAACTGGCTTGCACATTGTGATCCTATTTTCATAAAATCATTTTTATCTAGACATTCATCCATCCCCTCTCTGAATAAGTGCATAGAGAGTTGTCTGAAATGTTGTTCACTAAATATTAACACTGATTATTTCTGGATGGTAGGATTTGGGGTGATGTCTAGCTTTTTTATTTTAATAAAAACAGTAACATCATTTTCTCTTTTTTTTTTCAGAAGAAAGAAAACTATACTTGCCTTTTGATTTTACTGGAATCAAATTTTATCTGATAGGGCATGGTATTAATGGACCATATCAAAACCTCATATATCTTTGGTTCATACAGAAGTGTTCTTTATGATGTGGGATGACATCTGCCTATTGTGGGCAAATATGCATCAGTCAATTAAATATGCAGTCAGTACCCACTGTGGGTTCAACCCTGTGCTAGACCCTCCCATGGGAGACACATGACTCCCACTCTTGAAAGAAATTTCAGTTCTATTGAAAATAAAGATTTGTGTTAGGGAGGAGTTCTTCACCAAAGGTAGATATGTCAAAGTAAGTGAAAACAGCTCAACTATTTTTTTAAACCTCAAGTGAGTACTTACATGCCAAGAATTATTATAGGCATAGGAGAAACAAATGCATAAGGCATATTCTCTGCATTCAAGGAATTTATAATCCAGTTGGAGAGACAAAGTATACATATGGAATTTTATTATAATGGGACAATTCTGGGATACAAATATGCCAGTGGTGCAATGTGAACAAAAAGTGAAGAAAAGACACAGTACTGAATCAGCATAGACAGAAATTGATGAATTGGACATGGCTCATATTTGACTTTGTTTTCCATGTTTTACATCATGTCAGTGTAATCGAGCCTTATCTCATGTGGTCTTTTCACAACCCTATGAGATAAATAATGTTATACTTTTACAGAAGGTGACATTAAGGTACAGACAAGTAACTAGTTGGAAGTCATGCAGGCAATAAGTAGCATGGTAGATATTTGTTTGTTTTAAAGATTTTATTTATTTATTTGTTTATTTATTTATTTTTAGAGAGGGGAAGGAAGTGAGAGAAACATCCATGTGGGGTTGCCTCTCACACACACACCCCCAACTGGGACCTGGCCTGCAACCCAGGCATGTGCCCTGACTAGGAATCAAACTAGCGGCCTTTTGGTTCACAGGCCGGTGCTCAATCCACTGAGCCACACCAGCCAGGGCAATGGTAGATATTTGAATCTATATCTGTACTCAGGGCAGTACCCGTCTCTGGGGAAGAGCAGATATTTATAACTCACCTTGGTATTCAAGAGCACCTGCCATAAAAGGGGATGAACCCAGTACTCTGAGTGCTTAGACAAATTCAGAAAGACTTCCCCAAAGTGACTCATCTTTGAGGAAGAAGGGTGGAGCTGTGGCTGAGGGGCATTCTAGATGACAGAAGAGAAGGGATGTCTCAGAACATATAACGACAATAATGTCCTTAAAATAATGATTTGAAAATTTTGACTTCTCTCCATCAGGAATGTGAGCAAGAAAAAAAATCAATATGATTTTATTAGCTATATTCTTTCCATTAAATCAATTTAACACACAATTAGCTGTAATTATTTTAAAGTTCTGGCTATTTTCTCACCTCTACATATTTCTCCTCCATGCAATAGCTTCATAGCTTGTTACATTTTTTCCCCAAAGTAAGGTCTCAAAAATATTAATTTATACCTTGACTTCCCAAGAGGACATAGCTAGAGGATATTAATTCCAGTGACTGGCAAAGCAGAACAAGGACTTTTTGTGCCAATTCATTCTAACGCCCATCATCCTAGCTGGGACTTTCATTCAGTGGCCAAACATTTTCCACTTCTGGGTCTATAGAAAACTCCAGATTGATCTTATTCAGACAAGTGGCCAATGAGACTGTTACTACCTTAAACTCCTAGAAGGCCTCCCCCTCTCCCCCAGCCTTTTAAGGTAAACGTTTCCAGAGTGTTTTGAGCTGTGTAGGTGTTTATTTTCTTTTCCTCCAGATTCTGAAGTTTCCAAAGCAAGCATGCCCATTTTCCCACCCAGCTATCCATTCACTCATCCACATCCACATCCATATCCTACCAACCCACCCACCTACACTCAACAGTCATTGGAAACCTATCATATTCTAGGTATAATGCTGTATATGTTGGAAAGAGTTAAGAAACAGCCCTGACTGGTGTGGCTCAGTGGGTTGCATGTCATTCTGCAAACTGAAAAGTCACTGGCTCGATCCCCAGTCAGGGCACGTGCCTGGGTTGCAGGACAGGTCCCCAGTTGGGGTGTGTGTGTGAGAGACAACCAATGGATGTTTCTCTCCCTCCTGTCCCCCTCTTTAAAAATAAATTAATAAATAAATTTTAAAAAGGAAACAGATACTACTCTAGAGTGATCACTAGGACTAGGTGTGTTGGGGGTACTTCTGGGACATGATACTTTCAGTACTAAATTCAGAAAGCCCTAAGTAATGTGGGACAGGCTGGCCACCTCACCCTTCTCTTGAGGGAATTGGTATACATGCAATTATGACCACACCAAAAGGACAGTGTTTCATTTATCACTAACCCAAGTATACAAAAGAATATCTAGCACTTAAGGAGGACTGAATATTTGCTGACTAATCAACAACATGAATGACCAAGGAAAGTACTACAAGTGAGGATGCTTTGGGAAGACAGGTTTATTCATTCAGCAAATACTTATGAAGGGCCTACCATGTGACAAGCACAGTGCTAACCACCAGAGATACAATGATGAGCAAAACCATACATGGTTCCTGCCCTTAGGGTACTCACAGTATAAGAAGAAAGATATACATTTAGACAGTTACAATGAAAACAGTGGGTACTATAACACCACAGAGCAGGAGATCCTCCCCTAGTCTATTGATCAGGTAAAATTCTCTAGAGGAAATGACATTTAAACAGAGAGATTCTGGATCAGTGGGAAAGAAGAGGGTGTGTGGGGAGTATGGGAGAATGAATGATCAAATGAGTTCTGGAAAGAGACTTTCCAGAGGGAAAGATATGGCTATAATAGCAACTCCAACTTCATCCTTTGGGGTTTCATTTTCCCCACAGCATTATTTCACTCTAATTCCAAATACCTACTTCTCTTTAGGATAGTCCTCAACAGTCATCTCCACTATGAAGGCTTTCCTGCCTCTTCTAAGTAGATATGACCACTCCGTCTGGGGAAGTCTAGCTACATATTCACCAAACCTGTTTTCAAATATTCTCTTCAGCATATCATTGGACTGTATCTTTTAGCCCTCTTGCATCTATATGGAGCCATATGACCATATGCTGTGTCACTTCTGGGATACAATGGCTATGAGAAGGCATATCTTCTCCAGTCTGGCTCTCCCCATATGCCAGCTAGGTGATGCTTAGTAATCTTTTTTTAAAGACTTTATTTATTTTTAGAGATAGGAAAAGGGAAGGAGAAAGAGGGAGAAACATTGTTGTGCAAGAGAAACATCGATCAGTTGCCTTTTGCACGTACCCTGACTGGGGACTGAACCCACAACCTAGGCATGTGCCCTGACCGGGAATTGAACCAGCAACCTTTCAGTTTGTGGGATGATGTCCAACCCACTGAGCCATACCAGTCAGGGCTACTTAATAATCTTTAATGGAAGGTGGAATGTGCCTGGATCTCCAAATGACTTTGTGGAGTACAGCCTCTATTCCCAAGCTGACCCATAATACACTTTGATGTGAGCAAGAAATAGATTTTTGTTAAGTCCCTTACATTCAGGAGTTCATATGTGACAGCAACTAGCTTTACTTGCCTTAAGTATTACACCATTCTCTACCCTGATTATATTTATATCTCTGTACCAGTTTTAATCATTTAATATACCTGTTTGTTTACATGAATGCCTCATCTATTAGAGTCTAATTTCCTTGATGTGTCTCAGTCCTTCTTGAATCTTCAGCTCCTAGCACATATGAGTACTTAACTATTTGATGAATAAATGAATAAATGAGTGCATGATGCCCAAACCTGTGGGGCAATCCACTCTCCTTTTAAAAATCAGGCCCACACTAAAAAAGTAGGCTGGGGTGGGAGTAAAAGACAGAGAACTGTATTTGAACAATGATTAAAAAAATTTTAAAAAATGTACAAAAATTAAAATTAAAAAAACAATTCCCATTTTCTGGTTTTCCTTAGTGTAGCTTACATTCTCTAAAGCAGGGGTGTCCAATCTTTTGGTATCTCTGGCCACACTGGAAGAAGAGTTGTCTTGGGCCACACATTAAATACACTGAAACATGTAATCACAAAAAAAATTTATAGTGTTTTAAGTAAATTTTTTATTTTGTTTTGGGCCACATTCACAGCCATCCTGGGCTGCATGTGGCCCACTGGCTGTAAGTTGGACACCCCTGCAAAGGAATTCTTATGAAATCTTAAGAGAAAACAGAAAGCAATTATAGAAAGTAGTAACAGCACAGAGTCAGGTTTCTGCACTACAAGTTTTGAATTCCACAATCCCAGTAAAAGCAGTGAAAAGCTTTCTTTACTGAGTCACTCTCCCTTGAGACAGATTGACTGTTTAGGCCAGTGGTTCTCAAGGTCTTTATCCTGCCTCCACACCTTCCCCATGTACAACATGCTCCCGTGAAATACATCGCTCTTCACACCCAGGTAACTGAGAGGTACTGAGGAGTTGACGTGATTTGGCAGGGAGCTTCCCCTGGTTTTCCTTTCCCTCCACCCACATCCTGCCTGTTGCTTGGTCATGAGGTCCTCTGGATGTCTCAGCCCCTAAAACTTGCTCACCTTCGCCTCCCCACTTTCAGCTATCAGCTGCTAAAATCCTCACTCTGCCGTTTCCAATTTCCCAGGCCTTGAAAGGGATCACTTTTAATTCTGGCATCTGGTCTGCAGTGATTACCTGTTTCATAGCCAGTTTTCTGGAGAGAAATGATTACCAACCTTGAGTCCCCAGAACTGGCCCTGGGGCTTTCTATAAGGGTTTAGGTGAGTGCTCCTTACCACTTGCTTCAGGTCTGTAATATAACAAGACCTCAAGACCTTCACCACACAATACCCAGAACAGTCATGCAGTGAGTATTAGAATCTACAGAGATTACAAAGATGAGGGGTGCAGTGGAAATAAGAGGTGGACACAAACCAAGATTTGGACAGTTGACATGTGAGAAAAAAGATGCTAGACTGTGCTGATCATGCTGATATGATTTATAGGTTTTTGTAAGAGCAAGCAGCTCATTTTCTTATTCCTCACCCAAGGATGTGTTTATTGATTTTAGAGAGAGAGGAGGGGAAAGAGAGAGGTAGAGAAACATCACTGTGAGAGATAAACATTGATCAGTTGTCTCTTGTATGCCCCCCAACTGGGAATCCAACTCACAACTCAGGTATGTGCCCTGACCAGGAATGAAACCCACAGACTTTTGGTGTATAGGACGATGCTCCAACCAACTGAGCCATCTTGCCAGAGTGAGAAAACAGCTCTTTTTTTTCTGTGTTCATTGGCCCAGTAAACAGAGCATAAGGTAAGGTTAAAAAAATAGAACCAGATCACAATAAGCAGACCCTTACTGCATGCTAGTGTCTTAGAGTTAAATCTGGCTATTGCCCATGCTCTGGGGATAAAGACAGCCATGATTTCTTTCAACATGGAGCCCAAAATCTGGGATCCACTCCTGTGGTTCAGATCAAAGAAGTCTGTGGCTGAGTGAACAATCATGTATTCTATATGGAACCCCTAGGCTAGTTTTAGTTCTTGGCATATAGCACATATTCAGTCAATGTTTGATCAGTGGTTGAGTTCTCAGTAAATATTCATTTTCTCATTAAGACCATATCCTTTAGGAGCAGAAAGTGCCAATTCATGATTAGTTGCCAGTTCATGATTAAAGAGATCCTACCCTCACACCTAGGGGTTCAGATGGTGTGGGACAGGTGAAAGCAAAAAGGAATAGTCTAGGTCAGGATGACAAACATAAGGCACATGTACTACAATTCTCTTCTCCTTCATCCATGGCAGACATTGCTAATTAATCATAGTACTCTACCACTGAGTCCACATGCAGACTCAGACTCCTTCTCAACATGTCACTTGAATCAATTTCTACCATTCCAGTGGATTGAGGCATGAAGTATATTTACCATGCTAAATCTAGGCCCCTTACTTATGGAGAGAGCCATGAATACAGGTCTCACAGGAAACAAAGACACTTGTACAGTAAATCAGAAAATCTGCACTTAGTGCACTATGACTTTTGTTTTTTCATACCTATGGCTAAGATTTTTTATAAAGATTTTATTTATTTACTCTTAGAGAGAGGGGAAAGGAGTGAGAAAGAGAGGGAGAAAAACATCAGTCCATTGCCTCTCGTACACGCCCTGACCAGGGACCTGGCCCACAACCCAGGGATGTGCCCTGACTGGAAATCAAACTGGTGACCTTTTGGTCTGTGGGATGACACCCAACCCATTGAGCCACAGCAGTCAGGGCATCGTGGCTAAGATTTATTGCAGGGATTTATTAAAGGTACACAGTCAGATCATAAGGAGAAAAGACATAGATGGAATCTGGAGGAATCCATGTACAAAGACCATAATTTCTTTTTGTTTTTAAATGTTTGAACAAATAAAATGTTTTTATTCTTGAAATGAAATTTTCCTCCCTTGTCTTCCTGATGAACTCCTAGTCATCCTTCATGTTTTCCCTCAGCCTGACCTCCTTTCTGAAGCCCTTATCTCTCTTTTTCCCCATTCCAAAGAGGGTTAATTATCTCTAGCCTATTCTCAGTCTCCTTTCACTCATTCAGCAACACTTATGTATTTACTATGAGGCAAATTCTGTGTTCGTACTGCTTACCTCATAAACTAAACATTGCGATTCTTCAAGACTCTGTCCTCAGCCTCTTTTCTCATTTCCATTTTTCTCATACACTGTCCTTGGGCACTCTCATTCACCTGTATGGCTTCAATGATCAGCCCTACTCAGGTGGCTCTACCTCTCTCTGCCTCTCTCTCTCCCTTTGTCTCTCTTCTGATGTTCAGTTATGCACATCCACATATCTGTTTGAATGTTTTGTGGACACTTTAAAATCAACCTGTCAGCCCTGGTTGGTGTGGCTCAGTGGACTGAGTGCTGGCCTGTGAATCAAAGGGTCACTGGTTCAATTCCCAGTCAGGGCACATGCCTGGGTTGTGGGCTGGTTCCCCAGTAGGGGGCACACGAGAGGCAACCACACATTGATGTTTCTCTCCCTCTTTTTCTCCCTCCCTTTCCATCTCTCTAAAAATAAATAAAAATTTAAAATCTTTAAAAAATAAAATCAACATGTCAAAACTTAACTAAGTTCTGATGTCCTGTCCCTCCTCCAGTGCTCCCTATCCCAGTGTATGGTATTGCTGTCTACCCAGGTGACTAGAAATCTGGGAACTCTGACTCTTTCCTCCTCCTTAGCCCCCACATCTGATCGATCACTAATCCTATCGATTCTACCACCTTAATCTCTGTTACATTGCTCTAACTTCCTCCATCCCCATTGCCAACAACCTGAGTCACGTATTCTCTCATCTGGATCCTTGCACGTGCCTCCCAACTGGTCTCCTTGTATCCATTTCTTGCTTCCATCCAATCTGTTCCCTATAAAACAGTGAGAAGAATTTTTTTCAAATGCAAATATGATATATAACCCTTGACAACTCTTCAGTGGCTTCCCATTTCTCTGGAATTAAAGTAAAAGCATGGCTTTAAATATGGACCAATACAGTCAGGCTACTGTCTCTTCTGTCTCAACCCCCATTGCTCCCCACCAGCTCCCTCCTACATACCACACTCGCACCACATGAAACTTCTTTCCCCACCTCACTTGATTTCTATTCATCATTTAGACCTCATCTTAGATATGACCCTCCTGAACCCCCAGTGTTTAACACAGTACTTGGTATTCAGTCAGTGCTCAATAAATAGTGGCAGATTGCATGAGTGGCTGGAACTTAGTAGAGAAATTTTATCCAGACTGGGCATGAATTTGGATGGCTGATAACCCCCTTTGAAGTAATGCTTCTCTATTAATGTGGTTGTTTGCAAATGTTAATGTGTGACTGACAAGGGATTGACTGGAAGCTGAACAATAGGTGAGAAACAAATTGTTCCCTGATGTGTGTAGAGCAAGGAATGAGTCAGGGAAACAATGAAAGAATCAGGATGGAATTAGCTAAAAACAAAAGATTAGTGTGAAATAGCCTGCAGGAAGCTGGAGAGTGGACAAGGAAGGAAAAGACTGAGTGAGTGGTTAGCTAAGATTAATAACTATAACAGGTTATGGCACTTTATATTTTATAAAGCCCTTCACATACACTGTTCACTGAATCCTTACAATGGCCTGCTAATACAACTATTATGATTAAATGCTCCCTTCTGAATTTTAGTGGGAGAGGAAACTGAGGCTCAGAGGATAGAGTCACCTGGCAAAGTTATGCAGCAATCTAATGAGCCAGGGCTCCAACCCATGTGCATTAAGTGCTATGCATGTGCTATGCCCTAGAGCATCCTATGGGCAGGAGAATCAGGGCAGGTGAGAGAGTGATTCTATCTGACACTGCTCAGGCCTTCCTGACCTCCTGAACACACCTCCTATCTGGGTCAGGGGCCCCTCCTCTGCCAGGCCATAACACCATAAGATTCCCAGTAGCCCACTCAGAGTGCTGCATTGGAATCATGCTTATGATTCTCCCCTGATATTAGTTCTATCTCTATCTCTATCTCTATCTCTATCTCTATCTCTATCTCTATCTCTATCTATCTCTGTATCTATATATCTATATCTATGAGGGAAGGTATCCCCAACACGGAATTTATTTATAAAAAATTGTGTATTTATTCTCACATGTTTAAACTTCAGTCACCTTCAAAGTAGTCTCCATTTGATGCACTACACTTATCAAGATGTTTTTTCCACTGCTCAAAACAGTTTTGAACTCATTGATTTTGATGCCTTTTAGTGCTTCTGTCATTTTTTGTTCCACCTCTTTCACATCAGCAAGATGTTACCCTTTGAGGACTTTTTTTCATCCAGGGAAATGAAAAGAAGTCACTCAAGGCTAGGTCAGGTAAATAGGAAGGGTAGGGCATGGAGGTCATGCCATTTTTGGTCAAAAGTTACTAACAACTCAGCACTGTGTGGGCAGGTGTTGAGTCATCACCCATCATTAAATGGGCAAACGTGCTGAAAGAATCTTTAAAAAAGTTTGCTGAAGCTGACCACTGCCTTTTACAATGCCAGCTGCTGCACTGATACAGATGGGTTCCTAGCACACTCACCTAGTGGGAGAAGCCTATACTACAAGAAGTCCACCCTCCACAAGATAATTCTTGTTTTGGAGAGGCCCCAAGTATATCTATCTCTATCTCTGTCTCTATCATCTCTATCTCTATCTATCTATCTATCTATCTATCTATCCATCCAGACTGTCCAGACTGGTCCAGAAGGCATCCAGCCATGTAATACGAAAAATGGAGGCATTTATTGAAAAAGATACAAGAAACATTGTACACAGGACAATAATGCCTCAGTCCCTTTCAAAGTCAGCACCTTGGGACCTCACACAGTTCTCCCAGCCAACCTGTTATATTTTCCTGAATGTCACTAATGGTCTGAAATCTCTTCCCTTTCAAAGATTATTTTAGTTTCGAAAAAAGCCAGAAGTCACAGGGCACCAAATCTGGGCTGGGTCACCTGGGTAATTTGATGTTTCACAAAAAAAACTTTGCATGAGATGTGATGTATGAGTGGGCACACTGTCATGATGATGCTGCCAGTCACCAGTTGCCCATAGCTGTGGCCTTCTGATTCATATGAATAGTTTCTGTGCAGGAATGTTCAAGCTTAATGCAAAATTTGATGGAGATTTGTTGCTCTACTTGCTCGGTCATTTTGAATGTGATGGCCACACAGTACACATGCTCACTCAATGGTGTCTACTGGCCCCACTGACTAGTACAGTGGAAGTGTTACTATTCATGCATGCACATTCCAATCCACTCTCCTTGGATGCCAGGTTACATCGATGTTTCACAAACTGTTCTCATTGTATTAACAATGGCTGGACTTTTTCTGGACAGACCTCATTGTATTTCTCAATCCCCAGCACAGCAGCCTTAATGTATGCCACAGAGTGGGCTATTGGGTTATACCTAAGGAGTGGGTCCTAACAGGAAGGAGTTGAATTGGAAAGGTAGGGGATGGGACTCAGACAGGGGCAGGAAGCTCTGAACTAGTAATTATCTAGTCTCCAGGGAAACAAACCACTCAGTCTCTTCAAAGGCCTACTCCAGTGAGGCCCAGATCCATATAGCCAAGGAAAGGGAATCTTTCATAATAATGCTAGAATTCCCAGACTGCTGGTGCTTATGGCCCTGCAATGGCAATTCAAATGAGTAACAGCTAACAAAAGACCACAAACACATACAGAAGAGACACAAACAAAATCCGTGAAGCTTGAATGACCTCATTTTCTCAGACAGGAGGTAACAAGGCAGAGTGCTTCAGGGAATTAAAGGAGAAAACACCTTGGAGTATGCAGTGGGCTGAATAATGAATGGCCCCTAAAAAACATCTACGTCTGAATCCCCTGAACCTGTGAACTCTATTTTATATGGCAAAGAAGGACATTGCAGATGAGACTAATTTAAGGATCTTGAGATGAGCAGATTATCCAGGATTATCTGGGTGGGTCTTAAGTGCCCTCACATGTATCCTTATAAGAGGAAGCCAGAGCCCTGGCTGTTGTGGCTCAGTGCATGGAGCACTGGCCTGTGACCCAAAAGGTTGCCTGTTCAATTCCCAGTCAGGGCATGTGCCTGGGTTGCAGTCCAGGTCCCCAGTAGGGGCCCTGCAAGAGGCAACCACACACTGATGTTTCTCTCCCTCTGTTCCTTCCTCCCTTCCCCTCTCTGAAAATAAAGAATAAAATCTTTTAAAAAAAGAGGGAGTCAGAGAGAATATTGACAAAGCAATGTGATCACAAAGGCAGACACTGGAGTGATACAACCACAACCCAAGGAATGCTGGCAGCCACCAGAAACTGAAAGAAGAAAGGACTGGACTCTCCTCTAGAGCCTCCAGAGGGAGCGTGGCTCTATTGACACCTTGATTTTAGCCTAGGGAGACTGATTTGGACTTCTTACCTACAGAACTGTGAAACAATAAATGTGTGGTATTTGAAGTCACCAAGCTTGTGGTAATTTGTTACAGCAGACACAGGAAACTAATACAGAGTAAAAAACACTTTCAGGCATCTTTAGTCATTGCAGATGCTCTGTCACCAATGTAGAATATACACAGTGAAGACAGATGCCCAGTCTGTTTTTGCTACCTTCTCACCACCCCATTCATTAGATGAGAAATCTGGGGTCACTTGTCTTATCTGTGTCCTTTGTTCCAGAAAGGAGTGACTGTAAAGATATGGCAGCATTTCTTTCCTGAAATGCTGTGGAAGCCAGATTTAGGTCTAGTGGGACTTGGTTGGGGAAGGGTTAGCTGAAAGTGGGCAGATGGGATGGGGTCTGACCTAATTGAGAAGCTCTATTGCTTGTTATTCAAGCAACAACCAAAACTAGTCCATAGCACAAAGGAGGCCTGGATGTTGAAAAGAGAAATGGGCATGTGAGATCTCTAAAGGAAGCTGTTTTTCATGAAGAAGGGCCAGCTATAAAAGTCACATGTCAGGAATGCAAACTCAACAGCATCTGAGTAAAGAGGCCAGCCACGGGAGTCTGGTGTTAGAAAGTCAGAGCAAGACTGGTAATGAAGCAGACTCCATGCTGCACCTTCTCTTTCCCTAATAAGGTCAAGGTTTGTCCCTCAGAATGAGGTTGGAGCACAAGCTACAAAGAACAAAACAAGCACTCATAGCACTGACACTGTGTGCCAGGCATTGTGCTAAAGTGGTCCACATGTATCAATTCACTTCATCCTCAGCACAACCATAGGAGATAGGTACCATTCTTGTTTCTATTCCAAAGATAAGGGAAGTGAGGCCTAGAGAAATTGTATAACTACTTCAACATTGTATAACATACTCCACTTAGTATGTGGAGGAGACAAAATTCAATCTGGAATTTGAAATCAGGGCTGCTTGACTTCAAAGCCCATGTGCCAGTGAATCTCAATCCCAGCTACAAATTGTGAGCTTTAAAAATGTCTCCTACCTGGCTGGTGTGGTTCAGTGATTGAGTGCAGGCCTCTGAACCAAAGGGTCACTGGTTCGATTCCCAGTCAGGGCATATGCCTGGGTTGCGGGCCAGGTCACCAGGAAGGGGCACGCAAGAGGCAACCACACACTGATGGTTGTACTCCTCTCTCTCTCTGCCCCTTCCCCTCTCTAAAAATAAATAAATAAATAAATAAATAAATAAATAAATAAATATTTTTAAAAAGTCTCCTGCCTGGGTTCCATTGCCAGAGATTCTGCCTTAATTGGTTAGAGGTGGGGCCTGGGCATCAAGTGTTTTAAAATCTCCACAGGTGATTCTAATATTCAGAGTTTAGAACCACTGGACTAGGCTACACAGACTCTTAAATGACTGCTAGTTCCTCCTTCTTCCAGAAGTGTTTGCTTGTTATTGAAATAAATCTCCCATGGATAGAATTTCTAGCCAAGCTGGAGACATAGTAATAACTATAATGATGGTGATAATAGTAAATAACTCTGTAACTCTGTAGGCTTTGTCATTTACAAAATGCTTTCATACACATTCTCTTCCACTTAATCCTCATAACAACCCTCTAAATTAATGATTGTAAGCACCATTTTACAGATTATCAAACTGAGGCTCAGAGAGATTAATAAACTTGCCCAAAGGATCACAGAGCTGGTAAACAGCAGAAATTCAGTCTTCTGATTTCATATTCTCTACTCTCTTGATTCCAGCACAGGTACAACCTGCCCAGGTCACAGACCTGCAGATGTGGAAGTAGGCAGACGATAACCACATATATCTCTCAAACTCACCCCTTCTTTCCCATGCCAGCAGCCTCAGCCTTCTTTTATCTTGACACCATCATTTTGTGGGAATTCCTATCTCTGGTACATTTTCTTTTTTTATAGATTTTATTTATTTTAGAGAGGGAGAGGGAGGGGGAAAGAGATGGAGAGAAACATCAGTGTGTGGTTGCCTCTTGCCTGCCCCAGCCAGGGGCCTGGCCTGCAATCCAGGCATGTGCCCTGACCAGGAATCAAAGCAGCGACTTTTTGCTTTGTGGGACAATGCTGAACCAACTGAGCAACACTGGTTAGGGCTGGCACATTTTCAGGGTCGTGGTTCAGTTTTTATCCCACCTATAAACTTCATTTTTCCTTTGTAATGATATAAATGAATAGAAAGAAAAGAAGTATAAATAGAAAGAAAAGAAAAAAAAAAGTACTGTTAATCCTGACACACCAATGAGTTGTGTGTTTTCATTTTTCATGTTCTTCTCTCCAGAGCTTGGCCATATGCATACATCATTTTTACATACTTGTAACTTTAGCATAGATGCAATTGCACATTCTGCTTGTGTCACTTAGCATTATATCATAATCATTTGCTGTGTTGCTGCAGCATCTTCTTAAATTATCATTTTAATGGGCACATAATATTCCATTGAGTGGATACACTGTCATTTACTTAAGTATTTCCAATTTTTCACTATTATAGATAAAGCTGCAATAACCATCCTCATACATAGCACTTTTTTTTTCTTTTGGATGGTTTCCTAAGCCATCTATCACCTTAAATACACCTCTTCTTCTCATTCAGTTATTCATTCACCCACTCATCATTCAGTCTGCAGCATTGCCAGGGCATCAGGCACATACTCAGAACAATCCATTGAGGACCATGTGCTCAGGCTGGTGGTAAGACAAGCGCCTCAGCAAACAGTTATGATATTATGCTGTAAGTGCTATCAGAGACCAGTGGAGGAAGTGACAAATTCTGTCTCTTTCTCCTGGGGTGACTTCTCATTGTCCTCTTACTGGGACTTTGCCTCCTACCTGACAGCTGCAGCTGACTTCATTTCTCCAGTCTTTTCTTTCTTGGCTGGTGTTTTAGTGTCCCTAAAGTCCCCTTCCTCTGAGAAACCTGCCCCAACTTGACCCTGGGATGCACACTCCCTACAACTTACAAGCCTGCTTTCTTCCTTCATTCAAATACCTCTGACTGACACCTCCTCTTAAGAAATCTTCAGAAAGGTAATAAAGTAGGCCCTTAGGCCAAATTTGGCCTGTAGTTTTTTTTTTTTTAAGATTTCATTTATTTATTTTTAGAGAGAGGAGGAAAGAGGGAGAAAGAGAGGGAGATAAACATCAATGTGAAATATCTGTAAGTTGCCTCTTGCGTGTCCCCAAGTGGAGAACTGGCCCACAGCCCAGGCATGTACCCTGGCTGGGAATTGAACCTGTGACCCTTCGGTTTGATGCCCAACCTAGTGAGCCAACTAGCCAGGGTGGGCCAGCAGTTTTATTTGTTGAGCACTGTGTTTTCAAAGGTTGGAAGTAGGGTGCCTGTTGCATACCTGTTGGCTTCCCCCCAGGTCCCTCATTCCCTGCCATCCCAGGTTATGTCACCTCCACTGAGGAATTTACCCAGCCTGGTCTGAAGTGGCGAGGCAAACTAGGTTACCTTCCACTAAACCAGAAGTTCATTGTCCTGTCTCACTTTCTTAACCCTCTACAGTAGGAATTTCATTTCCCCTATCTTCCAACCTTTAGACATGTTGTTGTTTGGTTAATCCATGTCCATTTGCTTTATTCATTCATTCAGGCAATCAATTGGTCAGTGAAGGACTCCTTCCTGAGCACCTGTATTGTGTCAGGTCCCCTGTCGGATGCTGGGTACACAGAAAAGAATGACAGCTCTGACCAGTGTGGCTCAGTGGGTTGAGTGTCACCCCACAAAGTGAAAGGTCACTGGTTTAATTCACAGTCAGGGCACATGCCTGGGTTGGTTTGATCTACAGTTGGGGTACATATTAAAGGCAAACAATTGATGTTTCTGTCCCACATCAATGTTTCTTTCCTTGTCTTTCCCCCTCACTTGCATTCTCGAAAACTAAATAAGTACAATCTTAATAAAAAAAAAAAAAGAGCCCTGGCTGGTGTGGCTCAGTGGATGGTGTTGTGAGTGCCAGCCTGTGATCCAAAAAGTCATTGGTTCAATTCCTGGTCAGGGCACATGCCTAGGTTGTGGGCCAGGCCCCCATTTGGGGACAGTCAAGGAATGTCTCACATATCAATGTTTGTCTCCCTCTCTCACTCCCTCCCCATCTCTAAAAATAAATAAAATCTTTTCTTTTTTTTAAATATTTTATTCATTTTTATTTTTAGAGAGGGAAGGGAGGGAGAAAGAGAGAGAGAGAGAAACATCAATGTACAGTTGCTGGGGGTCATGGCCTGCAACCCAGGCATGTGCCCTGACTGGGAATCGAACCTGCAACACTTTGGTTTGCAGCCCGCGCTCAATCCACTGAACCACGCCAGCCAGGGCTTCTTTTTTATTTTTATTTTTTAAGAAAAGAATGACAAGTGATTTTGCATGGGCAGTACTCATGGTCCAGTGTAAATGTCTCCTTCATGGATTAGGATTGTAAACTCCTTTTAAGGAAGAATTGAAGGCAAAAGAAGGAGTTGGTTAAAACACTTTATGTAGGGTCTCACATAAAAAAACAGGTTATTCAGTACTCTTTGATGAAGGCCTTGACAAAGTAAAAGCTATTCAATGACCATTCTGTTAATACTTCATTACCATGCCCCACTGATGTTTAGCTTTGCAGGACCCCCACCCGACAAAAATCCATATTCTGTGCTAACCAGGGAAGCTGAGCAGCTTGGCTGTCCTTACGCAAAGCTGAAGATTGCCAGTTTGATTGCTGGTCAGGGCACATGCCTGAGTTGTAGGTTCAGGTCCCCAGTTGGGATGTGTATGAGAGACAATCAATCACTATTTCTCTCTCACATCGATGTTTCTCTCATCTTTCTCCCTCCCTTCCCCTCTCTCTAAAAATAAATAAATAACATGTTTTTAAGAATTCATATTCCATCTGGGAACAAACTGGTCATCTGGAAGAAACTGGATGATTATCCTAAGATCTCTCATTAGTGAGGATCTTGCCCCTTCCTCTCATTTGGCCCCTGCCTTCATCTAAATGAGCTTATGTTGTATTTATACACATACACACATGCACACACCGAAGTAAGAAAAAAAAGAAAGTATGTTCCATTCACTTTATTGTCTCTTTCACCACCTGCTTTGGGCCAAGAATGTTAAACATTTTGTGTATTATTTAATTTAACCCTCACAGCATCCCCACCTGGTAGCTCTATTTGAGATTGAGGAAATTGGGCTCTCTGAGATTTGGTACCATGTGCAATTTCACATCTTGGCAGGGGCCAAGATGAAAGCAAAGAATCGAAGCTTGAAAGGGGCAGCCTTTCCTCAAGAGGGTTTCCACCCGAATCCTTACCAGGTTCATCTTGCCTTCAGACCCAAATCCCTCAAACAGTGTTCTATCTACAGATCACAGGCATCTGTACCCCTTCTTCCTGAGGAAACAAGTCCAGGGAGGACCCTTTAAGACTCAGAAATGCTACCTCTCTCTCTACCTCGGTTTCATCTTCTCAGCCCAAGCCTTCAAGTGGCCCATCACAGCCACTTTCATTCCTCCCTTGTGGGAGCTTGATAATGTTCCTGGATGTCTTGACCCATCTGTGGCCCAAATGCTTTTTCGCTTGAACTGATTTGAGACAAGATGGGAGTTTTTTCAGAAGGAGCTTTTCTCAGAAGCTAAGGGGAACACAACAAATTTTTTTAAATGACAAAGCCCTAGAAATAAATGAGTTTACAGAAGACTCATTCCTCTGCATTATGGAACTCAGATCTTTCTACTGATGCACTTGGCTGGCACAGCTCACAGGGCACTCAATCTGCATTCCTATTCTTGGCCCCAATCCTGTTTCAGTTGGACGCTCCACCACTGCTACTCAGACTCATTGCCTGGAAAGTTTGGTTTGGTGCCATCAATTAGAGGTGGTGGGTATGGGGGGGTTTGGGGAGATGAGGTGAGGAACATTTGCAGATTGCCTCCTGGTCTTGGGAAACTCTGTACTTGCCCTGAGAAAACTACCTTGGTTCCTGGTCCCATCAGTGAGGCAGGAACTTCCTCTGCCAGCTCTGGAAAGACCTTTCTTGCTCTTCAGGAGGCCTTGCAAGTGTTTCTATAAATCCTCTTACATGCTTCTATATGGCTGTGGTCTCAAAAAAGCCTATCTTCACCCCAGCTTGTTTCTCTGAGTCTCCTCTGATCGTCCTGAAGCTTATCTGGTGGACACTTTTTGGGGTGGTGGTTTGGCTCATTATAACACCCCTGTGGCAGCTGCTGCTGATTGTCTGTCCATGAGCAATTTCCCCACTTTTTTTTTTGCTAACAGATGGAAATACGCTGGGTCCTTGATGATGAATTAAGCAATCCCAGAACTCCATATCCCTGGACATCATATTAACAAGACAATGAATTTCCTCCACAGCTTAAGTCCCTTTTCGATGTGTTTCCTATTAACTACAGCTGAAAGCAGCTCTGGGAACACCCCAATGGACAGACCCAATGCCCAAGTCTGCCCTGTGCTACATTACCCTATCCTCCCTCTGTCACTCACTTGTCCAGGATTTCAAAATCTGTTTTAAGTTTACTCAATCAATCTCACTCTCTGGGGAATTTGAAACAGCTGATGGGAGACACAAAGCACAGGGGCCAGTCATTGGAGCCCACTCTCACAGGTGGCAGTGCTCCAATAGCAAGGCCAAGGAGTTAAGTAGGCTACTTACCGATGAGTTACCATATATTGCTGTGTGTAATGCACAATTTTTGGCCAAAATTTTTAGGGAAAAAATAAGGATGCGCATTATACATGGGTAGTACTAATTCCATATCTATATACATATTTTGAATTTTTCTATTTCTGCTTATGCATTAAAAGTGTAACTTTACAAAGCAATAACAATATCTGTATGTAAAATAATACCCTGGAATATGATAATCAGTTTTGTTTCTAAGTGTAAATAAATAAATAATTGAATCAAAAAATTAAAACAAAAGATTTGTTTTCCTGAAAGTTTGGGACAAAAACATGAGTGCACAGTATACATGACAGAATACGGTAAGAAGAATTAAACTACTGGCCTAGCCTCCTGCCTTTCCTGAGGGCAACTCTTCCTTCTGTTGCTTTCAACCAAAAGAATTTAGATAATGACATCTAACCAATTAGACATCAGCACTACTTGTAATCTTTTGGGACACACAGCTGTTTATCCTGGGCCTGACACTGCTTTCATTTCTATGTCAATGCAGGTCCATTGGTAGTAGCTGCCTAGAGTACTCAGTTAAGAACTTTGATATAGAGTAAGTACTGAAGTTGGGGTGCAGTGACCACTTAGCAATGTCCACCACAGACACATGAGTGGTTAAGTGGCACTACGTATTTACAGACTCTGTCTAGGCTAACACTTGGGGCTGTTCTCTCTAGTAGCCTATGTGGTCTCTTTCTATAGCCTGTTCATCTGCCTAGCTCATGATCAAAATGAAACCATAATCAAAATGAGAAGGGAACCCATGGTACAGGAGAACATATTTGCTAATGATACATCACACAAGGGTTTAAACTCCAAAATATATAAAGAACTCATATGATTCAACATCAGGAAGACAAACAATCCAATTAAAAAATGGATAAAGGACCTGAATAGACACTTCTCCAAGGAGGACATACAGAGGGCCCATAGACATATGAAAATATACTAAACATCAGTAATAATCAGAGAAATGCAAGCTAAAACCACAGTGACACAGCACTTCATACCGGTCAGAATGGCCATCATAAACAAATCAATGAACAAGTGCTGGCGAGGTTGTAGAGAAAAGGGAACCCTAGGGCACTGTTGGTGGGAATGCAGACTGGTGCAGACACTGTGGAAAACGGTATGGGATTTCCTCAGAGAACTAAAAATGGAACTGCCTTTTGACCTAGTGATTCTGGTTCTGGAGATATATCCTAAGAATCCTGAACCACCAATCCCAAAAGATATATGCACCCCTATGTTCACAGCGGCATTATTTATGGTAGCCAAGATTTGGAAATGGCCTAAGTGCCCATCACTAAATGAGTGGATAAAAAAGCTGTGATAAATTTACACAATGGAATACTACACAGCAGTAAAAAGAAGAAGAAGAAATTCTTACCATTTTCAACACCATGGGTGGACCTGGAGAGTATGATGCTAAGTAAAATAAGCCAGAGAAAGAGAAGTACCATATAATCTCACTTATATGTGGAGTCTAATGAACAAAATAAAATAATGAGCAAAATAGAATCAGAGGGTTGGAAACATGGAACAGACTGACAGCTGTCAGAGAGGAGATGGAGGGGGGACTGGATGAGAGAAGGTTAAGGGACTAGTCAAAGAACACATATGCATCACCCATGGACATGGACAACAGTGGGGGGATGGACTGTGAGAATGGAGCATGGGCAGAGGGAGAGAGGGCAAAGGTGGGAAACTGGGACAACTGTAATAGCATAAAAATTAAATATACTTTAAAAACACACACGACTTTGTGACTTTGGAGAAATCACTTTCCTCTCTGAGCTCTAGTTCCTTAAGTGTAAAATAAAGAGTTGGATGAAATGGTCAGCAGGTCATTTCTAGTTTTTTGAAGGACATGCTCCTTCAATGGTCAGTAGGAGACTCAGTCTTTTACTGTTTCAGAAGCCACTCTCCCCTCCTCTATCACAGCACTCACTGAGTTCCAGTGTCTTGTCTGTGGAGTGCCTCCTGTTGTCAGTCTATTGGCAGAGGAGAGAGGATTGACAGGTCTTGAGCCCAATGAATCATCAGGCCTTTTCCAGTTCAGGTTATGAACTCCACTCACTTCCCCAGGGTTTCTCTGATGATTCATTCAGGTGTTCCTCTCTTATCCTTGGGAATGACCTTCCAGAATTTTATCTCTTCAGTTTTGCAATAGGAAAATACTTCACATGCTGAGTTATAATAATAGACAATAGTCATCAACAGTTAAAAGCGTTGCTCTCTCATGCCCTCCCTTCTCTGCCGCCCATCATCCCCACCATGTGCCATCCTCATCAGGCCCTCACTCCACCCCTTCCTCACTCATTCTTCAGACAGTCCTGCATTCTTGAGCATTTCCATTCTGAGACCCCCCCACTGCCTGTACCTCTTTCCCTTTCACCAAAGGAAGTTTGGCCTCCAGTGGCAACCCAGCCTTTCCCTTCTCCCCACCCTGCCACCCCGCTCCAGTCTCCTCGCCCCTCAGAGGGCCTCTCCCTCTGCAGCTGCTGCAGTCTGAATAAGCACAACAACAAAAAAAATCACCACATGTATTAAAGGGAAATTCTTGTTGGACAACTGCGGATTTCCCTGGGCAGGACTTCAGTTTTAGTTTCTCAGGGTTCCTATGGAGCCTAATTTGCTGCCCAGATGCAACCCTCCCCCACCCCCAGATGTCTGGGCCTGTAGGCAACCAGAGCCCTGCTGGTCCCAGAAGAATTGTCTTCATCCACCAGGAAGAGGCCAAAGGAGCAGAGAGGGCAGGGAAAAGTCAGCCAAACTGGGCAGGGAGCAGGCAGCTCACCCTGTAGGGAAGTATAACTCAGAACTAGGGGCCCTGAGGGCAGGGAGCCAGGCTCCCCCTCACTGAAGCAGAAACTGATCTTGCAAATAAACACATAAACAGATTACCAGTGAGTCAGGAAGGGCTGCTAAGGGGCTGGAGAGCTGAGCTATCCCCAGCCCCACCCCTGGCACTTCCTGCAAGCTTAGGCCTGATCTTTGCCCAAGAGGGATTGGGTCTCCAAAGCCTAGGCCTCACCCAGTCTCTCAGCTGCTGAGGGAAGTCCTGAGCTTGGCTAGGCCTGGGCCTCTCTTCCTTGTTGCCCCTTTCTCCCTGGCTTCTCCACCTAGAACCCCCCTCTAATTCTTTTTGCTTCTCAAGCCTGGGCTCTTGTCCATCTCCCTCGGGCACTACTGACATCTCTTGCCAGTTTTTCACTTTCCCAACACCCTTCAAGCACATTTACTACCATGTGCCTCCTTCTCTGGGCCTCCTTCCCAAATACCCACCATGAACCTTGAAAATGGTCCTAGATAATAACTCTCACTTCACCCCTCTCCTACTCTTTTTCGGAAGCCCAGGCAGAACCTGTGATTTCAGTTGTTAGGGCCTCAGTCTATCACAAAATGCTGAGAGCCCTGCCCAACCCCAATAGGCCTCCCTGAGGGACGTCCTTATGCTGTGATGCAGAATCCAAGTGCCCAGGCCCTGGGCCTCAGAGAGATTTTCCCAGCCTGTACCTTTCTGTCATTGCCCTTTTCTGCCACTCCAATCACAATGATTAGGGAATGGCACCAAACATTCTGCTGCTGGGAGGGCCCCAGGGGATTCTGTGACAGGTCAGAATGCATGCCTCCAGATTTGGCCAGAGGGAGAGACACTTGCCCCTTGGTCTAGGTTGGAAGTTCCATAGCTATGTCTATGCTTACTACTGTATCCTCAAGGCCTAGCACAATGTCTGGCACAGAGGAAGCACTCAACAAATATGTAGAAAAGTGCATGCATAGCCCTGGCCAGTGTGGCTCAGTGGGTTGGGCATCATCCCACAAACTGAAAGGTCACTGGTTCGATTCCTAATCAGGGCATATGCCTGAGTTGTGGGTTCACTCCCCAGTTAGGGAGGGAGCTTACGAAAGGAAACTGATCAATGTTTCTCTCACACATGGATGTTTCTCTCCCTTTCTTTCTTCTTCCCTTCCCCTCTGTAATTGTGTGTGCATAAATATCTAAAGAAATAAAGCTACAGCAACAAACTTCTAGGGCCTAGGATGGTGTCTCCTCATATGACTAAAATCCCAAGACCTCTGTACTACATTTGTTTTCTATGGCTTCCATAACACATAAACACCAATGTACAGCTTAAAAGAATATGTATTTATTAGCTCACAGTTCTGTTGGTCGGAAGGTCAGATAGGTGGGCTCCACAGGTTTCTCTGCTCAGGGTCTCATAAGACCAAGGTCAAGGCTTCGGCTGGACTCTTACCTGGAGGCTTAGAGTCAGAACTCACTTCCACATTGATTTGGGTTGTTGACAGAATCTACTTCCTTGTGGAGGTGGGCCTAAGGGCCCATTTCCTTCCTGGCTTCCAGTTGGGGACCTGCTCACTGCTTTGACAGAGATCACCTGTGATTTTTTTAATCCATCCTTTCCATCTTCAAACTAAGCACAGTGTTTCAAATTTGACTTTGCCATCTGCCTTCCTCTTCTGCCACCAGCAGGAGAAAATTCTCTGATTTTAAGGTTTTATTTAATTAGATTATGCCCGTTCACAGTGCTCTCTCTCTCACACATACACACACGCGGGCGCGCACACACACACACACACACAGTAAGAAGGCAACCATCTACAAGCGAGGAAGAGAGCTCTCACCAGAAAACAAATCACCTGGCACCCTGATCTTGGAGTTCCCAGCCTCCAGACCTATGTGAAAAATCATTTTCTGTTGTTTAAGCCACTTGATCTGTAGTATTTTGTTGTGGCAGCCCAAGTAGTCTAAGACAGTGACCATGATACCTGACAGCATAAAGCAAGATGGAAAGAAGGCTCCCAGCCCCCTTGTGCAATCCTACTCTCTGTCTGACCTTTTTGGCACCCGCTGAGAACCAGTCTGTATGTCCAATCATCCCCAGTCTTGGAGCCTAGAAGAAGGGGGAAAGGGCCCATTTTTTGAGGTTTAGGCTAGCTTGATGCAGCTGCCTGTGAACTGGATAGGGCTGCTCATTCAGCTGGGACCCTGGGGGTGAGGCCACTGTCCCAGGCAGGTCCAGGAAGGCTGCAATGGGAATTAGCTGCAGCTGGAAATCTGCAGCAGGAAGCAGGGCAAGTGCAGAGTGCCCTCCATGTGCAATTGATTTGTGACTGTGAACAGCAGATTTGGGACGTGACAGCCGACTGCAGGGTCAAGCAGCCAGCAGAGCTGTGTTGGTTTGGAGGCAGTTCAAGTCTCTGAACTGAAAAATCTTATTTTGGGGCAAAGACCATGAGCATCTGTTTCAACTCTGAGACTGCCTCCTCCCCACTGATGTTGCTGGTTTCTTTTGTCAGAACATGTAGGCCCCAAAGGTGGCCCCTGGAAGCAAAACTGCCAGTTGTTCAAAGGGGTTGTGCCTTAGTTATCTATTGCTGTGTAACAAAGTACCAGAAACTTAGTGGTGTAAAACCACACAAATGCATTATCTCCTGGTCTCCACACATCGGAAGTCTGGGCTGTTTAACTTGGTCCTCTGCTCAGGGCCTCATTAGATTCAAATCAAGGTGTCGCAGGGCTGTGATCTCACCTGAAGCTTAGGTTTCTCTATCAAGCTAATTGGTTGTTGGCCGAATTCAGTTCTTTGTAATTATAGAACTTAAGTCCCCATTTACTTGCTGGCTATTGGCCAGTGATTACTCTTATCTCCTAAGGAGGCCACCCTCAGGTCCTGGCCACATGGCCCTTTCCATGTAGCTGCAGTGGTTCTTCTCCTTCTTCACCACCAATTTTTAACTTTTAATTTTGAAATAATTATAGAATCACAGGAAGTTGTAAAAAGTGTACAGAGAGGTCCCATTTATTCTTTGTCCAGTGTTCCCCAAAGGCTACACCTTATATAATTATAGTACAATATCCAATCCAGCCAATTGACTTGGTACATGTGTGCATATAGTGCCATGCCATTTTATCACATGCGTAGATTAAGTTTTTTTTTTTTTTTTTTAAAGAGAAAGGGAGGGATAAAGAGAAGCAGAGAAACATTGATGTGAGAGAGAAGCATCCATTGGTTGTCTCTTGTACATGCCCTGACCGGGGACCAAACCCATAACCCAGGCATGGGCCTTAACTGGGAATTGAACTGGAACCTTTTCACTATTTGTGATGATGTCCAACCAACTGAGCCACACCAACCAGGGCCACATGTATAAATTCATGTAACCACCACTGCAGTCAAGACTTAGAACTGTTTCATCACTTGAAAAGCCCCCATTTATAGTCACCCCCACCTCATTCTCACCCACTGTCTCTAACCCCTGGCAACTAATAATCCGCTCCCCAACTCTATAATTTTGTCATTTTCAGAATGTTTTATAACATGCAATATGTGACCTTTTGAAACTGACTTTTTTTCACTCAGAATAATGCCCTTGAGATCCATCCAAGCTTTTGCATGTATCAATAGTTTATTCCTTTTTTGTTGCTTAGCAGTATTCCATGGTATAGATGTACCAGATTTGTTTAAGCATTCACCTTGTGAGAGACATTTTGGTTGTTTTCAGTTTTGTCTGTTACAAATAAAGTTGTTATGAACAATTGTGTGTAGATTTTTTTGTCAACATAGGTTTCCATTTTTCTGGGATAAATGTATGAGTGCAGTTGGTAACTTATATGGTTAACTATACAAGTACATATATATATGTACCTGTATTTTGCCATGTATATTGTGTACCCACATTTTTGGCCCAAACTTTCAGGAAAAAATCTTTTGTTTTAATTTTTTAATTCAAAATTTTATTTATTTATATTTAAAAACTTCTTTTTTCATGTTATAAAGGAATTTTAGCATTTACTTTTGAACATATTATGGTACAAGACATTTTATATAACAAATAATTACAAAAGACAAGAACAGATATAAGATATTTCAGGCACTACCCATGTATAATGTGCATCCTTATTTTTCCCTCAAAAATGTTGGCAAAAAAAGGACACATATTACATGGAAAAGCAGTAGTTTTTTAAAAAATATATATGATTTTTTTAGACAGAGGGGAATAGAGGGAGAACAAGACAGAGAGAAACATCAATGTGTGGTTGCCTCTCATGTGCCCCCAACTGGCATGTGCCCTGACTGGGAATGAAACTGGCAATGCTCTGGTTTGCAGGCCAGCACCCAATTCACTGAGCTCCACCAGCCAGGGAAGAAAAATTATAGTTTTTAAAGACACTACCACACTCTTTCCTAGAGTGGCTGTAGTATCTGACACGCCCACCAGCAATGTGCTCCAGTTTCTCACATCCTCACCAGAATTTGGTATTATTCATATTTTTTCTTTTGGGCCCATTTTAGCCTTTTGGATTGATGGCTTTAATTAGCAATTCCCTGATGGCTAATGATGTTGAACCTCTTTTCAAGTACTTATAGACCATCTGCATATTATCTTCAATGAAATGTTTCTTTATACCTTTTGCTTTCTTTCTAATTGGATTGTTTGTTTTTAGCTGTTGAGTTTTGAGAGTTCTTCCTACATTATAGATACCTTTCCATTATCCAATGTATGGTTGCAAATATTTTCTCCCAGTTTGTAGTTCATGTTTCCTTCATTTTTTTCAAGTTTGTAAAAATGTTTTTTTTTAAATTGTTGACACTTTTACAGATGTCCCCCATTTTCCCCCTTTCTTTCCTTCTTAAAAGGTATGTCACTGAGAAAAAGTTTTTAATTTTGATGAAGTTAAATTTATTATTTTCTTTTATGGATCATGGTTTCCATATCAAATCTAAGAACTCTTCACCAATTCCTAGGCCCCAGAGATTCTCTCCTATGTTTTCCTCTAAAAGTTTTATAGTTTTAACATTTATATGATCTGCTTTGAGTTCATTTTTATGTAAGGTGCAAAGTGCAGGTCAAGTTTGTTTGTTTGTTTGTTTGTTTATGCCTACGGATATCCAAGTGCAATAGCATCATTTGTTGAAAACAGTTGTGTCTTTTAAGGACTCACCCAATTAAGTCAGGCGCTCCCAGGATAATCTTCCTTTTGATGAACCCAAAGGCAACTGATTATGGACCTTAATTATACCAGAAGCATCCATTTTTTCCATATAGCAGCATAATCATTGGGCTGATAGCCCATCATATTTAACCACCCTACCCACACTGAAGGGGAGAGGATATATAAGGGTGAGTGGATCATTGGGTGGGATGGTCATCCTAGAATACTATCACATGCTGGGAACATCCATTCACACCCATCTTTTCCTTCCTGGGTTTGAGAAAGATCTCCTAGCCCTAGAGTCTTATCCCAGTGAGGATTGGCTGTTTTGGAAACTTCTATAGGGAGCTAAGAGTAGGTATGAGTACACGCTTGCATGCCAAGCCCGAAGCAAGATATGATTTGGCTGTTCATTCCTAGAGTTGGGAGTGGGTGGTTTCACTCCGGACTAAACAGCTCTGATGGTAAGGTGAAGCATGGGGTGGGCACTATTTCATGAGCCTTTTCTTTGAAAATAGAGCTTGAATTGACCAAGTCAGAGCAGAAGCTTGCCCTAGTCCTAATTAATATAAGAAATGCCCATTCCCTTGCAATCTATTGTCTAACCTTCACCAGACTCAGTGTTCTGTCACCGGTATTCAGCTAATAAGGAGTTTTGGGGGCCCAAAGGTGAAACTTCTTTTAGCAGTGACTTCTTTTATCCAAGGGACTCCTTTTGTCCCTCTGTACTTCCCTCAAAGAGTTCTACTGCATCTCTTCCCTCTGAAAGAATCAGGTTTGCACAAGACAATGCTTGAGGGGAGCCTTGTGGTAAAAGACCCCAAAATACCCCCACAGCCTCTCTGAAACCACAGACCAGCCACTCCCTTAGAGAACCTGGCTTGACTCTGACTTTTAAATGTAAGATGACACAGTGAAACCAAGCTGCAATAATATGCTTTCAAGCTGGGACCCACCAGGAACATTGTAAGAAGTGGCTGAGAAGATTGAGAAAATTTCATAGAAAAAGTGAATTGAGAAGTATAAGGGGAAGGCCATTAGAAGAGACCCACCCAAATTGAATGGGATCTCAAAACTGTGAATCAATCCTTCATGAAGCCAAAGGGAACCCTGAAGCAGGAAGTATGGGGAGAAGCACTGAATTCTCACATGATTACATTCTCACTCTCCCACGCTGTTCTGGAATTGCCACATTGCTAGCCCCATCAATCCCAATGTGAATGGCGCATCTGGAGCTGAGCAGTATGGCAGCCTGATTCCAACATGTGCTCTGGAAACGCCACTCTAAGGCAAGCAAACTCCTCTACACTCTCAACCTTTTCTCTGAGTGCATCCTGTACCTGCACTAACTCAGGCTCTTCTTGGGCACAGTACTTCCTCTACAACCCACCGACCCCTCCTACATCCCCCCACCCCCCGCACATTGCCTCAAAGCAGGCTCAGCAACACCTGAATCCCTGAAGCTGCTTCCAGACCGCTGCTCATTATCAGGTGAACCCCTTCCTCTTGTAACACTCTCCATTTGACATTATCACCCTCTAGCCTCCCTCCACCACCAATCACTTTCATCCATTCTCCCACATTCTTAGGGAATTTTTTTTTTAGAAAGAGAGGAGAATGAAGGCAGAAAGAGGGGGAGAGAAACACTGATGTGAGAGAGAAATATCGATCATTTGTCTCTCATAAGTACGCCGTCTGGGGACCAGACCCACAACCCAGGCATGTGCCCTGACTGGGAATAGAATCAGTGACCTTTCTTTTGTTTTGCAGGATGATGCCCAACCCAGTGAGCCACACCAGTCAGAAGCATATTCTTAGAGGATTTTGATCCCTCTGGTTTATATTCCTTCTCCACTTCAACTCCTGTCATCATCATACTGGCTGATTTCAACACCCATGTGAATAATTCCACCTATTTCTCTAGCACAGTGGTTCCCGACCTGCAATCACTTTGAGACAAGCCAGTAAGCCAGGAGAAGTGGAGTGGGGAAAGTGAGACAGATAGTTAAACAAGCAGTTTGCAGCCATCTAGTAAATTCTATCTTCCCTAAACCAAGGACACTTAAGAGTAAATGGTTTGTGCCCTGGCTGCTGTGGCTCAGTGGATTGAGTACCGGCCTGTAAACCAAAGTGTTGTGGGTTTGATTCCCAGTCAGGGCACATGCCTGGGTTGTGGGCCAGGTCCCCAGTAGGGGGTGTGCAAGAGGAAACCATACATTGATGTTTCTCTCCCTTTTTCCCTCCCTTCCCCTCTCTCTAAAAATAAAAAAGTAAAATATTTTTTTTTAAAAAGTAAATGGTTTGCACTTTTCCCCAACAAAAGGGTAAATAGCTTAAACCACCCTACTCAGGGAGATAGCAGAAATCCAATTAGTGCCATTTGCCAACCACACTCAAGGACAGATGAAGTTAAGGGAATGAATCTCATTTTGGTGCATCAACATAAAACTGATGAATATTCTATTGAGATCCTCCTCTAAGACCTCTCCTAAATGTGAAGCCTTTAAAACCCCTCAAAATGAAGGTCCCTTCATATGCTCTCCCTCCCAGGAGCACACCCATGCCTTTCCCTCCCCCCATCTTCCCCTACAGGTATGCATCTGCTCCTAAACTGCCAGGGTCCCCACAAGACTTGCAACCAGGGGAGCAATGGGCAGTGACAGTTCATCTCAGGCTAACCCCCTGAACCTGTCCCAAAGGCCCCCTTTTCTGTGATGTAGTGAGCCAAAGCTGCCCAGCATAGGCTCATTTCCCCGCCTAGTATCCTAGGCCCTTCTCTGTTTCACTGTCCCCAGCTTTAATAAACATTCCTAAAAATCACCTGGACTCGTGTTGTCAAATCTTTCCTGCACAAAGTCAAGAACCCACACACTACCAGCTGGCCCGAGGCAGACTCATTTGGAGCCAGGTCCCCTGTCGGGTAACAACTTGTAAAACTTAAAAATTGTTGATGCCTAGAACCAACTCAAACCAATTGGATCTGAATGTTTAGGGATGTGGCTTTAGCGTAGATATTTTTAAAATCTTACAGGTGAGCCCTGACTGGTATAGCTCAGTGGATTGAGTGCCAGCCTGCAAACGAAGGGGTTACGGTTAGATTCCCAGTCAGGGCACATGCCTGGGTTGTGGGCCAGGTCCCCAGTAGCAGTTGCATGAGAGGCAACCACACATTGATGTTTCTCTCCCTCTTTTTCTCCATCCCTTCTGCTCTCCCTAAAAATAAATAAAGTCTTTAAAAAAAATCTTACAGGTGATTCTAGTGTACCAGTATTGCAATGACGGTCTTTTATATTTCCATTGTAAGCCAGGATTGAGGACTACTGCTCTGGCCTTGAAGGTTCTTGACATCCTTAATTCGAATGACTTTCACTTCCACTTCTATTACACTTAGGAATATCACCCTCATGGTCCTATTCTGACCTTGACATCACCTAGAATCTTGCTACCTCTGAATTCTGCCATTCCAACAGTCCCACTACAATCTTATACTTCCCTACTCTGGTACCTTTTCTGTCTAAATTACCACTTCAGACCTTGAACCCACCATCTCCTCCTAATTTATTAGCAGTCCCCCATTCTCACTTGTTTCCCCATACATCCTGGCTCCTGTGGTGGATCATTCTCACTAGTATAGCTTCACCATGCAAGCCCTATTGCTTATCTATCATACTTACCTTACAAATCCCATACCCTAAATCGACTGGCAAATCTGCCTCTTCTGTTCTGCTGGAACTTCTGGAGGAAAACTTGAACATCAGTCAGATGGGTACCACTACGAGTGTATAATTTCTAACTTTATTTCTTTTCTGAACACTGTTGATCCTTTCATTTCTACTCAACACTCTCTCCCATTTCCCTTAACCACTATTGTAAAACTTTGGACATCTCCCCTTCTTTCCTCACCTGAGGACATTTTTTTTCATTGCTTTTTAGAGAGAGAGGAAGGCAGAGGGAGAAACATCAATGTGAGAGAGAAACATCGATTGGTTGCCTTCCATATGTGCCCAGACGGGGGTTCAAACCCATAACGTAGGTATGTGCTCTGACCTGAAATTGAACTGCACCCTTTTGGTTACAGGATGATGCTCCAACCAAGTGAGCCACACCAGCCAGCACTGCCCCTTTTTGAATATAGGCCATGGTGTGAGCTCCTCTTTCACAAGTATAAGCCTATTTCCATCTCCTAGTGTTCTTTCCTCTTTCTTTTTGCTCTGAGATGACTGTTCTGCTGTTTTCACAAGGCTAATTATGTTCTGGATAGTATCATCATGACTCCTTCTTTATTGAATCTTCAAACTCTGCTGGCTTGTTCCCCTGAGATTTCGAGTGTGCGTGTGCACACAGCTCACCTTATAAACCTCTCTCTTTTGTTTGTATTTTCCATCAGTTACCACCTTCATTTGTTTTTCATCAGTCAAGCTTCTAGAAAGAGCAGCCTAGTTCAGTGTCTCCATTCTTTACCTCTTAGTTACTCCTCAATCCACAGCCACCAGGCTCCCACTGCTCGACTAACTGCATGGGCAGTGGTCAGAGCAGAATCCATAGGGACATTTGCCCACTTCCTTTTATTGGACCTGTTCTCCACACCATCTGTGCTAACCATGTCTGCCTTTTCAGAACTGACTTTGTCCCTCGTGATATTCTCCTACATGGCTCCCCTCTGACTGGCTGCTTTTTCTCAGTCTTCATTGCTGCACCACACATAATCTTTTCTATGTATTTTAAAAGTTGGCAGATTTCAAGGTTCTGTCATTAGCCCTCATTGTTTCTCCCTAGATAGCCTCATCCTAAGGAGGCTATCTAGCTGCCGCCGCCGCCTCCTCCTCCTCCTCCTCATCCAATTTTATGTGTTCCAAACCAAGCTCATTATCTTCCTAAATCCTTTCATCAAACTATGAATCCAGAGCCAGGTGTTTTTCATCTTTATTGGTGACACCATTATTCACTCAAGTCTCTCACAACAGAAACCTGGGTGTAGTTATCTGGTGTGTCCTCTCTCTCCCTCAACCCCCACATCTGATTAATCATTGAGTCCTAGCAATTCTACTTCCTAAATAGTTCCCCAGTGTGTCTGCTTTGCTCCAGTGCTACTGCCTTCATTCAGGTTTTTATCTCTCAACATGACTGGTGATGCAATCTCCTAACTTGTCTCCCTGTCTGCACTCTCGCTCCTCAAAGACTGCTTCACCCAGCAGCCAGAGTGATACAAAGCCTTTAGAACAGTACCCAGGACATAGTAGGTATTTAGTCAAGTGTTCTTGAATGAATGGGTGTCCAAATGCTCTCTGGGGTGACATACCAAGCCTGTTCCTATTTTCCAGCCTCGTTTCCTCTCTTGTACTTTAGGTTCTGGCTAGTGAGTACAAGAGCAGATCTCATAGCAGGTCTTCTGATTCTAAGTTTGAGTGCTCTTTCAACAATAGCCCAGCTGCTTCCCTTCCCACCTTCTTTTATGAAAGTCTTAGAAACCTTCTGACTGGGGACATTTGGATGCAGTCGCAACTGGAGGCAATAGGATGGACAACATGACCTCCTCTTGTCACTTCCCATAAGGGGATGCTATGATGTTAGACTCACAAGGGAAGAAAGGAGGTAGAATTTGTAAAGGTCTGAGGCATGGAAGAATTCAGGCCATATTTACTGCATTTGCTAATTCACTTATTTTCCCCAACAGACATTTACTTTGTGCCAGGATCCGTAACAGACCTTGAGGGTATGATGGTGGGCTCCACTGCCTTCGGGGGTATTGTTAGAGAGTAATGGGAACTTCTGACAAAATGGAAAGTAGAAAGGAATAAGCCCGTGGAGCATGGCCTTGGTTGTGGTGCAGAGAGAGCATCTCCAGGGAGAATGGCCAAAAAGCTGCTCTAGGACATGCATGTCCTGGCCCACTGTAGTACCTGTGCAATGGGATGTCACAAGATGGCAGGCAGAGAGGGAGGCCTAAGTCTGGTGCAAAACTTTATTTCTTTAGCCCCTCTCTCCTTGCTCCAGCTGCCCCTTAGAGCAATAGTTATCCCCGTCTCCCTGAATACCTTGGATGTGGCCAAGTCAACCCTCCTAGCAATGCCCAGGATGACTGGTAACATAAGCTTCTCTGGGGAGATGTTATTGTGTAGAGTGACACATGTTCACAAGTTGCCCTGGATTTTCCTTAGTCTGAGTTTCCCTTCATGAGCTTCTAGCTCTTCCCTGTTGACCCACTCAGGTGATCCCCCAAAGAAGGCCTTTCATCCAGAGTCCTGGCACTTCTCAGACACTATTTGAAAAAAACCACCTTATACACTAGACCATTGCTTTCTACATTGTTGGTGGGAAAGAGTTGGCTCCTCTCTTCTTGGGGTTATTGACCTGTGAACACTAGCTCAGATGGCAGGGGGCAGGGCTACAAAGCTTAGCTGGTGGTGGAATGTCTGGACTGTGACCCCGAGCCAGACCCCCTAGGCTGGCCTGCTCTGTGCCCCTCCCCTCACCACCCCTTCCTGGGCAGGGCTGTACCATACCAAGAAGACACTGCCCCAGGGCCTCATAACTTGAGTGAGACAGCCCAATTATCTTCAATTTATGGAGCTCAATTGGAGTGAGTTCAGAAAAGAGCAACCTGAACAATTAAGGGACCGGAGGGCTCAGCTTCTGGGGCAAAGATAAAAGGCTGCAGTAGTGGTTTCAGGGGGAGTGGTGGCTAAGGGGGGAGGCCATAGGAATGTCTGCCAGCAAGCGGGTGTGGAAGGGGGCAAACACCTGGGAGGCAGGGGGCAGGATGAGCTGGAACAAGGCAAGAGAGGTGAGCCCCCAGGACGGGCAGGCAAGAAACTCAGAGCTCAGACCCAGACCCTGGGAGTCAAGCCATGTTGAGCAAGTAATAAATTCTGGCTGTCTTAGCCCAGGGCCTGGCTTGAGGGAATCCCTGAAAGCTCAAGAGAACATAGTGATCAGGAGGGTGGGGGTGACTTTGACAGAAAAAAACCTAGACCTGGGACCTGTTGAAAGCTTTGGCCCTGTAAGAAATTCATGTGATGGAAGAAATGGTGGTTTGCAGGGCTGCCTGATTTCCAAAGTGTCCTGGGACATCTGTTCCAGCCCTGCTAAGATCCCACAGGGTAGGATGCCCACAAGTGAACTCAATTGTTAATTCAGATTTTATATTGAATACTGAAACCATATTTTTGATTCAATACCAGGACATAGCCTATTACTGGTTGGCAGGGACCCTGCTGGTCCAGGCTCAACTTCTGGTAGGCTGTGTGACCTTGGGCAAGTCCTTTCTTTTCTCTGAGTCTGTTTCTTCCTCTATCAAACAAGGAGAACCTTTTAAAGCAGTGGAATCCTCCCCCACTTTAATGAAATCTTACACAGAACCCTACTATATAGAACAGGTGAAAACAGTTATTTGTTAATGAAAATGCGTTTATTAAATTCAAATGTATGTCCCTTACTTTACTGTCAAGTAAATAAATCAGAATTATGAGACAGTTTTGATCAAATCAATGGTTTGAAATGAAGGGTTACAGGTCTTGGTTGCTGAAGTTTGCCCACACATCTGATGTTTGCAGAACTCCTGAAGCTCCTCCACATAGCCTAAGGATTCCCACAGAATTCTGGGTGAAAACCATCACCTCAGTTATCTCCCCAGATTCCTTCCAACTCAGACGTTTTTCAGAATCTAGACTCTGTGTCCCTAGAAAACAGGCACACTGTGTCCTCTACCTTGCATTCCCAGCATCTTGGGACCTTTGTATCTGGCCCATGGCTTTGCAGAGTTTTATTTGTTTTAAAGATTTTGCTTATTTGTTTTTAGAGAGAGGGGAAGGGGTGGAGAAAGAGAGGGAGAGAAAATCAATATGTGAGACAAATATTGATCAGTTGCCTCTCATAAGCACCCTGACAGGGAACTGAACCCCCAACCCAGGCATGTGCCCTGACCGGGAATCAAACTAGAAACTTTGCTTTGTGGGACAACGCCCAACCAAATGAGCCACACTGGTCAGGGTAGTTTGTAGTATTCTATAAAAAAGATTTATGAAGTCTGATGGAATGAATTGGGGACCTTTGGTCAGGTAAAGGAGGTGGGCCATGTTTGGGAGGGTGCCCTACCCAGACACAAGACCTCTGCCCCCTTTGGAGTTCCCTTCCAGATGCCTGGGAGAAGTACTTTCAGAGAAGCAGAATTTAAGTCCCAGTATTTGGGTATGTCACTCTTTTTTTTTTTTTTTAAGCCAGTATCTCTTAAAAATTTTTTTATTCGTTGATGAGAGAGAGAGAGACATTGATTTGTTGTTCTACTTATTTGGTCATTCATTGTTTGATTCCTGTATGTGCCCTGGCTGGAATAGAACCCATGACCTTGGTGTGTTGGGATGACACTTGAATCAACTGACCTACCTAGTCAGGGCTGGGTGTATCACTCTTGCCAAACCCCTTTCCATTTCAGCCACCATTCCCAGGAGGCTTCAATTCCCAGTGCCCAGGAGGCAGTCCAAACCAGGATTTTTAGAGGTTGAGTAAAGCCAAGCTGACCAGAGCAGAGGAGGTGGCCTGGGCAAGAAGGACCAAAGTGACACTGCTTTAAGTACACTTGGATGTGGAATGATGACTGTGGAAATGACTTGGTAACACAGTTTACTAAGAAAGGGTTTGTATGCTACAGGTGCTGGGCTGTCTCCTATGCAGACATCCTTGGCTGACAGGTGATTTCAGGATGTCTCTTGAGAGACTTGGGAGTCAGTTTTGTTTGTTCATTGTAATTTTCCTTTTGTATCTACTGCAGAATTTATTTTAAAAATTTGTTTATTCATTTTTAGACAGGGGAAGGGAGGGAGAAAAGAAGGGAGAGAAACATCAATGTGTGGTTGCCTTTTGCACAGCCCCTCCTGGCAACCTGGCCCACAACCCAGGCATGTGCCCTGACTGGGAATTGAACTGGCGAGCCTTTGGTTTTTAGGCTGGCACTCACTCCACAGAGCTACACCAGCCAAAGCTCCTGCAGAATTTCTTAAAATGAGATTTTTTAAATCAAGGATGTGGAGTAGGGATGGCTGGGGGGGGGTGTGGTGGGGGGAAAATGAAGATAACTGTACTTGAACAACAATAAAAAAATAATAAACTATATAAAGCAATATTAAACCCCGAGATTTTTAATTAGCTTCCTGGTACAAAATTTAAAAAGAATAACAAGATATATCTTGAAACCAAGTATGTCTTGGCCTGATTGATATGGCTCAATGAGTTGGGCATTGTCTTGCAAAGACCGGTTCAATTTCTGGTGAGGGCACATGCCTGGGTTGTGGGCCAGGTGGCTGGTTGGGGTCTCTTCCAAGAGGCAACCAATCAACATTTCTCTTGTACATTGATGTTTCTCTCCCTCTCTCCTCCTGTCTCTAAAAATAAAATCTTAAAAAGAAAAAAGAAAAAGAAAAAAGTATGTCTCCTTCCTTCCCAAGTCACACAATTCCTTTCCTCAGAGACAACCATGGTCACCACTTTCCTGATATAACCTTCCACAGATACTTTACACTTATAACATATGTGTATATCTTTCTGGAGATATTCTATTCAAATACAAGGAAATACACACACATACACACACACACACACACATACACACATACTTGGTCCGGCACAAGTAACATCCCATTTTATTATAAAATTTTTTATTATAAAATCATAAGCACAGAATTAACATAACAATATCACACTCAAGCACACCATATGACATTTTAGGTGAAATGTTCAAATTAAAACTATAAGTTATTACACCCATATTATTACTCTACCAACCACACTCAAGCAGGCCTTCTTCTGCTGGACCCTGTATATTTCTATTTCCCATTTCCCCTCCCACAGAAATGGAAGTACTCCGTACACACTGCTCCTGTTCTTTTTAATAGTGGCACAATATTCCATTGTATGAATGCATCGAATTTTATTTAACTAGTCTTTTATTGATGACATTTGGGTTCCTTCTAATCAGCTCTATTATTCACAATGATGCAAAAACTATTCTTGAGCATACATAATTTGGCATGTGTGTGGGTATATCTTACTACCCTTGAACCAGATTTTAAACCCAACTGTGAGGCTGTAGGAGGGAATGCTCTAGAACATCACAGGTTAATTTTGCCTCCCTTTACCACTTTGCTTCTTTCCTTGATCTTCAAGGTGATGCAACTAAGTGCCATTCTGGGACATTAGAAGAAGTGGAGCAAAAGCCTGGTAGGGGTTTAACCCACATTGGCTAACAATATCCCCATTGGCTATCAATTTCTACTCAGTCACATTTTTTGTCCCTTGAACCATTTAGGCAGCCACTGGATGACAGACTGGTTTTAAAAACCAGATGGACAATGGAAACCCATAAAGCAAGCTGCATGTAATATGATAAAAGGCACCTGATGCCTACCTTCAGTGTCAGGGAGCAAATGGGGAGTTGTGGGGCTGGGGCTGACTAAGAGAGAGCATGCTCCATCCTCAGAGGGCAGATTTGGTTCCAGCTGACCATGGGGGCCCAGTACTGTCAGGTCTTCTGAATTGTTAAAAGCTAGAAATATGGATTATATGTGAACACTCCTCAATTTATATAATAATAATAATAATAATAATAGCAAATACCCATACAGCACTTACTATGTGTCAGGCACCATTCTAAGTGGTTTAGATCTCATAACTTAATATTCATTGTACTCTATAAGGTAGAGTATTATTGTTTATCTCCATTTTACAGATGAGCAAAGCAAGGCAGAGAGTTTAAGTAACCTTCCCAGAATCACACAGAACAAATAGCTGAGTCAGAATGCAAATCCAGGCCATGCTCTTAATAACTATATTCTTATTGAACTTTTATTAAACTTAAATGTCTCGGCCCTGGCTAGGTAGGTCAGTTGGTTACAGTGTCATCCTGGTACACTAAAGTTTAGGTTTAATCCCCGGTCAGGGCACATACAAGAAGCAACCAATCCATGCATCAATTAGCGAAACAGCAAATTGATGTTTTTCTCTTTCTCTCAAATCAATAAATTTAAAAAAAAAAAACCTAACTGCCTCATTGAGGAAACGTCAGTCAAATTTAAGCATTGCACTGACCAACACTGCCAATCCAAACAACAGGCTTCCAAAGCCCTCTCATTGGAGACCTCAGCTCTAGCAGGAGTCTGGCTTGAGGCTGGCTGTTGCTCTGCTGGGCCTACAAACCTCATCTGAGTCTTGCCCTGCTCTCATACCGCCCCAGGCCAGGTGGCAGCCAGGAGAAAGCCCTTTCTGCCGCCTCAGCCACACTGCTTGTGTTTATATCTGCTCTTGAGCACAGAATGAGGGTATAGTGCTGGGGCCAGTTGGCCTTGCTTTGAGTCCTCAACAGGTCATGAAACTGTGGGAGAGAAGATGCTGGCAGTGGTCTTGGAGTTGGAATTCTTGGCTTCTAGCCCTGGCCTTTTGTTGGTTTTTTTTTTAATGGTTTTCTTTTTTGGTGGGGCTAGGGTGAGTCTTTTGGCTTCACTGAGCCTCAGTTTCTTCATCTGGCAACCCCAATTCATTATCCACACTGCACAGGGTTATTGTGAGGAGCAGGGTGACACTGTATCCCATGTGTAGTGCACGTAGAAGAGGACAGTATTAGCAATAGAGGTTGTTTGGGGGACAGGAAGCTGTCATTTCCCAGGAGAAGCTCCCCTGAGAGGGAGCCAGGGAAGGTGAGCTGTCTCATCTTAGTCCACCTTTCTCATGGTTATGTTTTTGATCCCAAGCTCTTTCCTACACCAGGCTGCTTCTATTACCATGAATGAGCCATATCTAACTCTGGGCATGGATTCCTGGAGTCCAAGGGCACAGGGCAGCCCGAAATCAACCACTGGTGCTTTGTTTGCTGATAAATCTGTCTTTATCAATTTTCCTGTTCACTTGTGTGCTTTTCCATGTTCATTGACACAGTCGTATGCTGGGTTTCAACAGGGCTAAATTCAATACAAGTGCCTCCAACCTTTCCTCATAAATAGTCTTAGATCTGTAGTCGTAGCACCAGTGAGTATTAGGCTCCTCGAGAGAAAAAACAAAAACAAAAACATGAAACTGCTGAAACCGAGACTGTGTTATGGAGAAACCTGGTCATGCATGTCATCAACCACTTAGTGCAATACTGGTGTTGAGAAAAAGCCTCCTGTACCAGCAGGAGGGTCAGAGGCGAGTGGGAAACACAGATGGGAAAGAGAACAGAGAGATCACAGGAGAGCAGAACAGATCCAGATCCCGGGCAGGACAGGAGACAAAGGGAGGGGGCAAAGGAATAAGCATGGCTGAGCTCCTGGACCCCAGGAGAAGTGGGCCATGTGTTCTCTGCATCTCTGCGACGGTGCCATCATGAGTGAGAGCTGTCCCAGTAGATGCCCCATTGAGCCTCTCACTGTATTCAGTGCCTATTCTAGATCCTCTTTTATTCAGGGCAACTTATGAGGGGGTAGAGGTGAAGCCAAAATGGGGAGGTCAGGGTGTGAATAGTTCTAAAGGCCAGCTTTTGATTTTTCCAAGCAGTTGGAGCCATTATTGGGGTAGGATGCCAGGCCCATGCTCTGGGAGGCTCCTGGCACTGGCACTGCAAGCTGAAGTCTGGGGCTGGGGGCTGGAGGCTGGAGACGGGGAGACCAGTTGGGGCATAATGAGGCTCTGGGCAGACAACAGCAGTGAGGCTGGAGGGATTCGTTTAGGATACAGAATATGCATAGAGAGAGACATAGGATATTTGGGTCATAGCGTAGGAGAGTGGAAGGGACCAGAGGAGTCCCAAATGACTGGCTTCTTGCTCCAGAAGCCAAGAAGAAAGGCAGGGCTATTAACATAAACGGTGAGTTGGCCCGTAATGGCTCTGGCCCCTTTTCCTCAAAAGGCTGCCCCTGCAGCCCTGACCTCCCTTTAGTTCAGGCCTGGCTGGACCCGCTGGCTGGTTGCTCAGGGTGGCGGCTGAGGGAGCTCTGTATGGTTCTTAGGACCCTGGAAGGGCTGAGGCCTGGAAGGGCTGCAAAGAGAGGGAGCCACGCGGCCCCAGCTGCTCCAGCATCCCGCCAGGCCCCCGCGCCTCTGGCACCACTTTGGCCTGCAAGGTCGGAAAGCCAAGGAACGCCAGAGAGAGAGGAAAACAGGCAAAGGAGGTCTAGGATGTGGGTGGGGGCAGGAACGGGTCTGGACGCCGGGCAGTGAGAAGGGGGAGAAAGAAGCGGACAAAAAAGAGCCCGCTCGGCTGGCGGCGCCGGACCTCCGCGCCAGGCCCGGTTCGGCGGCCAGCTCCTCCGCCTGCCTGACGCCTCCAGTCCGGGTAAGAGGAGCCACAGCGCCACCCAGCGTCCAGTGGATGGGTAAGGCAGTGAGGGGGCTTGTGTGGCCCCAGAGTGGTGGAGCTAAGGGCACGGAGCCTCAGGGGGAAGCCCTGGAGGCAAGTGAATGCACAGGTGGGGCTTGTAGTGGTTGAAGAACTCTTAAACCAGACCGGCCATTCATTTCACCCACCAATCCACCCGGCACATGACATTAGGTGAATCTTACCCCAGGTCAACTGAGAATATTCCTCTTAAGCTCAACAATCTTCCATGGCTCCCAATGGGTCTCTGCATAAAGCTCAAATTCCCTAGTTTGATTTTAAAGAGCTTCCCAAAGCCATCTTCCAAGCTTCATCTCTCATCATCCACTCCGCACATCCTACCACCTATCACTCTGCCTGTATAAACCATGACCGCCCTGCATCCCCATCCATTTACTGGGCGAACATTTACTAAGGCACTGGGGAGACAGGGGACACACAGATCCTTTTCCACTCAGAGCTTCCATTCAAATAAAGAGAAAGGCAATGACCAGAAAGCCCATGTGTAAACCAAATCATTTCAAATAGTTACCAGCACTAGTTGTATAAAAAGCTGAGCAATATGATAAACTGTCTGGGGCAAGAAGGGCACTACCATAACTAGAGTAGTCAGGAAAGCCCTTTCTGTGAAAATGACATGTGAGCTGGGATCTGATCATGAGAAGGAGCCATGCTTGTAAAAACCTGGGGAAACATTTCAGAGGAAGGTCATTTCATGAGGAAGGTCACATACACAGGTCTTGAAACAGCAATAAACCTCCTACATCAGAGGAAGAGTAATAAGGCACAGCGGATAGTGAAAAGAGTATACTGACTGAGATAGGAGAGGTAGGCAAGTGACAGGTTGTGCAGGGCTGTGTGGGCCACGAATTTTATTCCAGTTGAGATGGAAAGCTATTGGAGAATGTTAGCAGGGGAGAGACATGATCTGATTTGCATTTTTAGAAGATCAGTCTGGGTGGAATGTAGTGGGGGTGGCAGGGAGTGCTGATGGCAAGATCGGAAGCAAGAAGACCAGTCAGGAGGCCATTGCAGTGGACCAGGAGCGAGTTGATGGTGGCCTGGTCTACGGACAATGAAGTTGGAAAAAATTGTCAGATGCTAGAGGTATTTTGAACAATTTATGTTCATCTGGTTTTTTTTCCCCCAACCAACCCAGGACCTTTGTGAGGGCAGATGGCCTGTCTGATCTTTGGATTCTACACCCATATGCAGTTAGTCTAATAGGTGCTCAGTGCTTAGTGCCCCTCCACAGAGAATATGACAAGAGGAAATGGCAATGAGACTGAAACTTTAGCCTGGGGCAGAAGTTCTGGGTCTTCTTTCTAGTAACTCTGATGTACCTCTCTCCTTTTCCTTCTTTGTCCTTAGTGTCTTCTAAAAGAATCTAAAAATGTTTTGGGAGAGAAGAGCAGGAATTGTGAGTTCCCATTCTGTGTTAGGAACTGTGCATAACACTTTCACATACATTATTTCATTGAAGTTAATTTAACCTTTATAAGAACATTTAATCCTATCCCTTCATTGTAGAGATAAGCAGATTAAAAACCCAACAAGGAAAGGGGACTTTATGAAAAGCAAAGTGGCCATAGCACAAAATATTCACTATTTGGAGTCCTATACAAGTCCCTCCCTTCACTTCACACCCTGATGCCATTTACCTATGCCCACTACTAAGGTCTTTTTCAGACTCTTGTTAATTGTTAACATTGTACAATGCAGCAAATTTCAGAGTGAAACCTCAGGTCTTGAGAAAGATTTAGAGTTTCATGAAGTCAATGCAAGTGATGTTGAAGACCAGCTCTAATGTCATGTAGTGTCCTTGATGAATGGGGATTTGGCAGAGATAGACCAGTTACCACTGGCAGAAGAGAAAATTGACCTGCGTAATGGCAGGATCAGGGCTTCAAAGAGCATAATTCAACTCTTAAAGTATAACAAGAGGTCCTTGCAATAATGGAAGAAACTCTCTAATTTTGGAAACACAAAACAAGACTGTTTATTATTGAGTTATAACCGACAGCACAGAAATACAAGGAGTCATTAAAGAATACTATGAATAATTATATGCCAACAAATTTGACAATCTAAAAGAAATGGACAAACTTCTAGAGGCAGAAAACCTACCAAGGAACCAGGAAGAAACAGAAAATCTAAAGAGATGGATTATTAGCAATGAAATGGAAGCAGTAATAAAAAATACTGATTATGTGATTATGATTGTGTGGCAAAAGTTGATGTTGTGCTCTCATGCACTCTGGTCAGAAAAATTATGTTATTTCTACAGTTCTTGATTCATTTTTGGTTCATTCTAAGAATTAGTGCATAGTTGCAATTATTTACACATTTTATTTTTTTAAGATTTTTAAAGTATTTTATTTATTGATTTTAGAGGGGAAGGGGGAGAGAGAGAGAGACATTGATTTGTTGTTTCACTTAATTGTGCATCCATTGGTTGATTCTTGTATGTGTCCTGACTGAGGACTGAACCCACAACCTTGGTGTATCGGGATGATGTTCTAGCTGACTGAGCTGCAAGGCTAAGGCTATTTATACATTTTAAATTGAAACAAAAATATTTTCCACATTTTCGATTTTACTTCTCAAGGCAAAATCTCAGTCAAACCCTTTCCTCCTTTTTCCCCTTCTCTGCTGTGAAATGTTGGTCTCTGCTTCAAGTGGATTCAGGGTAAGTGGCCTTTTTCTAGCACCACTTATCCTCAAATAACAAGAACTTCATGTAGTTCCAGCCTTCTCTTCATCGCATGATTGCCAAGCCTGGCTGCACATTAGAATCACTGTGGAATTTGTTAAACAATGCTGAAGCTGGGACTCCAACCCAGATTAATTAAACCCAAATCTCTGCTGGTGGAACCAGAGTGAAAACTCTCCAGGTGACTCTGTTGCACTTCCAGGGTTGTGAGCCACTGCCACCGCCACCACCACCCCTCCCCTTCTTGTCCCCTGCCTTGCAATGCTGAGGCTGGAATAGACTGAGGCTGTCTGCCGTTGGACTGAACTGAAGAGAGAACACCAGAGCCTGGTCCCAGGTCGAACAGGTCATTCAGAGGGATGACTGCAATGGTCAAAGGACAATGTATGGCAGGTACGACTACTTCCCTGGCACAGCTATTGGGCCCTTTACCGCTGCAGTACTATGAGTATGTAGCTTTCTCCAGTCCCCTACGATTCTTTTCTATGCCCAAGACCAAGAGTGCCTGACTCTCCTCATAGGCATGTTGGTGAAATACAAACTTGAATGTTATAGTAAGTATATTATGGTTTTTTAATGTATGACATCATATCATCTTGTGCATCCATAATGTATGGATCACTGCTGTATTCTGACCCCCCAGCACAGTACTTCACATATAGTAACTATTCAATAGGTACAGTTTTATTTATCATTATATTTTTTTTTTTTTTAGCAAGAGGGTTAGGGGGAGAAGAGTGAGAGAGTAACAGAGAGAACATGACATCCATGTGAGAGAGAAACATCAATGTGAGAAACATGGATTGCTTGCCTCCTTTACATGTGTAGGCGCTCCGACTGGGGATCAAACCCACAACCTAGGCATGTGCCCTGACTGGGAATCGAACCAGTGACCTTTCAGTTTATGAGACAACAATCCAACCAACTGAAGCACACCGGCCAGGGCTCAATAGGTATTTTTTAAATGAATGAATGAATGAATTCAATACAGATAGCATGTAGTAAGTACCACAATTAAGGTACAAAGTGCCATAGGAATACAGAAGATGATGAGATTATTTTCAGCTTGGGAGAGGGAGAATGTGAAAGTCTTCATAGAAGAGGGAGCATCTGAGTTGGACTTTGACAGCTGGGTAAGGCAGTGATAGGCAGCAATGCAGAGAGGGCATTTCAGGCAGAAGAAACAATGTAAGCGAAGGGCAGATGAAAAGCTGCAGAACTCATTTCATGACTGAGCAGCAGTGAAATGGGGCTGGGACACACATGTGATATGATAGCCCGTGGTGGAAGAGTAGACTAGAAGGATAGGGTCAAAATAGAAAGAGCCTTGAAAGTCATGCTAAGAAGTTGAGACTTGATTTTACAGGCCACATGGAGCCATCTGATGTTCTTGATCATGGGTGTAACGTGTTTGCTTTACGAGGATGAGATGTACACATTATGGCAGCAGTTCTTTCAACAAAGTATTTCTGGAGGGTCTCCTAAGCACCTGAGCACACTGTGCTAGGGGACGTTGGATTGGAACTGGGGGGAATGAGTAAGAGATTACTTGGTAAACCATCTCAATAGTCCAGGCAAGAGCTACTGAGGGCCTGAACTGGCCAAGTGGCAGTGGGGGTGGAAAGGGGAAGGACTTGACATATATTACAGAGATGGAATTGACAGAACTTGGTGACCAATTAGGTGGAAGTGAAGGAAAGAGAAGACACATTATTATAGTAATAATAAACATCAGTAATTTGAACAGCTCCTTTGTGCCACTGTTGTGCAAAGTGCTTTGTGCACATCATCTAATTCTCACAATAACCCTTTTGATAGATGAGGATACAAAGGCTTCAAGAAGTTAAGGAACTTGTGCAAAGTCAGACAAGTGGCAGATGATGGTACTAGGCTTTGGACTCATACATTCTGGTTCTGGACACCACTCCCTAACCTCCGTGCTATGCTGACTTCTGAGGAGTTTGGGGACTTGTGTTTTCTTGGCAAAGAAACTCAGCAGTTCAGTGAGGACAGGTCCCCTTCTAACTCCTGCTCTCTCTTTTGTTTCTATGGAGGGCTCTGCCTCCTGCCCCTCCCCCAGCAGTTCTTCCTGAATGCCTTTCCCTCCCAGAGTGGGAAGGCGGGCCTGGGGTAGGAGGTGAGGCTGGTACACTAGAACCAAAAGCTGTGACAAACCTGCAAAACTGCTCATCCTCAGGCTACATGGGGCCTGCTGATGTGTTTAGTCCACACAGAGGTTTGTTTAGTTTTGGCTCAAGCCAACATTTAGAAATCAGAGGGCTTTGTGTAAAAACCCTGTGTCCTGACATCCCCCGAAAAATGAAAAGACCTGGCAATGCTGGGCCCACGTTCCCAAAGAAAACCTGGGGCTTGAGTGGTCCCCCTGTACCCTGCATGCACCCTGTACTCCTCACCACATGCAACACCAGAGTCTGCACTTGACCCCTACCCGGGCAACTTTACTACCACCTGATCCCTGCAGGAGGTTGAGTTTGTCATTCCCTGTCTAGAATGGACTACTACAGAGTCCCTACCCCCATTTATGTTTTGAACACTTGAGCCATCAAGGGGGTCAGGCACAGGGTCAGCATCCTCTGGTCCCTCCTTCCCTGCCCCCCTCCCCACCCCTGCCATCAGCCATAGACTATTTCCTTGGCAGCAGTGCTTGACGCTATAGAACACAACCACGAAGGGAGGGTTATCATCAAGTCTTACCATTTATTTCTTTATGGGGTTAAACAAGAGCAGAGAGGCCTCTGCCCCACAATGCAACAAAACAGAAAGCAGTACACATACAAAGACTCTCACTGAAACACAGAGGCAGGGGAAGAGGGACAACTGAATCATAGCTGGGTGAGGGAGGAAGGGACAGGGGACTACTAGGAATCCAGCTTGGAGACTCAGTCATAGAAACTAGTGCAAGAAAGTCCTACGCATGAAGCACAGTGTAGAAAATGGCATAAGAAAGCTGCCCGGCTCTGCTACCTATGGTGGAAGGCAGGGCAGCTTGAGGGGTGGTGTAAGATCTGGGTGGTGGGGTGGACAGGGATAGTCAAATGACTTCGAGGTGGAGTGAGGTGCCCCTTTTCCCCTGCCACTGGGCAAGGGCCTGGGCTGGTCTGAGCCAGGGGTCTCCTGGGCACTTGGTGAGGGGGAAGAAGGGATGGGAGTCTCCAAGGGTCCATTCCCTATAGGGCCCTAAGGTCCCCCTTTCCTTCCCAGTCCCCTTTTCCCCTCCTGAGGATGCAGGAGTTAGAAGGCAGTACCTAGGGTCTTTCACATCTACATAAGCATCTCTGGAAAGGAGCCAGCACCTCTTTCCTTCCCCAGCTGAAAAGAGCACTCTAGGGAGTGGGTATGTGGCTAGGCCCAAAGTGCTGAGGGCCAAACAGGAGTGTGTGCGCAGGGCACGTGGGTCAGGGAAAGGGACACGCTGTGAGAAATGAGGAAACTGGCAGGGGAGGACTCCACAGTCTCATGAAGTCTGCTTGGGACCCAGCTGAGGCCCTTGAATGATTTGCACTCTATAAGGGAAGTCTCCCCTTTGTCCCCCAAGCCAATCGATTCCAGCTGTCCCTTCCTGATGCCGTTCTTGGTTTTACTAATGTGGCTCTGGGCCCACCCTTCCCCTTCACATCCTAGAGCAGAGGCTCTTCTGGCACCGAAGCCCCTTGGTCTGTGCCAGGAACACCATTCTGGCTCCCTATTGCCTTTGAGACATTCCAGGCAATGTATCCTCCCACTCTCAAGAGATCAGCACAAGGCTAATGGTCCCCAGAGGGCTCTTGATGCCTCTTTTCTTGCTCAACCCACTAACCTGTCTAAAGAGTTCAAGTCTGTCAGGCAATGATGACAACAGCACATTCTTTGTATTCAGTGGGTCCTTTTGCCAGTTTCTAGATGTTCTCCAGCAAGGAGCAGGGGTGACTGGATCAGGGGACCCACTACAGGGTGAAAAGGGGGTCTGGCTGTTCCACAATTGGGATAGTAACCCATGGGGTGAGGGGTGGGAAGGAACGAATACTCTTTGGTAGGCTGGGGATGGGGACAGGGTGCGGATAGGGGAGGCTCATCTCTGGAAAGCCCTGGGGCAGTGCCACCAGGTTCTCCTTCATGGAGGCCTGGGCTAGGACGAGACAGGGGAATACGGGGACCCAGGCCAGGCCTGACCCACTTGGGCTTAAGTCCCTCCTCCCCATGGAGATCAGAAATGGAAATGTCTTTGGCCCCAAGGCCAAGATCTCCAGGGCAAGAGTGGCCCTTGGGAGTGTGTGCACCTTCTGTAAGATATGGCCCTTCGGACAGTGGCAGTCTGACATGTGCCCTCAGCCATCTGTGTTGAGGCTGCACTCTTTCCCTAGAGGGCTCCTTATCCCACCCTTTGGATTTTGGGAGCAGTCCTGGAACCTGCCTCAACGCTGATCAGCCACCTCCCCAAAGCCAGGTAGCAATAACCTGTTTATCTATCTCTCTGAGCCCTCTGTCCATAGCTCTCTTCTCCCCTTTCCCTATCTCACTCTCTCAGCACTCAGTCTGTCCCCCATTCCTACCCCTCACTGCCTGGGCTGGTGGTGCACAGTTGAACTGGGGTCCTGACCCAGCTGCGCCTGTGCGTACCTCACCTCCCAGTCTGGCACTTCCCACTGGAGGAGGGCCACTGCACCGTCTGCCGTCGCCTGTAGGGGTGTGGGCAGAAGGGAATTAAGGATCTTGGCAACGAAAGGAATGCAGAGGGGGGGAAAAGCTTCTCCCCTCTGGGCCCCCTAACATTTCCTGCAGGGCCAAGGCTGGGTGAGTAGCCTCCTTCCCTGGGGTCAGGGCTCTTAGCAGGGGTGGGCATGTCCAGCCCCCACTCTCCCCCTTTTCGTTTGCTAAGCCCCGTGGATGGGGGCCTAGGAGGGGGTGCCTGCTGCTCTGGCCTTTTTCTCCTGGATGAGTTTTTCAGCTCCCTGGGGCCCTCTGGCCCTTCTGTTGGAGCTGCTTTTGGGGTGGGGATAGGTTGGGGACAATGTGTAGTCCCCCATTTCCCCAGCCCCCCATCTGGTCCTGTATCTCCCATGGGAGGTGCCCCTCCCTATCCCCCTGGGGGAGCTGGAGCTGATGTTGGTGTGTGGTGGAGGTCTGTCCTCCCTCCCTGCCATCACTCTTCCCGAGTCAGGCCCTCATCTAGGGCAGGCAGTGCCTCCAGCCCCAGTCCTCCACCACTCTGGCTGCTGGAGAAGGACACCATGGTATGGAGGAGCATGAGAACAAGAACATAGAACCGGATCCTGCTGGGGCTGAGGCGGGAGCCCCCAGAGACCGGCAGCAGGGAGGGCTTGTGGCCAATGCGGCCTGGGGGGTCGTGGCGGGGGTGGTAGTGGCGGTACTGTTGGTGGTAGTGGTGGAAATAGGAGTGGTGGAACTGCTGGTGGTGGGTTTTGGGGGCCTCAGACTCCTTGAACTTCTTCTTCTCCGACTCACAGGACACCCACTGCACGTCACAGCACTTGCTTTCCGGCCGCTTGGGCGAAGTATCCAGCAACCCTGCCAAGGGATAAGGAAGGTGTGGTGGGGAGCTCAGGGGGCTGAGGCCTGTGCCTCTTCTAGGTTTTCAACACTGGCACCAACTGCTGTGGGAGCCGTGTCCAGACTCCCTTCCCCCTACCCCTCACTGGACTCTTCTCTATCAGGGCTGCAGACGGTTGCTCTGGGATGACTCCCCAGACAGCCATGTTTTAGATAGACAGAGGGCCATTCGCTCACTGCCCCTGTTCCACTTGCTGTTATCCCAACCCGGGGACCTCACTGCCCACTCCTCCTCCAAACACTAACCTTTTTCAAACCTGACTTCCCTGTTGTCCTCCCGGCTATCACACCCCAGACCTGCTGCCTGCCCTGGGCCCCCGCCTCCTCCCTCCTCCCCAGGGCCCTGCCTTTACCTGTACAGATAAAGCCTGGGAGCCCTCCATACACCATTTCCTCATTGTCCGGGAGTATAAAGGGGCACCGGGTCTGCACCTCCAGGCAGTACTGCTTGCAGGGCACCCAGCGCTCACATTCCTGCTGGGTCACGCTGAAGTATTCTGAGCACAGCCAGGCCTTGTAGACAGCCTGTGGGAAAAGGAAAGAGTGTCAGCCGAGGTGTCAGCCCCTTCCCACCTCAGAGGGAAGGGATGAGGAGGGGTGAACTTGTAGTCTATGAAGGTGGGGACGGGCTAACCAACCCAACCCCAGGATCCAGGTGGAGAGGAGAAGAAGGGTTTGGGTCACAACTGCTCCATCCTACCTTAAGATCCCCCATCTCATAGCCAGGACTCCCCAGTCCCCGAGGCTTCAATCATCCAAGACTTAGAATTTGTTCACTGGTAAAAATCACAAAATTATTCCTATGCCTGAGCTGGAAGTCGCCTTACCAATTATCCCATGCAACCCTACCATTTTACAATTGGCCCAAAGAGGTGTCCTATCTTGTCCGAGGTCACCTATAATGTGGCCAATTTTAGTTCTATTCAATTCAACAAACATTTCTTTGGCTGATGATGGTAATTCAAGAATGAGATCAAATAATCCTTGCTCTACCTCATTAGGGTGTTGTGTGGATCAAATACTATGATGCATAGGGAAATGTTTGGTAAACTCCAAAATGCAATACAAATATGACAGGTTATTTTTAATAAAAACAGGAATCTGCCTTACTGGGCACCACATATACCTTTAAGCTCTACTTAATCCATGCTCATCCCTGGCAGAGTAGGGCACATGCCATGTTTCACTAGGAGCCTTTGCTGTACCTCATAGGTATATTTCCTGTCCCTTATCTAGCCCACTGCTGTCAGGTGCTGGGTCCTATTTAAGAAAGGTTCTCTGCTCTATACCCTTTGGCTATCATCAAGCCTTGAGTTTCTCAACAGTGACACTACTGACATTTTAGACTGGCTAACTCTTTGTAGTAGGGACTGCCCTGCACTCTGTAGGATATTGAGCAGCATCCCTTGCCTCTACCTAGTAGCTGCCAGTTGCAACCCCACACCCTGATTGTCTCAAAAACATCTCTAGCCATTGTTGAATGTCTCCTGGGGAGACAAAGTCATCTCCTACTGAGAACCACTGACTTAGCTCCTTGCTACTGAAAGGGTGGACCTGGGCCAGCAGCAATAACCACCTACCTAGAAGCTCATGAGAAGTATAGAATCAATCCTAGGCCCTGCCCCAGACCCAAGTCAGCACCTGCATTTTAAAAAATATTTTATTTATTTATTTTTAGAGAGAGGGGAAGGGAGGGAGGAGGGGGAGATAAACATCGATGTATGAGAGAAACATCAATTGGTTGCCTCTTGTACAGCCCTGATGGGGGACTGAACCCACAACCCAGGCATGTGCCCCTGACTGGGAATCAGACCGTGACTTTTCAGTTTGTATGATGATGCTCAACCTACTGAGCCATAGTGGTCATGGACAGCACCTGCATTATTTAAAACATATTTCATTTATTTATTTTTAGAGAGAGGGGCAGGGAGGGAGAAGGAGAGGGAGGAAGGCATCAATATGCAACAGAAACATCGACTGGGTTGCCTCCAGCACATCCCCAACCTGGGACCTAGCCAGAAACCCAGGCATGTGCCCTGACAGGGAATGGAACCAGTGACCTTTTGGTTTGCAGGCCAGCGCTCAGTCCACTGAGCCACACCAGCCAGGGTAGCACCTGCATTTTAACAGGATGCCCAGGCAACTCTCACAATTCAGGTTAGAGCCCTGCTGACACCCAGTCACCATCTCTTCAGGGGCACCTTCTCATAGTTGCTCCTCACAGCAATGGTTCTCAGACTTCCGAGTGCCTCAGAATCCCCTGGGGCACCTGTTAAATATGTAGCAGCCCCCCAATTCAGCTTTAAGAGGATTGAGGTGGGCTCAGACACCTGTATTTTGAACAAGGGTTCAGGTCATTCTGCTGCCAAAGGCCTTTCAACCACACTCTGAGCAACATGGTCAGAGCATCTCACACTGACTTCAAACATTTACACTAAAATACAAGTAATTCCACTGTGAACATGAAGTCTGGCAATGTAATTCCATATTGGCCTTTTGCAGAGCCATTGGTGATGGGTGGTAATGGGCTGTGGTGTAAATAAACCCTGCAAGGAACAAAGCATTGCTTGGGACTTTGATATCTCACTGGCAACTGAAAATTAACATGCTCTAAATCTTAAAATGAAGCTCTTGATTGTTTTTTTTTTTACTCTAAATCATTGCTCTCATCTCCAAGTCTTGACCATTTCAGGCCACGCCCACCCACTCAGGTGTCCAAGCTGGAATCCTAGGTATAAGCCTTCAGTCTTCATTTTCCCAGCATCCCCACACATAGTCCATCCACAAGGCATACCAATTCTTGTTCCACTGCCACAGCTCTGTGCAGGCCACTGACATTTGTCACCTGGATGACACTTTCCTATCTGGCCTTCCTGCCTCTACCCCTTGGTCTTTCCAACTCACTGTTCACACAGGAGTAAGAGCAACCTCAAAACATGCCTTGTGTCATGCTATTACCTTCCTTCAAACTCTTCAAAGCATTTAAGATAAAACCCCAACTTTTGACCACAGACTTCAAGCCCCTACATAACTGGGCCCCTCTGTCTCTCCAGCCTCATTTTCTACCTATCACTCCAATCTCATCATGCTGTGTCCACACGTGGAGTTTTCTTTCTTTTCCTTGAGGATGACCTACTTCTTCCCACCTTGGGGACTTGGCACATAGTGTTCTCTTGGCCAGGAATGCTCTTCCCACTGCTTTTGGCCTTCTTAGTTCTCATGCCTCAGTTCAAATATCACCTCCTCAAAGAGGGTCTTCCCTGACCACTCTAGCCAGAGGCTGCACCTCATTATTCTTTTTTTAACTGTTCACCACAAGGATGACTTTGGCTGCATCTTTGCTTTATGTTTCTCTGCATGAAAACAGACATGGGCTTGTCTAATGGACTACTGTGTACTCAGCACAATATATGTGAAAACTGTGCTGAATGAATGAATAGGATGAATAAATGAGGACAGGGCCCTACTGTCAGAGAAATTCCAGATTCATGGGTAGACACACTGAACTTGAATCTCTGCCATATGTGCCATATGATCCATACCATAGGACAGGTTAAACCATTGGCCATTGGAAGGGAGCAAATACAAAGGTTGGGGGAGATTTCAGTGAGGGAATAATAGATGAGCAAGGACTCACAGTAGGATTTTAGATGGTTGGGTAGAGATGAGACAAAACAGCATTCCAGGCTGAGGCAACAGCTTCAACAAAGCTATGGAGGTGAGTGAACTCATGGTGTGCTAAGAGAACAGAGAACGATTTTGTATGAATGGACTGGAAATGGTACCGATCTCCTGTGGATAGACATTTAAGTTATTGCCAAGTTTTCACTATTACAAACAATGCTTCAGGAAATATCTTTTGTACACATGTCTCTTGGATGCCTGCATTACATTTTATTTATGTGAACTAAAAGTGAAATTACTGGGATAAAAGGCATGTGCAAAAGAATGAGAAGGGAGTGAAAGGAGAGTGGAAAAGGACACATGAAGGTAACAGGCAGGGTAGGAGACAGCTGGAGGGGTCAGAGATGGGGCCAAGGGTAGAAGAGAGTGGCCGTGGGGTAAGGGGGTAGAAGGGAGGAGGTATATAAGAAAGAGTAGGGGGTCAGAGGGTAGGAAAGGGTACTGATAACAGGGGTAGAAAAAAGAGGGTTAAGGAGAAAGAGAGGGGGAACACGAGAAGGAGGGTGTAAGGGGAGTGAAGAGGTGAAGTACAGGTGAAAGGAGACAAATGTAAGAAAGAGCAGGGGGTGAGGGGTGGGGGTAAGAGGGGGCTGTGAAGATAAGGGCCAAGAAAGAGGGAATAAGAAAGATGAGGGTAAGAATGAGCAGGGAGAGAAAGGGCAGTGAGGAGGATGGGAGTAGTATAAGAAAGTAGGGGTGAGAAAGAGATATGAGGGCAGGAGGAGGGTAGGTGAAAAAAATAAAAGTAAGGCAGGAAAGAAAAGGAAATCCCTACAGCGGAGGGCCCTGGTACTTTAGAGACCCTGGAGTACCAGGATGAGACTGTCTGCAGCCTCAATGCAGTCTCTGCACCCTGGACCTAGAGTCCACCTCAGGCTTCACCCCAAACTGTGTGGAATCACTCCCTCTTCCACTGTAGGGGTTCAGAGGCCCCTAAGGGATTCTTCCTGAGTGCTTCCAGGTCAACATTTCTGTGCCTAGGTGAGGAGGCTCCATTGGAGTTCCAGACCTCCCTTCAGGCAACTGCAATTAGTCTAATGACAAGCTCTGGTGGCTGCGCACTCCCCTTGTCTGCTCAGGAAAAGTCTGCTCAAGGAAAAAGAGGAAGGAGATCCAAGGAGGGAGAGAGGGCGGCAGAGGGTGAGAGGAGTGGCTTGACAGTGGGAGAGCTACGACCCTCTCTCAAGCCCCCACCAGCCAGAGTCACCATGGCAACAAGTGGGTGAGCAGATTGCCTGAGGAGGACACCAGGCTTGTGGGTGGCGAGGCAGAACAGGCAAGCAGCTAATAAGGGGAAATGGAGGAAGAAGAGCAACCAGGGGCCAAGAGGTAATTTAATTCCTAGGTCCCACAGACTGCCAGCTGAGGCCATTGCTGGCCCACCTGCTTCAGGTATGGCCTGGGGTCCTTCTCAGGTGAAAAGTCTGGCTCTCAGTGCTACCACCTGGGCAGTGAGCCCACTTCAGTCTCTGAGGCCCTCTTCCCTGGCCAGGCCTAAGTAGCTTGCCCTGTCTCATCAATGTTACAAGTGAGCCAGAGGCCGCTGGCTTGTTTGTGTAGGCACGGGGGCCCTAGGCACTCGTCCACAAGGACAGCAAGAGCCAGGTTAGGAAAGCAGTGGTGCTCTCTGGAGCTGGGGAATGCAGGGAAAAGGAAATGTCTTCAAACCAGACAACAGTCAGTTGAAAGACCCACTGAGCCAAGACTTTCCAAGACTCAAGACTCAGACAGGGCCAGAGGATTGGTGATCTTTTGCTCTAGTTTCTTGACTCTGGCTGCATATTAGAATCACTCAGAGAGTCTTTTATTTTTATTATTATTATTTTAATCCTCAGATGAGGATATGTTTATTGATTTTAGAGAGAGAGGAAGGGGCAGGGGAGAGAGAAAAACATGGATGTGGGAGAAAAGCATCAATTGCTTGCCTCCCATACACACCCCGACTGGTGATCAAACCTACAACCTATGTCCTGACTGGAAATTGAACCCACAATCTTTTGATGTCTGGGACAATGCTCCAACCAACTGAGCCACCTGGCCAGGGCAGAGAGTCTTTTAAAAATGCTCCTACTTGTCCTGACCAGTGTGGCTCAGTTGGTTGGGCATTATCCCACAAAGTGAAAGGTTGCCGGTTTGATTCCCAGCCAGGCCACATACGGGAGGCAACCAATTGATGTTTCTCTCTCACACTGATGTTTCTCTCCTTCTCTTTCTCCCTCCCTTCCTCTCTCTCTAAAAATAAATAAATAACAAATCTAAAAAAAAAAAAAAAAAAAAGCTCCTACCTGGTTCACACCACTCTCCAGACCAACAAAGTCAGAATCTTTGTGGGTAGAGCCCATACATCTGTAGTTTCTCAAAACAGCTCCGGTAATTTTAATATGTAAAGAACTATCAGCTTAGCTGTACCACCATCATTTTACAGGTGAGGAAACTGAAGCCTAGGAAAGGGAGTGGACTTGTCTACAGTCACATAAAATAGTGGCAGAGGCAGGGAGTTAAAACCTGGTTTCTTGACTCCAACTCCAGGCTTCTTCTAACTGGGTAATCCTACCACTAACTTTGAAGTCCAAATTCAGGGGGCAGGCAGGACACAAGGGTGTCAGTAGGGGAGGAGAGCGGAGAACCAGGCCTTCTCTGGGCTTTCAGGCTCTTCCAACTCCAGCTGTAGTAGAAAAGACTTCTTCATCATGCCCTGTCCTCTGAGCTTACCTGTCCTGGGCCCCCGAGGTAGTGGTAGAGGACAGGTGGGGTGGGAAGCCTTGGCCTGGCAGTGCCATCCTTTCCCCATAGAACCCCCTTTCCTACTTCAGTCAGGCCACCGCTGGGCTCAATCAAGTTCTAGCTGCTACAGCCAAGTTGCTATGGGAACTGGGAGGGGAAGGAAGCAGGGAGTAACTAGAGGGAACACCAATTAACCCAAAAAGGAAGCTGGAAAGGCTGTCCCACCCCTCCTCCCAGCTGGGCTGCTAAGCCACTCTTGAAATGCCAGCAGGCAAGATGAAGGGGATCCCCACCCGTCCTGGGCACTCTGCAGCTGCCAATTCAGGGCAGAGAGGGAGGACATGAAGAGCCTCACCTTCCTGCTCCCTGGCTGGAAGCCCTGGCCAGGGCATCCTCATCCCTGTGCTCCTCTGGAAAGAAGCACCTGACTTCTGGCCCCCAGGCTGCTGCCTGACTGCACTCAAGTGCCACACAAGTGCATGCATACACACACAGCCCAAAGCCAAGAGTCTGGGCTAGAGGGTTTAGGAAGAGGAGGCTGCTCTGGACTCCTTGGTTTGGGGGTTGGAGAACCCTTGAGAGAGGAGAGCTTCAGTTCTTGCCAACCAGGAAGTCGGCAGTTTCCTTCTTGAATTCCAACGGGGCTCCCCTCCTTAGGATGTGCTTTCCCATCCAAATCCTCCCTACAGACCTTCTCTTCACGGCTGCTTGTTTTCTTAATGTACCCCTGGGACCCTTGGCCAGGAGCTGCAGCTGCTGAGCCTGTGGAGGCAGAGTGGCAATCTGGGCTGGGCTTGGGAATGAAAGCTACTATCCACAGCACAGAAATAACCACCTCACCCTCAGATTTTACCTAGGGGGAAACTGAGGTCCAGAAAAGCCAAGATGAGAAGGGAGGTGTTCTGATGAATAGTCTGATGCCTCTTTGCACTGCATCCGTCAGCAGACATAGAATTAGGCTCCAATTCCTGATTCTGGCCTTTCAAAAAGTTGGATCAGAACAGGGTAAGGTCAAAGTTAGTGTCTCTAGCCTGGGGGAAGGAGACCATGGACATAACTCTGGTGACAGCAGTAGTTCACTGGGATAGGCAGAGTCATCCTGGGATTACAGGTCTTATGGAGCAAATCCAGGTGGATGGCATGGCTTTACTTAAGTGGCTATAAAAATCAGCAACAACTTTCCTGCTTCTGAGAATGAACAGTCATGAGTCAAAAGTGGCCTGGCCTGGCTTGGAGGAAATGTGTGGGAGATGGCTGGGCAGGTGAATGAGAACCTGGAGCACGTGCAGTTCCAGAGGGTCCTGGTGCCTCCAAGCCTCTTAGAACATCTGCTCATAGGGCAAGGGATGGATGGGTCTGGCCTGGCCAGGGTCAGCCTGGTGAGTGGAGAAGCAGTATCCTGAATGCAGGGGCAGCTATTATGGGGCCTAGGTAATCCATATCAATCAGGTGAGCAGAGAAGGCAGCTTGATGACCGCTTCAAAATGGAAGGGGCTGTGACGGGCACTTTCCTATCTGCTGCTGGAATTTCCACGCTCAACATCACTACCAACTTCTATGCAGCTACTAATAATGGTGACCCTCTTGTCACAGGACACTCACTATCTCCTTGGGCAGCTCGTACCTTCAGACAACGGTAGCAGTTGAAGAAATTCTTTCTTCTTCTGGGCTGACAGAATGCCTCTGCAGCTTTATTCATGGTTCCTACTAGCTCTTCTGGGACCATGCAGAATAGTCAGCTTCCTGTTCCCGTAGCAGCCCTGCAGGTATTTGTAAACTTCCCTGAATCAGGTTTTCCCACCCATTTGTCTGTGCAACAATCACTTCCTGAACACCTTCCAAGTACCTGGCACTGTGCCGGGGAGCTACCGATCACAGAGAGGCATAAGACAAGACTGTCACGTCTTCAAGCAGGAGATATAACCCCGTGAAGCAATCATTGTAAGTCACAGTGATAAGCAGAGGAAGGCCATGCCCATATGATCATATGCTCTGGATACTGAGAAGGAGCTGGGGTCCTCCCCTATAGGCAAGGAGGAGCCTTTAACAAGTTTTAAATAATTGTGATTTTTAAAGATTGCTTATCACTTCTGTGACTAACTTTTCAGACTATGTGGGGAGTGTAGGCATCAAGACTGGAGGTAAGAGACCAGTTAGAAGACAACTGTGACAATCTGAGGGAGAGATAATGGGGACCTCAACAAAGGCAGTAGCAGCAGAATTAAGAAATGGAGAGAAGGGGGTGGATGGGAGAAGAGATGTCAAGGAAGTAGAATCAATAGGATAACTTATGGATGTGAGGAAGGAGGGAGGAGAAGGGGTCCAGAATGACTATCAGGCTTCTGGCTTGAGTGGCAGGATGAATAGTAGTTTTATCCATTAACCCTGCGGAGGTTGCAGTAAAAAAAAAAATTACAGTGTAGGTTGTGTGCATCCAAGAGATACATTCATTACTAGTGTGTGCTGAAATGTGAAAAAAATTAAAAACACTACAAATTTTCACTTATTATATTTATGTAATAAAATACATTATTTTTATTTTCAGTTACAATCTAGTAATTATTAAACAAAGAAATATAAAAACATGAAGAATACAATTTTTTTCTTTTCAAGTAATGGAAACATGGATATTACTAAAAAAAAATACAACCAAGAAACATCTTGAACTTAATTAATCAGAATCATCAATAGTTGGCTTTGTAAAACATTTGTAACAGTCATTGCAAACAATATTGCTATGCTCAAGGCATAAATACTTTTCACAACACTTGTAAAAATATTTTGATAAGCAATTCATCATTTTGGATGCACAGCACCTAACACATCTTTTAATTTTTCTGCTTGTCAAGGGAGTCATATCTGTGTTGTTATGGTTTAACATTAGTCACATACAAACAGACAGCTAGTCATGACCTTGAACCTGTGCACCTATTGTTATATGTAACAATATTTAATAAAAGAGGAAAGAGTTTGTTTATATCTCTCAGATCAGCTGCAACTTCTGCAGGGCTAAGGAAAGGAAGCCAGGAGGAGGAAGAGATATTGATAGTGAAGAAGATGAATTCAGTTTGGTCATGTTGACTTTGAAGTAATGTGGGTCAGCGAGGTAGAAATGTCAAAGGGGCAGTTTGACACAATGATGTGAGTTCAGAGGGAGGGTCTGGGCAAACTCTCATCAAGGTTTGGGAGTCATCAAGAGTTAAGGGGTTAGGTCTGGCTGGTGTGGCTCAGTGGATTAAGCACTAGCCTGTGAGCCAAAGGGTCACTGGTTTGCCAATTTGAGTCCCAGTCGGGGTACATACCTGGGTTGTGGGCCAGGTCTCCAACTGGGGGTGTGCAAGAGGCAAAAAATTGATGTATCTCTCACATATTGAAGTTTCTCTCTCTCTCCCGCTAAAAATAAATAAAATCTTTAAAAGAAAGAGTTAAGGGGTTAATCATCAGGAACACAACAGGACTATACTTTTCCACACTCTTTGAAGTTAGGCATGGGCAATGAAATGTGAATTGAAGTGACATGGATCTCTCCTGGGACAAGCTTTAAGAGCTGGTATATGATTTGCCACCTTCTCCCTCCCTCTGCTGCTGACTGTGGAAGGAAGCAGTGTTGAGTTGAAATGAATCCTTTACTAGCCTGGGTCTCTGGGTGTCTATCATGAGCACCTGATCCCTGCTGACCTGTTTTGGACATGTGAGCAAGCAATAACCACTTGTTGTATGTTAAGCTTCTGCTATTTGGGAGTTGTTTGTCACCAGAGCGTAAACTAGCTCCCCCTGACTGATAAAGCAATAGTAGAAGCCAAGGAAGTGGGTGATATTGCCTAAAGAGAGTGAGCAGAGAGAAAAAGGATCAACAGTGGATCCCTGGGAAACACTTAACATTTAAGGAGCAGATGAAGGAAGGGAGTCTGATGAAGATGAAGGAGTGCTTTAAGAGACTGGAAGAGAGCCAGAAGAGAGTGGAATTCTGTAAATTAGGGGAGGAGAGACTTTCAAAGAATAGGGGTGTTCTGCAGATAAGGACTCTCACCATGATGAGAGCAGTTTCTCAAAGAATAGGGGTGTTCTGCAGATAAGGACTCTCACCATGATGAGAGCAGTTTCAGTGGAGCAGTGGGGTAAGAAACCAGACTGTGGCCAATTTAAAAGGGAGCATGAGGAAAGAAACATGGAGATACCTATGTATAGACTACTCTTTCAGAAGCCAGATTCCCAGTTTTTTCAACTATTTCATGGAATGTAGTTTCCAGTTCTGTCTTTTCTCCTGGTTGTTCATAGTCAGATGAGTTCCTATTTCTCTGGGTCCCTTGCAACTGAACACAATCTCCAGAGAGACTTTATAACACAGGGTCAAGTAGCAGTATAAACCTTCCTGTCTTAGAAGCTTTGTTTCTGTTAATGAAGCCCAAGACCACATTTTCTCTCTGGGGGACAGTACCGTATGCTTCTTGGATTCACTGGGGATGGAGAGGGGAAGGCCTCCCTACAGTGTGGGAACAAAGACAACTTAGGTAAAAGTCCCTGCAAGGAGCACAAGCATTCTGGTGAGATATCTGTATAAATTAAACATCCTTGAGACCGTAGGCTCCCTGAAGACAGAAATTGTACCTTATTTATCTGTGCGTTGTCTTCAGGGTTTCACATGGAGCTGGATATAATGAAGAGGTATTTGCTAAGTACTTGAAAACTAAGCCTCTAGCCCAGCATCTAGCCCACACTGGAGCAAGGTGAAGAGCTCCAGAGAATGGTGGAAATAATGGGTTGTTTAATGTGTTTGCTGGGTTTTTATAGCTCTGATGGAGAAATTGGAGATGCACTAGCAAAAAGTCATAGAAAACAAACAGAAAAGCAAGTATTAACTCCAGGAAAACAAGTTGACCAAGAAAAAAAATGTAATCACAGTACTCTACATAATTCAGCTGTGAACGAACATAGTCATAACCTTAATAACATAAACGTGGACTACTGTTAAAACCCTAACTTGTGATATGTCCACATTGGATGTCTGAAGGGAGGGGAAGTATGTGTGCTCACATGGTGCTGCTTGTAGTAAGACAGCTAAATCCTTCAATAAAATAAAAAGTCAATAGCTTTTAAAGCAGAAAAAAATTAAAAATAGCAGTATTGACATGCCATTTAGAGATGTGGAGGTAAATATCAGAAGAAACAGCTAAGATATTTGCAAGTATTTAACTCTGAAGAGTGAGGCTCAGGGGGTTGGAGCAGAGGGCTTTTGTTTTAATTATAAGCATTGAAATCTATATTTATTACATAAAAGACAAGTACTAGCTATAGCATATAGCTAGTATATTAGCATGTACATATGCTAACAAGAATATATATAAGATATACACATGTATATGTATGTATATGTGTGTATACACCCACACATATACACACAGATATTTAAAACAGAAAAGTCAAGAAACAGCAGTATTGGTATACCATTAGAAATGTGGAGATAGCCCTGCCTGGGTGGCTCAGTTGGTGGGAGCATCGTCCCATGCACAAAAAGGTTGGGGGTTTGATGCTGCTCAGGGTGCATACCTAGGTCACGGGTTTGATCCCTGGATGGGGCCTATAAGGGAGGCAACCAATCGATGTTTCTCTCTCTCCCCCCTCTTCCTCTCTCTCTCAAACCAATAAACATTTTAAAATAATGTAGAGATAAATAAATAGCTAACTCTGAAGAGTGGGTATATTTATACATATCTTTTAAAATTAGGGAAGTATATTACTCTGATAAAATAAGATAAAAATATAAACTGATTTATAGACATGAACCTCAAAAACAATAAAGCTAAATTGCTAAGACTTGACCTGACCAACCTCACAGACTCAGTTCCAAAGCCCTGAAGTGCCAAAGCCCTGCGCTGCCCGGTCCTGGATCACTACTCAATCACCACTGTCCTGGCCACAGGCATGGGTCAGGTCAGCTTCACACACCAAGAGAATGAATGAGTGGTTCCACAGCCAAAGAGAAGAATTAATATGATAGGAGGTGAGCTTTGAGGGCCTTTGTGCCCAATGGCTGTCCAGGTCACCACAGGAATGGTGCCAGTGTGACAGTGATAACCATCACTTCCTTTGAGCTGCACATCCATATGCGTGGCATAAAATCCCACTGCCCCTCCAAGGCACACCTATCTACCTGGTGTTGCTAGTCCAGAGCCAAATTCCTGGAAGCAATCTCTAGTCTTCTGCAGAGATCATTGTGAAACAAGCTTCCTGCCCCTGCCTTACCTCTTTCCCCAAATGCAGTGCCTTGCTAGTCAGATGAGAGGCTGGGGAAAACAAAAACCTGATAAACTCACATGGTGCTGCTTGTAGTAAGACAGCTAAATCCTTCAATAAAATAAAAAGTCAATAGCTTTTGTTGTGCCTGGCTGTGCTTAGTTGCTGGGGGTTAGATAAGTCAAGGCATTGGCCCACCTCAGCATGTAAACCTTGTCAGTTGCCTTTTGGCTCCTGACCTCTGACCCCCACATCAGACACTTCACCTTCTGCTCCCAAATTACCTTTCCTTTTCCCAAAGCAACACCACCCCAGTGTTGTCAATCTCAATTGGGTATTAAGCTGTTATTTGAATTAAACAGATCTACTTAAGGTGAGAATAGGTGCCATTTATTAAGTACGTACTATATGCTAGACTTTGTTCAAAGCAACTGACATTTATTAACTCATTGAGTCCTCACAACTACCCCCTGAGGTGGACACATATTTACAAGTGAGGACAGGAGGGACAAGAGAGTTTAAATAAACTTGCCAAAGGCCACACAACTGATAATAATAATGATGGCTATCATTTCTTGAACACTTTGATTTCAGACACTGTGGTCTTAAGAGATTAGCATATTGTATGTCATTTAAGCCTCCTAAGGACTCTATTTCTTAGATTCAAACACAAAGAAAGGGAGGTTTCAAGAGAGACAAAAGAATATATTCCAGGTCTAAACCACTATTGTATGGAGAAGGCAGGTTTCAAACTGAAATTGGAAGCCAGGTTTACCTGGACTTCAGTGCCCAAACTCTCAGGGGCCACATTGGTCCTTGGGTGGTTCCTCAAATTTCACTATCACAATAGAAATAATGAACTTGTTACTTCAACAAATCTTTCTGATGGAATTTCAGGTCAAGTGGGGAGAAATTTCTAGGACTGGATGGGAGGGTACTTTTCTAAAATCTGTGTATACAACCCATTCACTCTATGAGTAAAGTTTTCTTCGTAATGGTGTGTGTGCGGTGGGGAGAACGTTTGGGTACTAGGGGCTAAAGAGGATCATTTCCCCCATCAAAGCACTCCCTTCCTTCCATTCTCCAAACACACACACACACACACACACACACACACACACACACACACACACACGGAGATAGAGGTGTTGAAAAGAGGTTAACTGTTGTTTTGTTTCTTTCAAACCCACCAGCTTCCTACTCAGAGCCCCAGGCTCACTATTCCTGCTATAATCTTTGGCAACTGTTGAAGGGAGAACAGCTGTTTCCTTGGGGAAAGGTTTTCTTGCCTTTGGACATGAGTTCTGTCCCAGCAAGTAGGGGCCTTTGGAACTGCCTTTTTCTGAAAGACTCCAATGCCAGAGTCTGTTCATTCAGAAAGATCTCAGGGCAGCTGCACACCCTACCTAATATCTCCTTCTGCTCAGCTTGCCCCATAAATGTTCTTCATTGCAAATCCTTTGCTCCAGTCAAGATGGAGAGTTAGCCAGAGCTGGGCTCAGACTCTGGGCCTGCCACTAACTGGCTGTGTGGTTTTGGACAAATCACCTATAAAGAGGCAGCATATCAGCCACTAATTTGCTGTGTGACTGTGAGCAAAGTACTTTCCCTCTCTGGGACTCAATTTGGATCCTAAATGACGGTCCCTAGAATGGCAGCATGTATGGGGGAGAAGACAGTGTCAAACATTTTAAAACTCAAACAGTCCTGCAGGCAAATCTCAGATCTGCTCTTACCAGTTATGAAACCTCAAGCGAGTTACTTAAACATACTGATCTATATCTGCCAAAATAGAGATAATGAAAGCACCTTCCTATGCTTACCTTTCTATAAGTGGTGTCAGTAAAAGCACAAGGCTTTGCCTATAGTATAATTACACTGACACAGATTGGGAAGTACCATTCATTGCCTTCTGGCAGTCAAATCCCTGGATTTGACCTGGATTCAAATCCCAGCTCCAAGTCTTACTAGCGGAATGACCTTGAGCTAGTTACTTAACCTCTCTGAGCCTGTCTTCTCCTATGTCAGGTGGAGATAAATACATATGCACCTCACAAGGCAGATGTAAGAATTAAGTGAGATAAAATATATAAAATGTGGCTGGCATAGTTCCCTTTTCCCCATTTCCTCTTTCATCTCTAAGATTCAAATAACAAATGCAAATAAACTGCCACAAATGTGATCAGAAAAGGTTAAAACCATTCATACATATTATAGAGTACATACAAATCAATAAGAAAAACACAAGACATGAACAGATAATTCACAAAACACACTATACAAATTGACTATAAACAAGAAAAATGAATGTTTGACCTAAGGAATGTGAATTAAAAAACAACACTATACCGTTTTCAACTCCAAATTAGTAAAGCTTCAAAAATATGATAATACTGAAAAAGAGTGGTAAATTAGTACCACATTTCTGGCGAGCGTATACATTAGAATAATTCTTCTGGAAAGAAATTTGGTAAGAAAGAAACCTGCATACCAAAAGCCTTAAAAAGGTTAATGTTCTGATCCTGTAAAACTAATCTCAAATGTTCACAATGCAGAATTCATGTTTACACTCCTATTTGTATGCAAAACCAAGGGAAGAAAAACGCATGCAGATACTTCTGTAGCTCTGAGAGAGGGGCTCTGCAAATGGTTAACACTAGTGACCTCAGGGCAGTGAGACTGGGAAGGTTACTAATGTTTTCTTTACAAGCATCTGTATTGTTAGATTTGGTACAATGAGTATGCGTTATTTTGTGATTTAAGAAATTCAGACAAGTAGAGAAATAAGAAAAAAATTGAGATAGTTTTTATTCAAAAGAAAGGAAACATGGGTCTAACAAAGATTCATGAACAAAGATATTCATCACAGCATTATTTATAATAGTACAAATTGGCAGTAAAAATATCTTAACAGAGGACTGTATTGCACTATGTAAAAATAGCACTATACTCATGTGATGAAATATTGCACACTCGTTAAGAATGATGTTTACAAATATTTAATTACATGGAAATATGCTCAGTATAACTTTTAATAAAATGTTAAAAAGATTAGGGTAAAAAACTATATGTTTTCAACTATGTAAAACTATATAGTCACACCTATTAGGATGGCTATTATAAAAAATGAAAAATAACAAGTGCTGCTGAGGATGTGGATACATTGGAACCCTCATGCATTGCTGGTAAGAATGTACCAGTACAATGGTGTAGCCACTGTGGAAAACAGTATGGCGGATTCTCAAAGAGTGAAACACAGAATTACCATGTGATCCAGCAAGTCCACATCTAGATACATACCTTGAAGAATGTGAAAGCAGGGATTCAAACAAATACTTGTATACCAATGTTCATAACAACATCATTCACAAGAGACAAAAGGTGGAAGGAAATGAAACATATGCCCACATAAAAACTTGTTCATGAATGTTCATAGTAGCTTATTCATAATTGCCCAAAAGTGGAAAGAACCCAAGTGTCCATACAGATGAATAGATAAGGAAAATGTGGTATATCCAGATAATGTGATGTTAATCAACCATAAAAAGGGATGAAGTCCTGATCAAATACTGATCCACGCTACAGCATGGATGCACCTTGAAAACATTATGTTAAGTGAAAGAAGCCAGACACAAAAGGACAAAGAGTGTGTGATTTCACTTGTATGGGATACCTAGAATAGTCAACTTTATAGAGATGGAAAGTAGCATAGAGGTTACCAGTGGCTGGGAGGAGGGAGGGGAGTTACTGCTTAATGGGTATAGAGTTTCTGTTTAGGAGAATAAAAATGTTTTAGAAATGGATAATGGTGACGGTTGTACTACACTGCAAATGTACTTAATGCCACTGGATTTGCACACTTAGAAGTGGATAAAATGGTAAATTTTATATGTATATTTTACCACAATAAAAACTAAAAAGATTATATATCTATTTCTACATCCATCCATCCATCCATCCACCACAAAAAGCCATATCAGAAAATACACTATAACATTAAGAGTGTTTCTGAGAACTTCTTCCTGTTATACTTTTATGTTGCCAAGCTTCTCAAAGACCTTTTTTTTTTTGTAATTGGAAAAAAAAAAAGGTATTTTTAAAAGATTCTGAGTCTGTAATAATTCTGAAGGAGTAGGATGTTTGGAAGCTTTAGTTGAGTTCAATACTAAGCAGATAGGCTCACCTTTCACAATCAGCCAGGTAGCCATACTATCTACTGAAAATCAAACAAAAAGACAGGAAATGCTACCCCCACCACTACCAAGTGTTTCTCTCTAGGCAAAACTTGGTGAGTTGGCACTTGGTGAGTTCTACCTCCAAGAGAAGCCTAGCCATCCCAGGACAGAGCTCACCTAACCCCCTCCCCACCCCCGCATGCAAACTACCATATTTTGCCATATATAATGCACACCCATGTCTTTGTGCTCATTATACATGGGACTA